>NC_050179.1:31002401-31322401 GCF_008315115.2 Sander lucioperca | reverse complement strand
TCAAAGAAAGGCTCTTTTATGGAGTTTTTCTTTTATTGAAAATTATTTAAATGCAACAATATATTAACGTTTTAAAGTACTTAAATATATAATAAGTAAACCTAAGTCACCTAACACATAACTACAATAATTTAACAAATAACAGTAACACTATTAACAAGTAACAAAATAAATGTTGAGTTGGTATGCCAACCAGCTTCAAACTTTAGCAGTTCTTTTGCAGAAAAATGACCATATTTGCCTTCTCTGGCAAGATAAGACACCTCTCCTGACTTATGGCATGTCCTGCACAGGAGAAACTCTCTGAGGGGCCATCCACACTGAGACGCTTTTTGGTGCAAACGCACATGTTTAGCATCGTTTGGGCCCACTTTTTTGAAACCTGGTCCCAGGGTGAAAAAATTCGAAAACGGCTCCCTTTTGGCTTCGTTTGGACGGCGAAGCCGCATACTTATCGTATCGATGTCATCGCCACACCCCTCGACCTCTTACCCACGGCCACTGACACACACGACTGCGGTGAAGCTATAAGCGAGCATATCCCATCTCCATGGTCAAACAAGCTCACTTCATCTAAATACTTGTCTAAATAAATGTCTCTGCTCCCTGACACTTCCCTCTGCTCTGCCGGTCCTGGATTCTACACAAGATATATTGCTAATGTTATGTAGCTAACGTTAAACATCGCTAAAGCAGCTACGTTACGTTAACGTTAGCTGCTATGGTTATCTGTTTATAAAGTGGAAGTAGACAACTTATCAACTAGCTAGCTAATCTGTCTGCTTATCAACTCTTTGAATGGATTAGGGCCTATAGTAACTTTTAGCACGGCTTATTGTAGAAAGGCTACTGCAAGAAAAACGTGTAGATTATCAAAAAGACATTGGATCATTGAGGTTTGTTTGACTGCCGATGTTAGCTAGTTAGCAGAGCTAACGTTAGCTCTGCCAGCTAGCGCGCTGCAATCATGTCCGATGGCAGACAGAATTGCAAAATAAAAAGCAATCCAACAGCACATTATACAATGTAAACAAAGACACTTTCTTGCGGAGGCCTTTATAAAATGAGCATGGTGAAAGTTATTATAGTCCATGGATGTATTAAGAGAAGGTTAGTCTAGCTAGTCATGTTATGATGGGAAGTGGAAGTGACAATGCTCTTCTCCGTTTTTTGGTGAATTTCTGTAGCAGAAACAGCGCCGCCTATAGGCCTGGAATATGAAGTAGCGTGTTGAGTCATTTACAAATGGATACGTTTGGATGCAACTATTCTTGAAACGAATCCAGGGAAGACGGGTAAAAAAAAGATTGTTTTGGTACGTGTGGACGTGGCCTCAGATGGTGTCCAAGAGGCCTGTACACACAGGTATGAGTTTGAAAGGGCAAAAGACAATTTGGGGGAGGCTGTCCCGCTTCTCCCACCACCAGGCTACAGGGTCAGCAGAGCAAGTGTAATATGTTTACTAGTGATCACGTGCAGTGAATGGTTAATATGCTTTTACATCTGTTTTGGTGAGCCCAGAGGAAAAATATGGCATTTTAAAAGTAGCCTACATTTACGATAGCTAGCTAATGGTAGACTACAGAGAAAGTGTGATATTTTTACGTCCGTTTCAGAGCGTGTACAAAAAGCCGTCTATCAGCAGTGATTGCATGTCTGAGAACAGCGCGGACACGCGCTTCACACCGCGAGCGGGCACGTGTGCCACTCGGTGGAAAAGGGAGAAAGATAAGAGTCTGCCGCTGTCCAGCCGCTGTCCAGCGACAGAGGGAAAATATTTCAGTCGGAACCGAAATGAGGAACCGAAATTTGCGTTCTAATCCGGTCTGAATACTACCGTTTGCGTATGAACCATCCATTTAGAAAGATGCAGGGATCCGTGTATCGATGAAGCCCTATCTGTGATAATACAACTGGATACCAATTTGTATCGGTGAACACCCCTACCACTTACGTATGCTAGAACGTAGGCTCTGTGTAGAGCCTCCGTACAACCATAAATCTGCCTTTAAACGGACTGCATTTAAAGTGAAAGGTGTCTAAGGCCCAGTTCAGACTGAAGATTCACGATAAGACGAGTTGAAATTTGCAAGTACTTGCAATGTGCCAGTCTGCAGCGTTCTGAAACCTGCTAGTGTACACCAACGTCACTAGATGAGAGGGTGCAGTGTTTCCTCTATGTTGATTTTATTGTGGCGGCCTATCATCAGAAATAGGGCAGACGCACAATGTAGTCGCGGTTGCCTTTTAAATGATCCTGCCGACATAATGCATAATGTTGACTGCCACTCACATTGAAATTTAACAAGTAGAACTATTCAGAGGTTATTGGGCCCGTCCAGTTTAACTCCACATACTGTTGTGTTAATGTAGTTTATTGTCAAAACGTTTGCTTTCTTCCGAGTCAACTATTAAACGAAGAGCTCCACCAAAAACGTCACCGCGGGAGATGGCTTTCAAATGCAGACACCAAAATCAACGTGAGAAATAAATAACTAAGGCTAACATTACAAGGCTAACATTACAAGAAACATAAACAGGCTAGCTAGCTAACTGTTCTCTTCTCACGAAGTGACTTTTTGCCCGAAGACAGCGGTGTGGAGAGTAAAACGGGAGACTAGAAAAAGGCGTTCAGGTAGTGTGTTGTTAGGATGGCTACAGTAAATCATAGGCTCCTGTTATCTGAAAGATTTTCAATGTAATGGCTCAATATCTAAATGATTTCGACAATGTGGATGAGGTTGTTATAACTGGATGGCCTGCAGCTTCAAGCTCAATTCGTTTGGATACAAGCGTTACATTTTGGAAGATAGACGGGATTCTGAACAGCGATGCCCGCGCTGCGGAGGAGCATCTCGCTGCAGCCCGCGGGATGACATCAAGCCCCGCCCACATCCAAGTCAGCCATTTTTTGTTTGTTTACGGCACGCCTACTATATGCCACAATGCAAAGCACCACAACAATCACAACAACCGCGGATTGCCGTTGTAGACAACTGGAAACTTTTTACATTGTTCGTCTGCTATTTCATCTCTAAATTCACTTCTGAGCTCCACAAGAGATACCGGGTGTAACGTAAGAAGCTCGCTGACCGGGCTGTCACTCACACACAGCGGCCACGGAGCAGGCAGAGGCGAGGGAGATCAGCATCTGACAGGGCACACTGTGTTTGGGCATTAAGCATCAGTGTAGCATTTTAAGTGGTAAAATGGGAGATTTGTAGAGTGAAAAGGGGTCTTGAAGAAGGAAGGCTTGCATACCCACACTATGCCATACCCAGTGGACGAACCCTGCACTCATTGCCTGATATGATTGTTTGACTGTTTTCCAGATAGTCATCAAAATCCTGGAGGGCGAAGATCTGTCTAGACTACAAGGTGTTTTGGATGAATTAGCTGATTAGAGTGCGACACCTTGAGCCCACAATATTGCATGTAATGAGTCTTACCGTAACATTATATCTACAGCAACAGCTTTCCCGACTTAACCTGGAGCTCGCAAACCGAAAGTAAAGTCTGTTTCTCTCTGCCGT
The DNA here is from genome assembly GCF_008315115.2 of Sander lucioperca. Lineage (NCBI taxonomy): Eukaryota > Metazoa > Chordata > Actinopteri > Perciformes > Percidae > Sander > Sander lucioperca. The sequence continues at coordinate 31,318,868 of NC_050179.1, read as the reverse complement.
TATCTATCACAGCCTAACGCTAGCTCTGATAGCTGACATTAGCTAACTTTAGCGCTTGTTTAGCAGAGCTCTATAACATCAGTTAAGTTAACCTCAACCAGACCCGGTTCTATGTGAAAAAAACAATGGCAGAGAGAAACAGACTAACTAAACATGCTTGCTTTCTGGGAATTCCACGTGAACTCATGGAAGACGTTACCGTACGCTGGCTGTGTGGTGATGCCAGGCTTCAGAGTAGGGCTGCAGCTATCGATTATTTTAGTATTAATGGAGTATTCTACCGATTATTCCATCAATAAATAGAAAAAAGAGATGTAAAGATAAAAGAAATACTTTTGTTTTATTGAAGAGCAATAATAAACAATGGTTTGGTTACATTTTCGGAAAAAGCAACATTTTTGTTGCCTACATTGCTTACAATATCATCTCTCAAAAAACTAAACATATGAAGTGCATATATGCAAGTGCCATATTACATTGTAAAATTTTGAAAGAAAACATTTTCTGAAATGACATCAACCTCACACTAAGGCATACATTAAACATACGTAAACATTACCTTAAGTTGTGCAACTTAACTTTCAGAACTACAAGTTTCATCCTGAGACTGATCTGTATATAGGCCTATATGTAAATGTAAATATTAATTATACTCAATCTATTTTAATTTATATATAATATATAAATTAAAATATATAAATTAAAATAGATTGAGCTCTGTTACACTTATGCTACTAGATCGCTGATCAGCTGTTTCTCCGTGAAGAGAGAGAGTGAGAGAAAAAATGGTGCGCAACAATCAGCTGATTCTCCGACGGGATAGTCAACAAGTCGGCTCTTTAGATCAAATTGTTGTCACTGCTGTATTTTCTTGTCTTTGTTTTCGGTAGTTGTTGTGTTTGGTGTAGTTTCATCGTCCATACAACTCCGTGATTTACTTTTGTCGGGTCCGCTTCGTGGAATGGATGAGAAATGTTTTCTGTTGAGATGCTGAAGCATTGACGTCGTGCTATTATTGTGGTAAGCTAGCTCGGTTTTTCAGTAGACACACTGTACAGAGTTCTCGTTTTAACTACGTTTGAACTGATTCCAAACTTTGGACACTTTCTGTCGTTTTCTCCAGCCTGTCTCCTCTCTTAGCCCCTCACTATTTACGCTCTGGCATGTGCCGCCCGCAGACTTAGCAGCGTCTGGTGTGCGACAATAATAATTATCTGTGTGGAAACACCGTCCGTCAGCAATACAACGTTGGTAACATTGAATTAACGAAGCTTCGAGGCAAATCATTTTGCATCGAGGATTTTTGTAATCGAATTATTCGAGTTATTCGAGGAATCGTTTCAGCCCTACTTCAGAGCAGCAGGTTGTGGGTCCATAAGATCATAATATGTTTTCTCCTGATTACATGTAATCCATTCCACACCAAACAGTGACAGAGTTAAAAAAAAGAGTGACATGAGAATGTCCCAAACCCCCTCAAATGTTTAAATAAAGGAATTAAAAGTAAGGTACTTTTATTATTTTACACACCGTGGTAGTGACTTTGGTATCAAGTATCGTGTACTTTTGGTGGTATCGGTACAGACTACTAGATTTTTGGTATCGTAACATCCCTAGTTGCTTGTGTTACTATCTGGGGTTTGGGTGTCGCCTTTTAAGGGATAAGACGAGGACTGTGTGTCGGCGTTGTTCAGCAGTTGTTGGGTATGTGAGTGGAAATACATCTAACATGCTAACGCATATCCGACGCCATCACCCAGATGTGCCAATCACTGGAACAAGACAAAAAAAACTGTCCAACTTCTCCTCCCTACAGTGCTTGACCAGCCTTTAGATACAAATAATTAAAGGGAGAAGAGCATGGATGTTAAACAATAGCTTATTCATTTTTTCATTTTACCTACTGTTAAAAAAAGCAAATACAGGATACTCTTTTTGCACTTGCTCTGTTTACTTTAAGTTTTTATTTTTGTATTCCTCCTGAAAGTGACTTTATTTTGTTGCTGGATTGATAGCCTACATCTGGCTTCAGGTTGCACTAAAAATTCATTTTACTTGAACAGTGCAGTGTTAAACAATTTTAATAAATAGAGATTTGAACCTTATTGAAATTTGTTGTGTAAATTGTTAATAATTGAGCAATGGGAAAATAATCGCTAATTGAAAAATTAATCGTTACATTAGTCGACTAATCGAAAAAATAATTGCTAGATTAATCATTTAAAAAATAATCATTTGGGACAGCCCTAATGAAAGTCAGAAACAAATCACACAAACTAAAGTGCAGATTGCAGAAATATAAAAACAAATATGTGGCTTTACCACACTTAGTAGTATTTAGATTATTTAATTATTATTTACTGTAATAAACATATGTAAACATGTGGATTGCACTTTTTAAAAAGGGGTGATAGAATGATTATATAGTAAGGGTGCTCCGATCAGGATTTTTGGGGCCGATCACCGATTGCTATTTTATCATATATTAATTTTAATATTCTTAACAACAATGCATAAGTATTAAAATTAACAGAAGATAATGTATTGTGAATTGTCAACGGTTTACTTTTATTGACAGGAAACGTTCAACATTCCACTTCCTCTGTTAGAAACACACCTTAACCAGCTTAACATATAGCTAAAGCCTTATTCGGAATAAATTACAAAAAAACTGTCAGTGTGTTCTTCAGTGTGTCTTTAGTGTGTTCTGAGCAGGGTGGGGCCACTTAAATTTTTTACCAGCCACTTTTTCCAGAATTCAAATTTATAAAAGAGAGTGCACTATCATATTTTGAATTGCTTTATTAAATTATGTTTTATTATTAATACATATTTTATTAATATAATGTATTTATTATGTGTCAGTAGCTTGTTGATCTTTACATTGTAAGTTAATTTCCTATCCTGGCCTGGGACACACATTCATACGGTTTGATAAAGGACTTATTGGACTTTAACTTATCATTGATTTTACAATAACGAGTGTAGCTCATGGATGTGTAGCTGTCCTCAAGTTAGGTCATCCTGTACGTCTCATCTCCGGTTTTTCCTGCATTCACCGTGTGTGTGTGTGTGTGTGTGTCGTCAGTCGCGGGGTAGAACTGAGCAGCAGAGAGCCAACAGGATTAAAACGGCAGCAGCTTTCAAGCGACTTAAACATCGTTACAGTCTACATTGACGTTAAAATGTAAACAGGTTGGCAGGACGGTCTGAAATGTTGTGCACGGTCTTTCGCTGTACGTTTTGTCAATGTGCCACTTGTTTGGAAAGTACCTTCTCTTTTTCTCTTTTTTTTTACTTCGCCCTCAACAGCTTGTACATCCATTGCTATTGCTGACTCCGCGATGGGCCTCTTAACACCGGGGATATGTCGCCACATTTTTTAACAGATAATTTTCCTTTCGTCTGTACCTCAGCTCAGCTAGCTAGCTAGCTAGCTAGTTACACTAGCTACTCGACTATGCGTGGTCAAAGCCCCGGCTGTGAACGGTTTCATTTCCTGTAAGTTCTTCACAATAAAAGTCCTCCGTCATTTTGGTATTTGAATGTTTTTATTATGAAGCCGCAAAATCCGGAAATGTTAGGGATTCATTAGCAGTAACGTAACGCGATTCCTATAAGCATTGTGCATTGTTACTTAGCAACAGCATTCTTTGACAAAAACTGTCCAATCCGTTACAAGGATACAAGGCTAATTTTCCACCCTGGTTCTGAGGCACTTTTTTTGACCAACTCGGGGAGACTGATCAGTCCAACTGCTTTTCTGCCAATGGTCGGCCGTCTGGTTGGTGTGTAACTTAGCTGCGTATAGAACATTTTCTCACGAGTAGTGCGTCATCTGATCGGCCTATCTGATCGGCCTTTATGGAGACCACCGATCAAACTATTTAAAGCCTTTATCGGCCGATAACGATCGGTTCCCGATCAATCAGAGCATCCTTATTATATAGGGTATTTCACACTGTTCCTTAAGGTCTCCTAATAGGGTATGCAACATTGGTTGGGCTGAAAATGACCCCAGCGCTATTCTAAGGGCCCTTAACTACCCTGTGAATATTAGAACTATTTAGAACAAGAGCTTTTCTTCCAAATATAGTATGCTCATGAATATTTAGATGAGCTGCACGCTGATTGGTTGAGCGAACCACATACACATACATTGGAGACAGCAGGTCTCATATTTCAGACACTGCAACGTTATACATTGTTTGTCTGCTATTTCGTTATTAAATTCACTTCTGAGACTTTTTTATGCGAAAAATCAACTATATAAAGCTCAAATATGGGCCGTTTTACGAAAATTGATGGCTAATTGCAAATTTGGTAAGACGTGTCGGACTTCAGGAGCTCCACACAGTCTGACGAGAAAGCGGCAGCCTGCTGGGCTCCATACCCAGGGCAAAGTCACCATTTCTGGGTTACTGGACTACCGGGGCTCGGGGCTCCGTGGCTGCCAGCTGCCGGCATAACTTTTGTATATTTACAGTTTGAATTTCTTCACGGCATGTATATCACAGCTACCCTAAGGTCCTACAAAGCTAACACTTGTGTCCAATTTCAATTTAATGCATTTCTGTGAATTTGAGGGGTTTCATTAGCTGCTAGTGTCCCTTCAATCCTATGGGTAAAGATCGCGGCTAGCTAGCTACACTTTCGGCATAACTAGAGTATATTTACACTTTGAATTTCGTCATGCCACTTATATTACAGCTACCCTAAGGTCTTACAAAGCAAACTGGAACCTGTGGTAAGAGATTGCGGGTATAACAAGCTCGCTGACCGCGCTCTCACTCACACCGGCCATTTAGCAGGAAGAGGGGAGGGAGAGCAGCGAGCTGCAGGCCCTGGAGCTCAGTCAGGGCCTCGGCATTTGGTAGTCCAGTGGTAGTGACTTTGCGCGGGTATGCAGCGCCGCGGGCTGCCGGCCGTGACGGAGATTCATCTAGCAGTGTTTCCCACGCATAGACTAATGTGTGGCGGTGCGCCTCACTATCAACACCGGCCGCCGCACATTGCGTTCGTTATTTTTTTTTAATTAATTTTTAAACGCTATTTAAAACACGTTCAGCTGGATTTCCTCTCCCTGCTCTCCTCCTTCTCTCTGTGACTTGCGTCTCTCACACACACACACACACACACACACACACACACAGCTCCTTCCACCGTGCACACAGCGTCTGTCTCCATAAAGGAGAGAAGACGGCTGGCGAAATTCCCGACCCGACTCTTAGCAAACAAGCGATTGCGTCTGCTTTAGAAAGTTAACTAGTCGCAGGTTTGCGGTAAAATGCAGTTGGGTTGTCGAGGTCAAAACACTATATGTAGCAGCTGTGAATCAAATAAACGTATTATAAATAATGTTATGTCATTTTTTACTCTTACACTGAATGTTTGCTGCTTCAATCCAGATGAGTATTGAAAAGTATTTTCCGCGACTGAAAAAGGCACGTGTTGAGGATGAGGACCAGCCTAAACCGGAGGTATCAGTCTGAAACAGAGCTGAACAGTCCGACCAGTGTAATTAGTTATGTTATTACTTTGGCTTCAACCAGTGAAAGACAGGGTCAGGGAGAGAAAGAGATAGATTCGTTAGGCATTGAAGTGGTCAAGTAGAAGGTATATGAAAAATTCATATCATACAGGAAATTAATAACGGTATACGGTATAAACCGGTATACCGCCCAGCACTACCAAAACCTCACGCCAAAAAGGGGCTTTCCCCATCTTCAGTCGGCCTCATTAACAACGCCCAGGACCCCTACTGACACAGACTCTTACATTAGCGTACATGCTGGATGGACTATATACCTATCCATTGCACATTCTATATATCCTGACCCTTTGCACATCCCTCATCATTTTTGCACATCCTGCACTATACCATACAGCCATTGTACATATATATATTTTTTTGTATTTACTGTTTATTTCCTTATAATATGTTTATTAGGGGTGCACAATTCAAAAAATGTCACGATTCAATATTGATTTTCAGGCTCAAGATTCGATTCAAAATCGATTTGATTCAAAAACGATTCTCGATAATAAAAACAAAACGATTCACAGTATGTAAATGTAGTTACTTTTCCCATGTGATTGCAGTAGAATTTATAAAAAATAATTAAAAAATATGAATTGATTTTTGTAATTCTATGAATCGATTTTGGATCGGTAGAGCGAAATGGCAACAAAAGTGATACCCCCAGGATCCTCCAACTTAAATTCAAGGCTTTTTAAGACCTTTTTAATACCATTTCAAATGAAATTCAATGCCAACTTCGTACCCATTCCGATAGAAGTATGAGGGGAAAATGTAAAATCTGTATAAATTTTAAACCCTAGAAAATAATTATTTACAAGTAGGCTACTTGAATTAAATCAAACATTTTATTTAAATTATCAGTCATATTTAATACAATTTATTGGATTATAATATAATATAATCCAATAAAATAAGATATATTACACTGCATAATGAGCACTTTTACTTTTGGTACTTTAAGTATATTTTGATAATACTTTTGTACCATTACTTAAGGAAGATGTTGAATGCAGGACTTGTAACTGACTTTTTTCTACTTTTACTGCAATACATGATCTGACTAAGTCTTCCACCTCTGTAAATCACCAACAACAGTCGTGCATGAATACCTGCAGCAGTATTTAACACTGAAAACACACAGCTCAGTTCAGCGTTTACTTGCAGCTCTGCTACAGTAGCAGTGAACCTTTAACGCTACCTGCCGGTCACATCGTCTCTAAACAGTCCACTCCCAGTGAAGTCCTGCACGGATCAACAGATGTTAGAGTCCGGCGGCTGCTCGCTCTGTTTGTTATAAAGACGCACACCGAGCAGATTAATGCGCTCACAGATCCAATCTTTGCAGATGTTACCACTCGGTGTTTGGCTAGCTAATAAGCCGTTAGCCTGTTAGCTTGAGCTTTGTCTGAAGGCACCGAGCGGCCAGCCAGGCTCCGACACACACCAATACATTCCACACATCCTCCGCTCAGTTTAACTGCTAACCCCCTGCTACTGGTCAGAGAAGCGAGTTTACTTTGTGTCTCGGTCCTCCAGTGCGTCCAGTGACGGGCTCCGGTCAGTTTTTAATTAGCCTACATTAGTAACAGTTAATTTTTTTATGGTATGAACTTAATCCTAGGAAAGGCAAAAAATATATGACCTTTCTAACAAAATCCAAGACTTTGTATACCAAATTCAAGGCCTTAATTTGAGATTATCAAATGTAAGACTTCATCAATGCTTTTAAGACCCCACGGGTACCCTGGATAATGCATGGATTTAAAAAGTCAAACAAACCATCATCAGCTTAAAAAAAACAAGAAACCTGTAACAACAGTGATACAGCCAAATCCTAAAGATTAAGAACAAATACTTTTTCAAAATTGGGTCACGGCACAAAGGGCATCAAACTTTGGTATGTTTACATGGCAAAATATTTCACTGTTTCTTCAAAATAAAGAGCCCCCTTTAGCCTCACATTACTTGAGACATTTCTAACAAACTACACGTGATTAAGCTTACAAAAACTAGTTATTTCACCAATTGTAATGTATCCCACAAAATGCAGCCTTAAGCAAAAGCAGAACATAAATATATTCAGCCTGTTAATCCCAATAATGTCAGTACTAATAGTCCAAGGTGTCAGGTCCTGTCAAAGCTGCAAGACTGTATGCAAAACAACTTTAGGAAAGAGGAAACCAACAAGTTCCACAAAGCACTGCAGAAGCAGGGGAAACTGTTATTACCATTAAGATGTTTGGCTTTCAGGGAACTGTAACCTAACTGCTACATGCTGTAATCACATTATTAAATTCTGTGGCAGTAAAATTATGTTGCAATTTGACAGTACTTGCAAAAAAAGAACAATCAAAATTGGAGATGCATTTCCCGGTCAGTTGGTAAAAGATACACTTGGATTGACCAAAAGCCTCTAATGTGCAATAGATTTAAAAAGTTTTACTTTATTGTCAATAAGCAGAAACACTGACTGCGGCCATACAAGCACTGCAACATAATCAAAACTATTAACACAAATGACAAAGACTTTACTGACCAAATTCATAATTATTTGAGGTAAAGCTACTTTAGTAACTCTACGCATAGTTTTGTAACTACTTAGCAACCGTGTTTTCAATAAATTTTCCGCTCCTGGAAAACTTTACACAGCATTATTTGCCCACCCATTGTGATGAAAGGACAGGATGTGTGGCTATGGCAAGTCGTTTTTAACATTTAATAGCTAGACTGGATATTTATTGTAGCTATCCGTATATATCTATGTATCTTAAATTAAAATTATGACTAGTAACAATTGAATTGTAGATATCTGAAATTAAAGTTCTTCCTAGTAAGAATTGTACTACAGATATCTAGAATGTTGATTCTGGATAGGAAAAATAACATTGTGGATATCTGAAATTAAAAAACCCAATACACATGAATGACAAAAGTGATGTCATTTGTCCTAGGACGAATGACGTTGCGGTTATCTGAAATGACAATTGTGGATAGGAAGAATATAATTGTGGATATCTGAAATGTTCTTTTTGACTAGGAAGAATTTATTTACTGACAGCTGCAATAAATATCCAGTCTAGTTAATAAATGTTAGACTGCCACTTATTCTTTTTAAGAATTTAAATTTAGTTTTGACTACTACAATCAAAGTGGTAGATATCTTGAAAACAATTTATACTAGTAAGAATGTTATTGTGGATATCTTTAATTACCATTCTGACTATAGAAAATATAATTTTGACTAGAAGAAATGCTATTATGGGTATCTAACATGTAATTACAGATAGGTGTGGTTCGATTTATGTTAAAACGGCTTGCCATATTTGTCGAACTAATGAGTGCCTTGCCATAACTTAGAAAAGTTCTTAAAATAAGTTTCACATGCGGCAATATATGTTTTTCTAAACAAAAGGCCACATTATACTTTGAAGTTTACATAGGGCTTGCGTAAAGAACTGTCGTATCAATGGATGATGGTTAACGTTATTTGCATTCTTTTTTGCAATCCATGGCTACAGATTTCTACTAAAAGAAAAGTTTGGCGTCTTTAGTGTGGTTAAGTCGCTGCTGTCCGCGTGCTTGGTACCCTCCAATTTACAGTGTTAGCCTTCTGTTAGCTTCTCGTTAACCGACGAGTGTCTGGTGTAACGTCAACGTTATTAAAACTCATTTTGTTGCCTTGCTTCATCAACAGAATTCAGTTGACTCACAATAAATCCCCGCCTACCAATTATCGTTATCTGTATTATGGCGAGGATTGATGTGGTGGGACGAGAAAAGTACCCCGGTTAGCTAACACATTAGCGAATTAGCTTAGCATACCGAAATGCAATAGCAATAGCTCAACCTACTAGCCAATTTGCTAACGCGCGCGCATCAACAGCAATGGCACCATAAAGTGACTTCACGGTGCAAGTTGAGACAAACGTCGCATTATGATACGACATATAGCTAGCTAGTTCAGAACATTTAAGCTACATCACGGAGGCGGCCTTGATGACTCTCCGTAACGTTATATCGGAATCAGACACAGCCGGAGCTCTCGGGTACAACAGAAAACTGGTTAGCAATTTGCTACAGCAACCTACACAGTGAAGCTAGCTAGCAGGCTAACGCTAACACCTTTGTTTTGCTTGGCTAACTCTAGCTAATTCATTTCAGAAAGTGATAACAAATATTCGGCTAACAACATTTACGTCATTTCAAAAACGCGTATGCTGTTTCTCAGACTACTGTTGTACTGTGTCACTTACTTGGAATAAAAACGTACTCCAGCTCGGTTCCATTGCAACACTTAGGCTAAAATCTGCAGGAAACCTACAAGGAATCTACAACAAAGCAGCTAAACATGGTAGCTACAACTTCCTGTAACCCCTAGGGCTGAACCAAGTCCAGTGGACTTTTTTGGGGCGTTTGGATTTTTACAAGACATCTAATTTCAAATATTTCCAGTTCCATTACAACACCCCTTTTCAAATTATATATATATATATATATATATATATAAATTAAACAAAAATACAAGATCAAAAGTGGTGAAAGCAGTAGCCTACTCAGATCCTTTACTTAAGTAAAGATAAATACCACACTGTAAAAATATTCTATTACAAGTAAAAGTCATGCATTGAAAACGTTAGGCTACTTAAGCATGTTAGTAGCCAATCATCAGGAAAATGTGCTTAAAGTAGGCTATTAAAAGTAAAAGTAGCCTACTCAATGCAGAAAAATCCTCACATTTTAGAAACTGTAAACGATCAAAACAGTTCTGCCAATTAACTGTGTTTAATCAGCTAATCATTTCAGCTGTACTTGTAGACCTGGAAATTATTGGGTAGTTTAATATATAATACAACATATTTTATAAACAACATGTGTTTTGTGTGCAAAAATCTTAATTTGTAAAGTAACTAGTAATTAAAGATGTCAGATTAACGTAGTGAGTAAAAAGTATATTTCTCTCTGAGATGTAGTGGAGTAGAAGTAGAAAGTGGCATGAAAAGAAAAGACTCAAATAAGTCTAGTCTAGGCCTACCTCAAATTTGTTAACTACAGTACTTGAGTAAATTGCTAAATTACATTCCACCACTGGAGATCAATATAATCTCGTTATGTGTTCAATTCCGTTTTAAGAAATATATAAATAGTCTGTTCCATGGGCTACTGTCCATTTAGTGAAATGAGTAAAAACCTGAGAAATATAAGTTTCATCTCTAAACGTGCAAAAGAGCAAACTTCAGGCACTCCCATAGAGGAATGGGAGGAGGTAATATATAGGTAGGCCTATACAGGTAAAGTTAGTAGGGGTGAAATAATACACAATCAGCTAGGAAAATATTATTAACGTGCTCTAAAATGTGAACAAAGCAGAGCTGCTGTCGGATAGACAGCTTCATTTGAAAGTGTGTCTGCAGAGACACTCGAGAAACAGCAACTTAACTTTATTGTGATTATTTCAGAAGCTAAAGGTCTAGTTCTGTTTCCTCTGTCAAGTTTATAACTGCAGTTAGTTTTGCCACTTAAACCAAAAGTACAATATGTAACTTTCTGCCGCTAGGGGTCTCTCAATCAAAACAATGGATGGTAATCACAGACTTTTGATGACGTGAAGTTTCGTGGAATTATTGGAGTTGTAGTTTTCATTGTTAAACTCCATCGCTGATTAGAACGCATCTGTTCCGTTCCATTTATTAAGAGAACTGGATCAGAACTGGATACAGCGTTCAGCACGAAGCCCCCGTCTCCAGTTGAAACGAGTATACACGGAGAACTCGTCGTTCATTGTCTTAAATATTCACTAACGTTAAATATTGTGTTTTAATCGTTTTATGCGTATCATATAAACGATGGATGTATTAAGAGAACCAAAGGGATGTAGTCATTATGTTGTGCTACTAGCTAATGTTAGCTAGCTAACATTACTAACTAATGTTCACAAACTACCGGGGCTACCGCTACCCCGGTAGTTTGTGAACATTAGTTAGTAATGTTAGCTACGTTAACGTTAATAACGTTACAGACTTTACAGCATACAACCCTCTGATGTATTATAAGATAATACACATTATGAATTACAGCCATATAGCCATTATTACAGCTACATGGATTTAGGAGTCCCGTCATATGAGCCTGCAGTGCAGGGCGACGTGGGCGCAGTCCCGTAGGTCTGCTTGCGTTCATATCATTGCAGTGGCTCCTGTTCCTTCATTATGTCGTGCTACTAGCTAGAACTAACGTTAGCTACTAGCCGATAGCCCCAATACGGTTGTTAATAACATCTACGTTACATGCTTTACAGCATACAATGCTCGGATGTATCATAAGATAATACACATGATGAACTACAGCCATTATATCCATTTTCACAGCTACGGGAACTCAGGAGAACCGTCATATGAGCCTGCAGTGCAGGGCGACGTGGGCGCAGTCCGGTAGGTCTGCTCGCGTTCATTATGTGTGTTCATCATGCCTAGTAAAATAATTCTGGTTTCGGCTATTAGTGCATGTTGAAACATGACGGTTTAAACAAGGACCCTTATGTGTTCAGACTGGTAAGTTGATGTATCGCAAAAATAATTATCCGCTGAAATATAGAAGTTTCTTTCACCATGCAAAGTCTGTGGGAAAAGTCTTTCTGGGCCAGAGAGTTGTCAGACGTTGCAATTCCATCGTTGGCCGCTAAGCCCATGGTTGCTTTAAGACATGGTGCTGTTCCTGGGGGTTTGATCTGTTGACGAAAGAGTTTACCCATTCAAGTTTATTCACGTTACGTTTAGGAACGTTTACTCATGTCATTCTAATAAAATAGCTGCAGTTTCCCCAACATAATTACATTTTTCTTGATTTTATTTGTATTGGTAGCAGACCAGTTAGCTAGCTAGTGAGCAAGTAATCTAACATTAGCCAGCAGCTAAAACCACACTATCATAATATATTTCACGTCAATGTCACCGGGGCGAAAGGGGTTTGTTGTAAAGTTACTCAACGACGCTGAGAGCTGAGTGTGTGTGGGAATGGCTGGCGGAATCTCCGGGACGGCTAGGACGTCCGAACAGTCCGATGGCCGATGTTGTGCAGCAGCAGAAGATCTCCCGCCTGCCCGGAATTGTCTCCCCTTCACTTTTTTGTAATCGTAACTAGTCGTTTTGGTACCAACCAAACTAAATTTAGCTAACGGTAAAGACAGCTAAACGCAGAGGGGGTAGAAATTCGGCAGGGAGGAGATTTTCGGCACGAACACCGGTAATGCTATCGGAGACGTAACGTTACGGATGGCCACTGTTCTGACTCGGGTGCCTGGGTCTGATTTGGTATGTTTCCCAACGGTTCATTAAACTACCGTTAGCGTCCGTAGCACTGGGCGCTGGAGTTAAGTGCTGGCCGGGTTTGGATTGCTGTAATGATAGTGGCTGGATGCTAGCTGGCTGGGGGCTGACTGTGGATGTGTCCCCAGGGCTGTTGTCAGCTCTCATCCCGACTGAAGCCTTGTAGTGCGAGAGCGGGAGAGTGAGGCAGACAGACCAGGGTGTGCTGGCTGTGTACAAATAACAAGGTCACATGAGACACAGCCATCTTCTAACCGTATACAAACTGGGAACTATATTCTCAGAAGGCGACACACTGCAACTTCTTCTACTTGGACGGAGTGATTTGCTCACAGCACATGAGAAGCCCTGTGGTGAGGAGCAGAGAGTAACAACGGTGCTTTTCAGGTGTTGCGCTAATCACTCCGCCCAAGTAGCAGTGCTTCGCCTTCTGAGAATATAGTTCCCAGTATGTATACGGTTAGAAGATGGCTGTGTCTCATGTGACCTTGTTATTTGTACACGCTGTGACTATACAAATCACAACATGTAAATAGGAAAATGTTGCCGTTATTTTGTTATTTATTGGGAGCAGTAGGCTAGTTGGAGCCGGTTACCTCCAGGATCTGTGCTAAACTAGGCTAGCGGTGGGTGCGCCAGACAGAGTTACGACACGCACGGAGATGAGAAGGGTATGTATGGAATTATCTAACTCTGGGGAATACAGTGAATAAGCTAAAGTCCCAATAAGTCGGCGTGTTCCTTTAAGGTGGACTTTAAAACATTAGCAAAACAAAACTTTTTCTAGCATGTGTATTGACAGGGAGAGCCTAACCTGTCAGCTGTGTTGTCGATGCCTCGAGAGAAAAAAGGAAGTGACTCAGAGCTTGCCGTAAAGCAGTATCTCTTGCCGTACGATGTGTATGACGTCATTGACATTTTAAAAGGCTTTTTAGACAAAAAAGCGACTTTAAAAAAATCTAACACCCAGCAGTGTGTATTTTCTTTGCCTCCCCTTTCAAATGCAACATTCAAATGACTAGACAAAAAAATTATATCCTGAAAGTGGATTTTGAGGGGTAGCTCCATAGACCTCCATTCATTCTGCACTTGCCCTTGAGCACCCTCATATGGAACCAGAGTGGAACTGCAACCAGTTCAGAAGCCAGAAGTTTCCCAAGAGTGGAAGTTCTCCCCTTATTAGACATTCTCTGGTTCCCGTCACCCGTGTTTGATGGAAGTAACGCTTCTTCTTCTTCTTCTTTGCAATTGGTATCCCATACATTGCATTACTGCCTCCTACTGGTATTACTCGTTATCTATTATTTCATTCCATTCATTTTTGAAAATGAATAAAAATAAAGTAGCTAAGTAAAAATAAGATATGTGGGTACTCTATAGTGCCTTATCTAAATTCCAACCGAAGAAGGTGTGCTATTGGCCTCTACCGCAGAGGTCATTATCTCTCCCTCATTTCACAGAGTGTAAGAGATAGATCTTTGTCCCTAATGTAGTTTATGAAAGGACCCCATATCAATTGAAACTCCTCTTGTTTGTCCTTAAGTGTAAAAGTGATCTTTTCCAGAGGAAGACATAGAGACAATTCCTTTAACCACTGTCTGATACTAGGGCTGTGGTCGAATAGTCAAATTTGCTTAGGGGTGAAATGATCAGGAAGTAGTTAAGTGGCTGCCATGATAAGAGCCGTTCGAATTGTCTAAGTGATATGGAAAGGTGCTTCATTGCTTCCTTTGTTACCTCCTTTAGCATAGGATACACTGGACCATCCTTTACGAAAAGGAAAGGAGATATTGCCGTTGCTCTGTTTACAGTTTAGAGAATATTGTCCTAATGTATTTCTGTCACCCACCTGCAACCATATAACCCTTATAACATCAAATATGTAGATTCATACATCTAATGCGTTCTGCTTATCTTGCATACATGTAACAATTATTTTCATACAATCATCCTAATCGGGATTCATGTGGATAAAAATGAGTGGACAGGAGGGTGAGCTGAGCAACCAATAATGAAAGTAAACTTTATTTACTGAACACCTTTCATACAAGAAACAGCCTACAGCCCACTGTTTTATAATAACAAAATGACTTGCAGTGGGTGCTTCACATGAAACAACATAATTATTGTAGAATAAGAAGGGGAAAAATGGTGATGAAGTAATATTTTTCACCGGGTTGTCCACGTTTATTAAGCCTGCATGAAACATCACGTTTAGAACGCACAGGGAGTACAGCTGAGCTTACACTCAGCTGTAATCATGCGGCAGACCCGCATGATTGCTGAGTGTAAGGGCAGTCGGATTCCCCTCGCACCGCGGTTGTCTTATCCTAATTCCTTTTGAATTCTCCTTGACACCATTCCTTGACCTCATGATGTTTACCACCAGGGTTAAGAAAAAGGACTTAGGAGGTAAGAATATGAGCTTACAAGAATATGCAAGCTCCCCTCTGCCTTCCTGCACTAAATCCAGATGGGTCACCAAAGAAGCTTTATAAAGCCCTGAAGGTAAGTTATGGTTCACATGTCTCCAACAAATCCACCAGTTAACCATAATGTTAAAGATTCCGTAGCCTACTTTATAAATATGGCAGGGAAGGTAAATTAGGTATTTTCTCCATATCTCTTAGGAAGTTGTGCCAGATTGTGCTCTCTTTTCTGCCACGTGTGACAGCAGTGAGACAGACGCAGCTTCGGAGTCAGGCAGTCAGATTTTCACCAGAAGTCAGGGAGAGCAGGATGCGCATGGAGAGGAACCAAATGTGTTCAGCAGTTTAGCTCAGCCCCACAGTGAGCATGGTAGCACTCTAAACTGTCTAAAGTGCACAGCATTTCATGATTTCTTCATTATTCTGAGACCTGATCAAGTGGTAGAACTAGAGAGAAACACCAGAAAACAAAGTATAGAACCACTATGGCATGATGCGCGCAAGCTGCGCATAACAGCAAGCACAGCCAGCAAAGTGCCTCAGCGTGACAACTGACCCAGATAAGTTTCTTGCTGAACACCTGTATCCAAGGTTCCAGGGGAGTGGGGCCACAAGGTATGGGAAGGAAAGTGAGGGACTTGCAAATGAGCATATTAAAGAGAGGGGCTGCAGAGTGATTGACAAAGGGTTGGTGATGTGTGCAGGAGACCCATGGCTGGCAGCTAGCCCTGATGGTATCATTGATAATAATCTACTAGAAATAAAATGCCCCATCACCCTCAGTGCATGCACATCCATTAATGATGCATTCACTGCTAAAAACCAAGACATCAGAGTGGAAGACGGGCAGTACATTATGAACCCAAAAGGCCCCAAAGGCTACTATAGTCAGGTACAGTTAGGGATGCACTGTCTCGGGCTACAAACAGCCAGTCTTGTTATTTGGACCCCACTACAACACCTGGAGCTTGATGTGCCTTATGACAATGACTTTGCCATCACATATATGCAAAGGCTACGTAGCTTCTACTTTAAACACATGCTGCCAAAAGTTGTGGATGAATTTGTAGAGGGAAGACTGCAGTTGAGCAACAACTACATGGAATAGTCTCAAAAGCAGCTCATTAGTGCAGAATCAGAATCAGAAAATTATTTATTGCCAAGTCACACTTATAATTTATTTGCCTTGGTGGTTGGTCCATACATAAACATATTTAACATTGATATGAAATAAACAGTAAATACAGAAACAAATATGTACAATATAACTGATAGATGTATTTTAAGTACAACAATTTGATAACTGTTTAACATTGAGAAAAAAGAGGCTGTATGAACTAGTGCAGGATGTGCAAATGTTTATCATATATAGATCTCATGTGTTGAGATATAGAATGATATGAATGAATGATATAGAAAATTAGTTCCATTCAGAAAGCCTGGGAGAAGAGGAAAAAAGCTCTTTATCGAGATGATCTGTAGATGAGGATTTGTTGTTTGTATATACTATATGTGTGTGTGTGTGTGTGTGTGTGTGTGTGTGTATGTATGTATGTGTGTATTTATATATTTGTATTCATGTATTTCTCCGAATGATTTGTATATGCGACTGGAAGACGTTTGCTAAATAAGTTTGTGGTGTCTTGTAATCCCATGTGTGATGGGCCAAAATGTTTGGCATGACAGAAATAAAATTAAACTAACTAACTCTAGAATCAGTCCAACATGGCAGGGCAGAAGGGCCAGGGCCTGTTTTTTTCTGAAATTCATCAATCAATCAATACATTATTTATTGCTAGTTGTTGGTGTTCATTACTGAATGTATACTGTATTACTGACTTAGCGTTACCGGGAGGTCATATTGTAGTGAATGTTTTGCTCAGACAGAAAATCATTCATGTACAATAAGAGAATAAGTTACAGATGTATCGTTGCATTTCAAGTGTTGCATACGGTAACTTAGCTTACTTTGGATGTCTTGTGAGCTAAACCAGATTAAAAGCATTAAGAGTTTGTTGTAGTAACGAACGTAAGGACCAAGGAGTTTAATGTGCGCGCGAGACAGAGAGTCGCCCCGTGGCGCAATGAAAGTGAGGGCCGGCGCGCACCGGCTGAGGTGGGATCCTGGCCCCTCGGGGTCAAATCGGTCGTCCGTTCACACAGACCTCTATAGTGAATTTGCAGCCATAACCCCACAAAAGGCCAAAATAGCCAATTTGCTCCTCCTCAGCACCTGCTCATTAATGTTATGGCTGCCATTACACAAACATTTTGAAATAAAAGCGAAAAGGCTTACTCCTCCATAACCTCCCTAACTTTAGTGCAACAGCGCGCTGTGTCTGATGTCATTGTTATTGTTCTTTTGCGCATGCGGGTCATTTCAAAACCGCAAACCGTTCACACTGGAATCTGATGAGGCCACATTTTAAATAGGTAATGTGAACAGCCTAACAAAAAAATCGGATCTGAGCAAAAAAAAAATCAGAATTAGGCATTAAGACTTGCGGTGTGAACGTAGCCTTATACATCTGACATGTTGGAAAGTTGTAGTCTTGAAGAGGGTGGGTAGATTCCTTCTGATATCTTTTCTGGATGGCCACCGGACAAGGCATTGGAACTCTTTAGCCATCACCTCGAGCCATTCATGGAAGATCTATGAGACAGTTCCACAACTCACTCTGAAGCGAAAAGCTTGATAAGTTAAGCCTAGACGAAGCTTCATCGGGACCACAAGAAACTGCTCAGGAAGGGTAAGTATGGTTGATGATGCATTCCATTTTGTTGTCAGGAATTTTCCTGACAACAAAATGTTCTCACTTGAGAAGGGTGAAAAACACAGAGGCAGATGGTAGACCGGTGTAAACATGAGTGTGCTTGTCATCATTTAAAATAAAATCAGACTTGCTGCCAGACATTTAATCTTGTAGGTGTTTTTCTTGAGATTCCAGTTTCTTCTCCAGTAAAGCCAGTTTTCTCTTCAATTCATTGTTTTCATTTTGTAGCTGCCATTGACAGATCTGTACCCACCACAGCAATGCATCCCTCTTCATGGTCAACATGGCTGACCTCTATGGAAGGTGAATCGATGGACACAACTAGAGATTGTCTACCCTGGCTTCTCTGGTACCTCTCCAACTTCTGGGAACCATGGATGTCTTCTTTGTGTGCAAATATTGATGGAACATAATCTTGGTGACATAAATCCACTGATGGTGCACCTAAAATAAAACAAGTGACAGAAACAGTTAGTGTTGACAATACTGTACATTGCTGAGCATCATACTTTCCTGGCATAATCCATATATGGTTACATGTACTGTACATCACTGTGTACATGTTCATTCTTGTGTAAAAAGTGCACTCTTTTTATGATATTACTTAAAAACCATGATCACATGAGACACAAACTGGGTCTAGAGGGCAGCATACTGGAGCAATTAAATGACTGTAACTTTAGGTTATTTATTTGTATAGTGTATATTGATGGAAAAACAATGTTGCTCTTATGTTTTGGGTAATCTTTCTTACCACAACAGAAAATACTCCGGAAACGGATGTCACAATACTAGTCAAAATGTAGCTAAAGCTGTCAACTAACGTTACAACACTGGCACCGTAGCATTGATCTAACGTTACAGTTTAGCTAGGTAGCTACAATCAATTTAGTGAGTTAATTTATAACTATTGCAGGGTTTTTTTACTGGCAGCTAGCTATCACTTAACATGAGTTTTTCACCTAAAGTGGGTGCTACCGATCCTTGAACTCTTGCCTGGCTGCCAAGCCTCTCTTTGCACAACGGTGATCCATGCTCGCCGTCTCCCCTCTTCTTTAGGAAACCGAAACATTTTTATTTTGGAGATTGCGTTTGTTCCTGAGGTCAGGTTGCACCCAACAGCGCAACAACCCGGACCCAACTTCAGTCTGCTCATCAGTGTCCAGTGTTGGGAGTAACGCGTTACAAAAGTAACGCAATTACAGTAATGTATTCCTTTTTGCTGTAACGCAGTAATATAAAGCATTACTAATTGCATTTCGGTAATATTATACTCGTTACAATCTCAGTAACGCGAGTTACAACGCATTTTAACGCAACATTTAGTGGTGCATTGTTTTTTTTAAGAATTCACCAACACCGCGACACATTTCTTCACAGGAAAAAAAAAAAAGCTGTATTATTTTCCTGTCGCTGTATTCGATGGTTGACTGCAGAGACAAATACATTTGCAAATGTATTTGTCTCTGCAGAGACAAATACATGGAGAGATGAGATGAGACACGAGATGGATATTATTTTCAGGAGTTATTACGCTGCATTGAAGTGAGCTGTCCTGTTTCTGTTCCCGTGGTCAGAGCCAGAACCAGAGACGGTACGGACAGCATGCATGTCCCAACAGGTGACGGTACGTCAGCGGCTGACAGATATAAACATGTCGGGAATTAATGATGAGGCTTGCTACACGTAAATATCATTGCATTTTATCAGCCGTGGAGAGTAACTCTGCCTGTAGTGGAATGGCTTCGAATGACGACCAAAAACGCTTGTCTTTTACTGTGACCATTTACTGTTCAATATGTTGCAGTTTTATAAACAAGAAAGTGAACAACTTGAGCCTGACGGACATGTTGCATCCTGGTTGCGTCTCAGTAAGCTAGCAAGAGTAGGCTACACAACAGATAACTTCCGTGTAGCATACTTCAAAATAAAAGCACTTCCTGTGACTATTCGCAGTAAAACTAAATTACTGTTAAATAAGGTTGTTTAGGCTACCTTTTCACAAACCAGCTGTAAATCAAGTACTGTAAATAATGTAAATAGTGAGTTTTAATCACACTATAATTGAACATTTCCTTTAGAGTGTTTTAAACTAAACAACATGAATTTCTTATTCAAGTGCTATAAACAAACATTTTACAACAATGCCGTACTTTTAATTGAGTATTTTCATTTTCTCCTACTTGCCTATTATACGTTTTACTTATCTATTTTTTATAGATTTAGTTACTTTGCATATTTATATTAATTATACAAAATATGAATAATCTATGATGTATTAAAGTGGATAAATAGGAGACTTTATTGATCGGGTGGTGAAATTCACAAGCTAGCTGCCAAATCAAACATCACCTGTTATTTTGGTGAAAGTAACTCAAAAGTAATGCAAAAGTAGTGTAACGCATTACAATTCAGAGACAGTAATATTGTAATATAACTAATTACTCTCAAATGACAGTAACTAGTAATCTATAATGTGTTACATTTTGGAAGTAACTTGCCCAACACTGTCAGTGTAACTTTCACTGCGTTTGTAGTCGGTGCCATATTCGCTGATGTGCCAGTTTAGCTGGTGATCATGTTAAAGCCCATGTTGCAGGGTTTATTTTCTAATGAATTTGCACAATTTGCTTGTTGGTAATAAACATTTAAACTATTATCCAACAACATCAAATACAATGGATATCACAAAACGGAATAAAATACGAAAAAGTAGTACTATTTTACAGCGGTTTGCAATGATTCTCTTTTCCCCCACAATGCATTGCATTACGTCACGTTGGGGAGACGACAGACGAAAGCCCCGTCTCTGTTCACTGTTTATGGGCTCAGTCTGTGCCACTAGTGTTGCAAAATATGGCTTTTGGTCTCGACCGAGTCCATGGGTCTTTATTATGTGTATAATAATTTTTGCAGGAAATTGAAACACAGCTTGGACTGTTTTTCACAAGTTTAGACAGCTAGCTACGCCGATGTTTGCTAACGTTACCGCAACAGCGTTAGCCTAGACTGCTAGCTAGGTAAATATTAGACTGCCTTCGGAGTTTCCTATATCTGCATCCACGTTGTCAACATAAGACATGTTGCGTTAGTGCACCTTTTGTACCATAATGTTATTGAATGAAATGTTAAGCTTCGCTCCTACGAGATGTGTGGGTTTTTGTTACATACAAAGCTAACTGGCTATAGTTAGCCTGTATGCTAGCGGAATTAGCTAACGTTGCGTAACCAGCCAGCAACTTCGGCAATCGGCATTAGTTTCGGTGAGCTAGCTAATCACGACAGTATTGTCGCCCACAATCAACCTCTGCTGCTAAAAGCAGTCAATCTGCAGTGATGTTTGAAATAGAGACTCTTGTGGATGTGTTAGCTGTCGTGGTTAGCTCGCCGAAACTACTGCCGAAGATGCTGGCTGGCTACGCAACGTTAGCTAATTCCGCTAGCACAGGCTAACTATAGCCAGTTAACTTTGTGTGTAACGTAGCTACCTAACAAAAATCCACCCATCTCGTAGGAGCGAAGCTTAACATTTCATTCAATACAATTATGGTACAAAAGGAGCACTAACGCCAAATGTCTTATGTTGACAACGTGGACGCAGATATAGGAAACAACGAAGGCAGTCGTAACGCTGTTGTGCTAACGTTAGCAAAACGTCGGCGTAGCGTTAGCTAGCTAGCTGTCTAAACTTTTGAAAAGCCAAACAGCATCCCCATCCAAGTAATACATAAACACTAGGCAAATATGTTGTTACTGGAGCTAGTAGGGTCCATCAAAACGTGAGATATCTAATCGAAAATGTGTTTACAACGTCGAGGGATTTCACAGGTTAGACTGCCTTGCAAGTTAGCCCATAGCTACCATGATGCCTTCTATTTCTAGATCTAGATAAGTTTACTGGTACTTATCTGAACTAACAACATGATCACTGTCACTAAATATAAAGAAAACACTGACTTTCACTAGGTACTATTCACTGACAGTAAAACCCCCTCTTCCACCTCTTCCTCATCCCAGTCAGTCACCATAGTTCTAGTACTAGGCTGAGGCACGTCTCCCCAACGTGACGTCATCACCGAATTGCGTTAAAAAAACGACTAAACGACTAAAACTGGCCTTTAACACTATTTGGAGACATTTTTAACAATGATATACATATATTGAGTGCTTTATGTACCCATTAATCAACAGTGGTGGTTAACCTGCAACATGGGCTTTAACTGGTGACATTTGCATGAAATCAGTGAATATTCAACAAGGCCCTGCCCTGCGTTCTGCTCTGCCTCCGCCCCTCGAGTGCCAGAGGCTCACATTTTCATGAAGTGTTTGCGAGTGAGACAAAATAATGGATATCGCTGAAAACGTCACCAGTTTATGTGTAATACATGTCCGTTTAAGCATTATCCACACAAATACAACACATACTGTATCAACGGAAAAAAATAAAACGAAACAACGCACTAGAGATCTAGCTGTGATTCGAACCTTGGATGTCATGGACAAAAAAAAGTTGCCAGACCAGCTTCTACATCAGCTATACCACTACACTACAGACCAATGCAAGGATTTTGGGATTTCTTTCCATATATTGAACTTTTAGTCTAAGTTAACACAGGTTAACATATGAGAGAAATATACACCCACTGGTGATATCACAATTTAACATGGGCAAATGCAAGCCTCGAAACAGTGAAGTAGGTTCATCTTTGCCTCACATACCAAAACCTAACTGATGTATAACAAACAGGCATAACCCCACTTAACACTTGGGGTGCTTAACATATTCAAAAACTCACCAAAATTGGCAGGCACATCAAGTCTGGTGAAAATTTACATATTTTAAGGGTTTCGGGAATAGGCCCACAAAAATGGCTCGCTAGCGCCCCCTACAAAATTTAAATAATTGAGCCCCTGCAGTGCATTAATCGTAGACTCATGAAACTTGGTACACATATGTAGCATGTAAAGACGTATAAAAAACGTCATTAGAGCCATACCCTAAACCCAACAAGAAGTCTGCCATTTTGATTTCAAAGTTAGAAATTAGTGCGATTTTGGCCATTTCCACGTCGTACTTTAACAAACTCCTCCTGGAGATTTCATCCGATCAACTTCAAATTTGGTCTGTGCCATCTGAAGACGTTAAAGATGAAAAGTTGTTAAAAGAAAAACTTTTCATCATAGGGCGTGACCGTGGCGTTTGTGTGTTTCGCCAGTAGGCTGTATAATATGAATAATATATACAGTCTATGGTCGACACAAACATACTATGGGTCTAATGAAATTAAACACAACTATAATCAGTTGTCTTGTGGCACAGGTTGAAAGAGACTGTTTGTGCTGAGATAGACCTACACATTCTTCGTATGAGATGGCCCGCAACAACAATGATAAATTAAAGCTGCAAGCAGCGATGGACAGGCCCTCGCTCCTCTGCGCGCATCGGGATTACCGGCGGTCGCCGCTCCTTGCAACCGTGCATTTACACGGCACTCAGACGCCGCAAATCATCACCAATGAAAAGGCAACTCCCTGTTGAGTTCAACGATACCTCACACAAGACTCTACGTCATACAGTTCATTAGCTGTGAAAGGGGGCGTGGCCAAAGCATAGGGGTCGGAGCAAACCTTTACCAATTAAGAAGAAAGTCTCTGCTGAGTTCATTGATACCTCACATAAGACTCTACCTTAAACGGGTTACGAGTTATGAAAAGGGCGTGGCTTAAGCATAGGGGGCGGGCCAAACCATCACCAATGAATAAGGAACTATCTGCTGAGTCCAATGATACCTCACAAGGGTCCACCTTAAACGTTTAAAGTGCATTATGTGTATTGTATTATGAAAAAATCACTTTTTCTGGGATTTGGGGTGTTTTTTTGTGTCTCTGGAGCTTCCACACACATACAAACTTTGAAAAAATCCATGCTGTTTAGAGTGAGATACGGTTTCTGAATGTGTCCTGCCTTCAGTCTCTGGGTGAGCTGTTCAAAATCGGCACGGCTTGTGATGTCACAAGCCGAAATGAGCAGGCTAACCGCAACCATTAGCTCGTAGCGTTAGCATGCTAACGGCGTGGCTTAAACATAGGGGGGCGGACCAAATCATCACAAATGAAGAAGGAACTCTCTGCTGAGTTTCATGATACCTCACACAAGGGCCTACCTTAAACGGTTCAAATGTTATGAAAGGGGGCGTGGCTTATGCATAGGGGGCGGGCCAAACCATCACCAATGAATAAGGAACTCTCTGCTGAGTTAATTGATACCTCACACAATGGTCAACCTTAAATGGTTCAAATGTTATGAAAGGGGGCGTGGCTTAAGCATAGGGGGCGGGCCAAACCATCACCAATGAAGAAGCAACTCTCTGCTGAGTTCAATGACACCTCACAAAAGACTCTACCTTAAACGGTTCAAATGTTATGAAAGGTGGCGTGGTCTGAGTAAGTGGGCATGGTTAAAATATAGGGGGCGGCTCAGTATCACATGTAGACCACACATTATAAGTTTCATGTAAATCGGATGATGTTTGTCATATAAGGCGCATTTCCTGTTGCCAGCGGGGGGCGCTATGACCAAAAGTCAAATTTGGCCTGTAGGTGTCCTCAGGCCTGGACCCTTGTAAATCGTGAGAATTTTCGGGCATATACGACAAAGTACACTCAAGTTACAACAACTTCTTTGTTCATCGCTAAACACTCAAAATGGCCGCCACGCCACGCCCACACCGTCTGACGAAAAGTTTTTCTTTTAATAACTTTTCATCTTTAAGGTGTTGGGATGATACAGACCAAGTTTGAAGTCCATCGGATGAAATCTCTAGGAGGAGTTCGTTAAAGTATAGCACCTTGACTTTTAGGCCTACTTCCTCTTGCCACTAGGGGGCGCTATGACTTTAAGTAAATATCGGCCTTTATTTGTCCTCAGGGTTGGACTCTTATGAATCCTGAAAAGTTTCGAGCCAATCGGACAATGTACACTCGAGTTACACCCACTTCCTGTTTCGGCGGCGAAACGCACAAAATGGCTGCCCCGCCACGGCCACGCCCTATGACGAAAAGTTTTTCTTTTAACAACTTTTCATCTTTAATGTCTTATGATGGCACAGACCGAATTTGAAGTTGATCGGATGAAATCTCTAGGAGGAGTTCGTTAAAGTACGACGTGGAAATGGCCAAAATCACACTAATTTCAAACATTGGAATCAAATGAATCATTTATGAAAGGGGCGTGGCTTGAACATAGGGGGCGGGCCAAACCATCACCAATGAAGAAGCAACTCTGCTGAGTTCAATGACACCTCACACAAGACCCTACCTTAAACAGTTCAAATGTTATGAAAGGGGGCGTGGCTTAAGCATAGGGGGCGGGCCAAACCATCACCAATGAAGAAGCAACTCTCTGCTGTGTTCAATGACACCTCACACAAGACTCTTCCTTAAATGGGTCACCAGTTATAAAAAGGGGCGTGGCTAAATTATAGGGGCCGGGTCAACCCATCACCAATTAAAAAGGAAGTCTCTGCTGAGTTCAATGATACCTCACACAAGGGTCTACCTTAATCGGTTCAAATGTTATGAAAGGGGGCGTGGCTTAAGCATTAGGGGCGGGCCAAACCATCACCAATGAACAAGCAACTCTCTGCTGAGTTCAATGACACCTCACAAGACTCTTCCTTAAATGGGTCACCAGTTATAAAAAGGGGCGTGGGTAAATTATAGGGGCCGGGTCAACCCATCACCAATTAAAAAGGAAGTCTCTGCTGAGTTCAATGATACCTCACACAAGGGTCTACCTTAATCGGTTCAAATGTTATGAAAGGGGGCGTGGCTTAAGCATAGGGGGCGGGCCAAAACATCACCAATCAAGAAGGAACTCTCTGCTGAGTTCATTGATACCTCACACAATGGTCAACCTTAAATTGTTCAAATGTTATGAAAGGGGGCGTGGCTTAGCCATAGGGGGAGGGCCTAACCATCACCAATGAAGAAGCAACTCTCTGCTGAGTTCACTGATACCTCACACAATGGTCAACTTTAAATCGTTAAAATGGTATGAAAGGGGGCATGGCTTAAGCATAGGGGGCGGGCCAAACCATCACCAATGAAGAAGGAACTCTCTGCTGATTTCATTGATACCTCACACAATGGTCAACCTTAAATCGTTCAAATGTTATGAAAGGGGGTGTGGCTTAAGCATAGGGGGCGGGCCAAACCATCACCAATGAAGAAGGAACTCTCTGCTGATTTCATTGATACCTCACACAATGGTCAACCTTAAATCGTTCAAATGTTATGAAAGGGGGTGTGGCTTAAGCATAGGGGACGGGCCAAACATCACCAATGAAGAAGCAACTCTCTGCTGAGTTCAATGACACCTCACACAAGACCCTACCTTAAACGGTTCAAATGTTATGAAAGGGGGCGTGGCTTAAGCATAGGGGGCGGGCCAAACGATCACCAATGAAGAAGGAACTCTCTGCTGAGTTCAATGACACCTCACACAAGACTCTACCTTAGATGGATTAGCATTCATGAAAGGGGGCGTGGCTTAAGCATAGGGGGCAAGCCAAACCATCACCAATGAAGAAGCAACTCTCTGCTGCGTTCAATGATACCTCACACAAGACTCTACCTTAGATGGGTCAGCATTTATGAAAGGGGGCGTGGCTTGAACATAGGGGGCGGGCCAAACCATGACCAATGAAGAAGGGGCCGGCTCATTATCACATGTAGACCACACATTCTAAGTTTCATGTAAATCGGATGATGTTTGTCATATAAGGCGCATTTCCTGTTGCCAGCGGGGGGCGCTATGACCAAAAGTCAAATATGGCCTGTAGGTGTCCTCAGGCCTGGACCCTTTTCGGGCAGATACGACAACGTACACTCAAGTTACAACAATTTATTTGTTCATCGCTCAACACTCAAAATGGCCGCCACGCCACGCCCACACCGTCAGACGAAAAGTTTTTCTTTTAATAACTTTTCATCTTTAATCTTGACATGATACATATGTGTACCAAGTTTCGTGAGTCTATGTTAAACGCACTGCAGGGGTTCAATTTTTTTAACTTTGTAGGGGGCGCTAGCGAGCCATTTTTTCGCGCTTATTCCCGAACCCCTTAAAATACATAAATATTCACCAGACTTGATGCGACCGCCAAATTTGGTCAGTTTTTGAATATGTTAAGCCCCTCAAAAAGCCAATTGATTTGCCGGGAAAAGAATAATAATAATTCCTTCAGTTTCAATAGGGCCTTCGCCGCTGTCGGCGCTCGGGCCCTAATAATAATAATTCCTTCAGTGTCAATAGGGCCTTCGCCGCTGTCGGCGCTCTGGCCCTAATAATAATTCCTTCAGTTTCAATAGGGCCTTCGCCGCTGTCGGCGCTCGGGCCCTAATAATTCCTTCAGTTTCAATAGGGCCTTCGCCGCTCTCGGCGCTCGGGCCCTAAATATGCTATAGTTATGCCGAAAGTGTAGCTAAAAAAAGTAAAGTTGATGCTGAAGGCAGACAATTTCAAGAGAGTTGGGAGACTGAGTACTTCTTTACCGAGTGTAGAGAGAAGCCTGTGTGTCTTATTTGTAATAAGACGATTGCCGTTTTCAAAGAATGTAATTTGCGTAATCGTTTTGTAACAACACATACACCAGCAGCGCTATGGCGCCATGGACAGGGAACAGTGGCTTCAGAAAGTCACTGAACTCAAGAGGCATGCAACCACAGTTCGAGCTATATCTTTAACTGATGACACAGATGAGGTGGATCTCAAAAGTTTGAAACACGTATGTTTTAGCCTTGCCTGTATTCTTATCAGTTATTTGTTTCTATTTTTCTTAAGGAAGTTTCATTATAGCAGAGGAAATATCCAAATCAGGGAGGCTATTCATAGAGGGGGAGTTTCTAAAAAACTGTATGCTAAAAGTTTGTGACATTGTATGCCCCGATAAAAGACAAACATTTGCAACAGTCAGTCTTACAAGAAATACCATCTCCAGCCATGTGGATGTATTTGGGACATGAAATAGAAACCACACCTTGCCCAATCACTCTCCTCTAGTTCTTGTGGGGCTGAGGTCATTAAGTCTGATATTTGTGCTGCTGTGCTTTCCCATAGGCTGAGAGTTGATAATTTGGCTTTGTTAATCCTTGCTGTAGAGAACTCCAGCATAACTATATCCAGAAAATACACCAACCACTGTTTTATACAAAGCGAGTGAGGAGGGAGCCAGTGTTGAGCTATCATTTTCTTGGTTGCAGTTGAGCCGGCTAGCCAAATTTTCCTCTGTCTCCCAAGCAGGTGGAGTTTAGAGTCATCATTAAGTAACAAAACAATCGAGTCAGTAGGAACTCGACATCCTGTCACCTCAGATATTATTGATGTTTTATTCCAAAACTCGTGCACCTGTTCACACTCCCAGACCATATGCAGGAAAGTTCCAGTTTGTTCAGGTTGACAAAATGTACAATAGCGAGTGGGAATGGCTTTGGAGACGTATCTCTTCTGAGGAGTACAATATGTCCTATGACATATGTTGAAGTGAATATACTGATGGTTTGGGTTCTTGGAACAGTGGAAAATGTTGTCCCAAACTGTCTCCCAATTAATTGCATTCCCCTCAGGGCTCAGCTCTCGCTCCCATTTCTTCACTATTGGGAGTTCTCCTATGGGTACTTGCATCAGTTTAGCATAAATCCTGGACACTAATCCTCTCACAAGAAAATCAATAAAGACTGTTTACCCATGGCACTCCATAACATTTTAGGGCTGATCTTAAGCGGAGATAAAAGTAAAAGGATGTCCTGGGGACCTCAAAACTAGCTCTCAGGTCTTCAAAACTCAACATACCTTTCTCATTGACTAGCTGGTCTAAAGTATAAATACCTCTGTCACGCCACTGCTTGCAAGCAAAGGGTTTGTTACCAGACATTAAGTGTGCATTGTGCCATATTGGGGTATTCAAATGCCACTTATGGGTGTAGCATAGTTGCTCCTCCACCTGTTTAAAGTTGGTCAATGTCCATCCATCTTCTTCGTCCGCTTATCCGGTGTCGGGTTGCGGGGGGAGCAGCTCCAGCAGGGGACCCCACACTTCCCTTTCCCGAGCCACATTAACCAGCTCCGACTGGGGGATCCCGAGGCGTTCCCAGGCCAGGTTGGAGATATAATCCCTCCACCTAGTCCTGGGTCTTCCCCGAGGCCTCCTCCCAGCTGGACGTGCCTGGAACACCTCCCTAGGGAGGCGCCCAGGGGGCATCCTTACCAGATGCCCAAACCACCTCAACTGGCTCCTTTCGACGCAAAGGAGCAGGGGCTCTACTCCGAGCTCCTCACGGATGACTGAGCTTCTTACCCTATCACTAAGGGAGACGCCAGCCACCCTCCTGAGGAAACCCATTTCGGCCGCTTGTACCCTGGATCTCGTTCTTTCGGTCATGACCCAGCCTTTCGTGACGTGAGGGTAGGAACGAAAACTGAATGGTAGATCGAGAGCTTTGCCTTCTGGCTCAGCTCTCTTTTCGTCACAATGGTGCAATAAATTGAATGTAATACCGCACCCGCTGTCCCCCCACTCGCGAACAAGACACCAAGGTATTTGAACTCCTTCACTTGGGGTAAGGACTCTTTCCCTACTTGGAGAAGGCACTCCATCGGTTTCCTGCTGAGAACCATGGCCTCAGATTTAGAGGTGCTGATCCTCATCCCAGCCGCTTCACACTCGGCTGCGAACTGATCCAGTGAGTGCTGAAGGTCACAGGCCGATGATGCCAGCAACTGCAACCCCTCTCCACCCCGACTACGCCTCGATATCCTGTCCATAAATATTACAAACAGGATTGGTGACAAAGCGCAGCCCTGGCGGAGGCCAACCCTCACCTGAAACGAGTCCGACTTACTGCCGAGAACCCGGACACAGCTCTCGCTTTGGTCGTACAGAGATTGGATGGCCCTGAGAAGAGACCCCCTCACCCCATACTCCCGCAGCACCTCCCACAGTATCTCCCGGGGGACCCGGTCATACGCCTTCTCCAAATCCACGAAACACACGTAGACCGGTTGGGCATACTCCCAGGCTCCCTCCAGGATCCTTGCGAGAGTAAAGATCTGGTCCATTGTTCCACGACCAGGATGGAATCCACATTGTTCCTCTTCAATGCCACTCCTTAGGCACCGTCCCAGACTTCCACGCAATGTTGAAGAGGTGTCAACCAAGACAGCTCCTCCACACCCAGAGCCTTGAGCATTTCTGGACGGATCTCATCAATCCCAGGGGCTTTGCCACTGTGGAGTTGTTTGACTACATCAGTGACTTCCGCCTGGGAAATTGACAACAATCCCCCATCATCCTCCAGGTCTGCCTCTAATATAGAGGGCGTATTAGTCGGATTCAGGAGTTCCTCAAAGTGCTCCTTCCACCGCCCTATTACCTCCTCAGTCAAGGTCAACAGCGTCCCATCCTTATTGTACACAGCTTGGATGGTTCCCCGCTTCCCCCTCCTGAGGTGGCGAACGGTTTTCCAGAAGCACCTTGGTGCCGACCGAAAGTCCTTCTCCATGTCTTCTCCAAACTTTTCCCACACCCGCTGCTTTGCCTCTTTCACGGCAGAGGCTGCAGCCCTTCGGGCCTGTCAGTACCTTGCAACTGCCTCCGGAGTCCTCTGGGATAACATATCCCGGAAAGACTCCTTCAGTCGGACGGCTTCCCTGACCACCGGTGTCCACCACAGTGTTCGTGGGTTACCGCCCCTTGAGGCACCTAAGACCCTAAGACCCTAAGACCACAGCTCCTCGCCGCAATATTCAAAGTTTCCATTGCTGAAGAGCAATGGAAACTTTGAACATTGTCCATTCGGGTTCAATGCCCCCAGCCTCCACAGGGATGCACGAAAAGCTCCGCCGGAGGTGTGAGTTGAAAGTCTGTCGGACAGGTGCCTCCTCCAGACGTTCCCAATTTACCCGCACTACCCGTTTGGGCTTACCAGGTCTGTCCAGAGTCTTCCCCGCCCCCTGACCCAACTCACCACCAGATGGTGATCGGTTGACAGCTCTGCCCCTCTCTTCACCCGAGTGTCCAAAACATACGGCCTCAGATCAGATGAAACGATTCTAAAATCGATCATTGACCTTTGGCCTAGGGTGCTCTGGTACCAAGTACACTTATGAGCATCCCTATGTTCGAACATGGTGTTCGTTATAGACAATCCATGACTAGCACAGAAGTCCAACAACAAACAACCACTCTGATTTAGATCAGGGAGGCCGTTCCTCCCAATCACGCCTCTCTATGTGTCTCCATCATTGCCCACGTGCGCGTTGAAGTCCCCCAGCAGGACTATGGAGTCCCCCACTGGAGCCCCATGCAGGACTCCATTCAAGGTCTCCAAGAAGGCCGAATACTCCAAACTCTTGTTTGGTGCATATGCACAAACAACAGTGGGAGTTTTCCCCCCCACAACCCGCAGGCGTAGGGAGGCGACCCTCTCGTCCACCGGGGTAAACTCCAACGTAGCGGCGCTCAGCCGGGGGCTTGTGAGTATCCCCACACCCGCCCGGCGCCTCACACCCTGGGCAACTCCGGAGAAGAAAAGAGTCCAACCCCTATCCAGGAGTATGGTTCCAGAACCGAGACTGTGCGTCGAGGTAAGCCCCACCAGATCTAACCGGTAGCGCTCCACCTCCCGCACAAGTTCCGGCTCCTTCTCCCACAGAGAGGTGATGTTCCACGTCCCCAGAGCCAGCCATGGGTCTGGGGACGTGGAACTGCTGCCCGGGTCTGGTCCGTCGAGGCCCCTGACCTTCACTGCCACCCATGTGGCACACATTGGTCAATGTGTTGGTGATAATAGGGCCATAGGTTAGCATTTTTTGGACACACCCCTGCAAAGGCAAGGTCTTGCAGTCTTAGACTTCCAGTGAGGTTTTGCTCTATTTCTCTCCATGGAACTCTAGATGAGGGGTCCATCCACACTCTGAGGGCCCGTAGCTGAAAGGCTTTGTGATACATTTTAAGGTTGGGGAGGGCCAGGCCTCCCTTGTTTGTGGTACGTTGCAGGGTAGAGTATTTTAGCCTAGGTTGTTTATTATCCAAATATACTGCCGAATGAAAGTATCAAGTTTCTTCCAGAAATGTATTGGTGGGTGTAAGGAGATCATTGTACTTCAGAAATTCACACGAGGAACTATGTTCATTTTAACAACAGCAATCCTGGACCATAGTGATGCCGGCAGTGCAGACCAATTGGCCAGATCCCTTTGAACATTACTTAATATAGTTTCATAGTTGTCCTGGACAATTCGCTGTAGCGATGCGTGTATGATGATGCCCAAATATGGAATTTTGCTTTGGGTTGGTATTGTAACACTAATGGCTGATGTCACATGTCTGTTGTTCAATAAAAGATTAGATTTATTCCAGTTAATTTTATAGCCGGAGATTGAGCCAAATTCATTAAAGCAGCCATATTATGCTCATTTTCAGGTTCATAATTGTATTTTAAGGTTGTACCAGAATAGGTTTACATGGTTTAATTTTCAAAAAACACCATATTTTTGTTGTACTGCAGTGCTCTCTCTCACTGCTGCAGATCCTCTTTTCAGCTGGTCTCTGTTTTAGCTACAGAGTGAGACCTCTTTTCTTCTTCTTCTTCTGTACTATCTTTGATTGCACTGCACATGCCCAGTAGCTCAGATGTAGATCATGTCAGCTAGCTAGCTCCATAGACAGTAAAAGAAAGGCTGTTTCTACAACTTCGGTCAGTTACAAGGCAGGATTAGCTGGGAGACTTCTAAATGAGGGCGCACATGTAAGTAGTTCTTTTGTAGATTATGGTGAACTTGTGTGTGTTGTAGCAGTGCTTTGCTACTGAGAACGAGGTAGCATGCTAGCGTTAGCATGCTAGCGTTAGCCATAGCGTTAGCATGCTAACGCTACGAGCTAATGGTTGCGGTTAGCCTGCTCGTTTCGGCTTGTGACGTCACAAGCCGTGCCGATTTTGAACAGCTCACCCAGAGACTGAAGGCAGGACACATTCAGAAACCGTATCTCACTCTAAACAGTATGGGTGGATTTTTTTCAAAGTTTGTATGTGTGTGGAAGCACCAGAGACACAACATAACACCCCAAATCCCAGAAAAAGTGATTTTTTCATAATATGGGCACTTTAAAGATCTTAATTTTTGAAACAGATTCCTCAAGGTAAGAGATGTACAACAAAATATCATCTGCAAATAATGATATTGAGCTACTATTGGATTTAATCTGGACATTATAGATTTTTTTTTACCTTATGGCTTGGGCTAATGGTTCAAGAGAGATTGCGAACAGCATGGGGGAAAGCGGGCATCACTGTCGCGAGCCCCGTTCGATGGGAAATGGCTGAGAATGCAAGCCATTGGTTGAGACTATGGCCGTGGGATTTGCATATAAAGTACGCACCATGTCAATGAATTTGGACCCCAAACCAAGCCTCTCCATTACTTGCCACAAGTAGTTTCACTCTAGGCGGTCAAAAGCCTTTTCCACGTCCACTGATAAAACTGCTGCCGTTGTTGGAAGGTCTTTGGCTTCTTCGACGCTTTGGTATAACCTGATTGGTCAGGGTGTACTAGCTTCTCAATGAAGCGTTCTAAGCAGAGTGCCAAGACTTTGGAATAGAGCTTAATATCGGTCCCAATGAGGCTGATGGGCCTGTAATTTGAGCACTGTTGGTGAAAAGTAACCATCTCTATGGCCGAGGTTAAAGTTTGTAAAATGATTTAGAAAAACTACAGAGTCACTGTGGCAACAAATAAAACAATTGCCGTCGAACAGAAAGAATAGACCTGGTTTTTCAATGAAAATATGGAGGTGGGTGAGGAGATCTAGCCCTGAGCGACCATTGCGATTGTTGGTCACGTGACCTCTCAACCTACTCTATCTTTAACCCTTGTGTTGTCTTCCCGCACACCATGAATGTGTTGTCCTTCCACTTACTTACTAGTTACTTTTACCATCTACACAAGATAAGATATATTTGTATGAAAACCTGCATTTTTCATGACATGCCGTCCAAAATGGCAGCTAGGTTGACATATCGCTCCAATGAACAGCAACAGCCAAATACACGTGTATCTACCAAGGGGGTAAGTAAATGTCTGGAAAGCATAGGTCCTATGGCGCCATTTTGATGCTACCTAGTGCTTACCCGCCGTTAGCATTCCATTGACTGACATTCATTTTGACATCACTTTGACAGCGAATAATTTTACATCTGAAGCGTTTAAAGACTTTGTTTGTCCATTGTTTATTTCTTAAGAAACACGACAATGTATAAAAGGCTCCATTACCTTGTATCTCACGTTATGGCTCCATAGCAGACGTTTTTGTAAAAATAGGCTAACGATTGTGTTATAACCCCGCGACTTACTGTCGCATAGTAGAGGAATTACCGTATAGTACAGGAGAAGCTTGCAGGCAGTTTCGACTTACATTAGCTGTTTAAGTTTAATTACTAATGTTAACTAGCATTTTAGTTCCCACACAGCAGGATACTCCTAGGCGGATCTGCCTTCAAGTCGCCAAACACGCGTGACTGTCACATTCGTTTTGGCGCCACCCAGAGGATCAGCTCCGCCTCCTGGCGGCGCCGTAAATTCTACTGTCAAACAGTGGATCCTGAGCGGACCCGTGTCGGATCCGCGGACGTGCCTTTACTGTAACGGTTGAACTACAGTTGCTACACCAAGAGCCGGGACAAGAGAGTGATATCAGTGGAGATTTTCTTTCCTGGGACACGGTTGCGCTGAACCCTCTGAGTAAGTGTATTGATTTATTGATATATTGCGACATTCACAGCAAACATTGGCCTTTGTGGTTTTTTAATCATCATGAATATTAATGATTGTAATGACGTTGTTTGATATTAGGACTAGCAGTAGAACTTTACATTTGTCATTTTGTGCAACATGCTATTGTTAGCTGAGAGGTGATAATCATGTAGCCTATTTGATTTAAAATGGGATAGTAATTTCGGCAGAATATGTTATGGTAGTGTGATTAAAAAAAACACACTGTTATTTGGTTTGGCCTGTTTTAATGTGTCGCTGTTATCCATATGTAGCTTATGGTATGTTTGCGGCATGTAGCTGCTAGCTAGCATGCTGCTAGGCGTGTTAGTTATTGCTAATGCCTAGCTATATAACTATATGTTTGAGTTCACGTTTGCGATGCAAACCTATAGATCAAGCTGATAAATTGGCACTGGTATTTCAGTCAATGAAGTGGGGTCAATATTACAGTCAGTGAAGCACTTGTCTGCTATGATAGCTAGCAGGTACAACTTTAGCATGTTTAGCTTCTAGCTAGCTGTGCATTGTTAAGTTTGCATTTTGGCAAGTTTGGTCTCATGTGTAGCGTCTATCTGCCATCCTCTTTATAATGAAAATTAAGCTTCGGCATTTTAATCACTGTTTAAGTCAGTTCAGACAACTAATGGGTATTGGCGCCTGTTTGAACGTCAAAAAGTACGGGCTTATCTGCTAATGGTTGCTACCGACCATTACCTTGAAACCACCCAACAAATACACGGTACCTATGGTGATTTAACGTCACCGCTCATTTTACACACAGTTTAACAACAACAACAACAACAACAAAAAACACTGAGTTAACATTACTAGCTACGTTTTTCATGTTGGTTTTAAGCGGTATGCACCCCCACTAACCTAGAAAATGGTTTTAAAACAGTAAAATTAGCTAGATAATACAGAGGAATACAGCGTCTCCATGCAGCGGGGAGTCAAAGGCAGAGGGACCGTCACCGCAGCATTCGCTTACGTTAGCTTCTTGTTTCATCTGGGGTCTGATAAACAGTAAATTCATCTAATTCAGTGTCCACAATAGTATTTTCCAATAAACTGTAGTGGTCATATTTCACGGGACCCTTGAGTGCGGATTTCATGTCGCGGCTTTCATCGCTGTTTGTCACTTTGCCTAGCTAGTAGTACTCGCCCTGTTGTTTATTTGGTTGCCATGACTTCGCGAGTGATGACGTCCTGTCACTGTTCCAGTTGCTCACCCTAAAAAGGGGAGAGAGAGCGGACGACAGTTGGCTTGAGTTCAGTAGAGCAGACGGCTCTGCAGTCGTGTAATTACGACTTTATGACTTTTCATGAACAGCTGAAGGAGCGGCAGTGCGCGGTGTACATAGTGGAAACCCTGTTGTGCGTCTGCCCTATTTCATATTATATATTTCATATTTAATTTCATAGCACCGACATGTAGTGAAGTCCAGTTAAATACATATCTATGGCAGCAGGTGTTCGTATATAGCTGTGTTCCCATGTCAATGCATGATTAAATGCATGATGAAAAATATCACATATCACAATAACACATTTTGAATGTCCTACGTCAACAACAGCCAATGGCTTTTATATATTTATATATTGTGTTACCAAGTGCAGAGAACAAAACATTAACCAAAAAAATAATCACACAATTGTGCACATCATTAAACGTGCAGGCTATTGTAGGACATCTGACAGGTTTGAATTAAAGGTCAAAATAATACTAGTTTCTCATGACATAATATTGTTCCAAATCCAATGTTTCAAATCACAAGGCCTGTTATACATCAAACAAATATTAGGTCTTCCTATGAAATGATATT
This sequence comes from Sander lucioperca, assembly GCF_008315115.2. Taxonomy (NCBI): domain Eukaryota; kingdom Metazoa; phylum Chordata; class Actinopteri; order Perciformes; family Percidae; genus Sander; species Sander lucioperca. The sequence continues at coordinate 31,282,147 of NC_050179.1, read as the reverse complement.
TTTTTTAGATCAATTTTTTACTGTTAAATAAATTAAAATTTCAAATTATTTTCAAATAAACAAAGGAAATGTCAAGGCCAAGCAGATAGGCCACGAAATACACGTCCCATCTGGATTGAGATTTTTTTGAAACACATTCATTTTCAATGTAAATCTAGGCTTATATGGGGCCGAATCAAGAAGTGCATCCCACATTTTCAATGTTGCTCTATTTCTCTGTTCTTGTCTAGTTTGTAGCAATGAAACAGACAACACCACTTATATATTATATATTATTACTATTTAAATACAAGATTAGAAATGATACATTTTACACACCTGATTAACCTGTCTTTCTGAAATGTCTATTTTAGAACAAAAATGAATAGAAAGACTGTGCCTGTCTCCTTATCAACCTTAAGACGAAGGACACGTATAGACGTTCAAAAAAGGCTTCATCAAATTAGGACAGACTTGACTGACATGGACATGACAGGAATAGGGGCAGATGACAGAGTTCTTTCTGAGGACACTGCCCCACCCTCTTCAGCTGCACATGCTATGCCAGAAGTGCAAGTTGTTACTGAAGAGGACATGGAATTGGAGGCAGATTTTGATGATGTGTATTGTGATAGTGATGGGACATCTGTTATGGGCAGCTCTCTCTCAGCCCTGCTTGGGATGTCCTTGTCCTGTGTGTCTGTGTTTGTTTGTGTTTTGTCTGTGTTTTTGCGTTTGGAGTGCTGGAGGCGTGGTCGGGAGATATGTAGGTTAAGGGGCGTGGCCGCTTCAACCATGCTCAGCCGATCTTCACAGCTGCAGTGTATCATCCAGAATCACCAGCAATATTTAACCCGGGCTGATCTTCCTGTCGGCGCCAGTTCGTTAACTACAGCCCATGTGGTAACTTGGCTCCAAGTCCCAGAAGAATTCTAGTTTTGCCTTTGATCTCTATGCTGATACTTACCCTGTGTCTCTCTCTAGTTCCCGCTCAGCCCTGCTGCTGTCTCCACCGTGTCTGCGTGCTCCCAGCCTCACCTACCAGCCTCAGTCTCCACTTCAGGAAAACCACCAGTGATCTCGTGTCAGCCTGTCTCCCCTCGTGTCCTGAAACTGCCTGGACCCTTCCTCGACGGCTCGCCTTCACCTTGGACCAGCCAGGAGTTTCCCTGCCCTGAAACTATCAACTGTGTTTCTCTGAGTACACGTTGCTTTATTAAACCTTTTAAAACTGCTCTACATTGTCTGTGTGATATCTCTGCGTTCTGGGTCAGAACTAGCCCCTAACAGAACGAACTGGCCATGGACCCTGCAGAGATTTCACATGCAACAGACGAAGACGGCATCTTTCGTGCCATTAAAAATCAAGGAGCTTTGTTAGGGCAGCACGACCAGTTAATTCACAAATTACTCGAGACCAATCAGCAATTGTTCAATCAAGTGACTCAGCTGTCTGCTCAAATTGCTACTCTGTCTCTTCCCAGTGCACCTAGTGTTTCACCTCTCCCCACTCCACCCTCTCAGTCTGCTTCCTCAGCCATGGACTCCGCCTCATTCACCCGGGAACCCCCAGTGACACCACCGGAGCCATTCTCTGGAGAACTGAACAAATGCAGAGGTTTCTTGCTCCAATGCGGACTCATTTTTCAACAGAAGCCATTGTCGTTTGCCTCGGAATCATCTAAGATACATTACGCACTGGGGTTACTAAGGGGAAAGGCTCTAGTGTGGGCAGAAGCTATGTGCTCTAATCATCACCTCACCAGTTTAACTTTTTCTGATTTTTCGGAAGGTTAACTACCGTGTTTGACCATCCTGATTATGTGGGAAACGCTTCCAAGAGACTGTTGGATCTCAGCCAGGGTACTGAAAGTGTGGCGGAGTACTCCATAGATTTTTGGACTTTAGCAGCAAATGGAACGATGAAGCACTGCATGCGTGTTTGTGCATGGTTTGAACCCTTCAGTTAAAGATGAGCTTGCTCTTCGCGATGAACCCAGTAACCTGCACAGTCTTGTTTCTCTAGCCATTAAGATCGACAACAGGCTCCGGGAGAGGAAACGGGAGAGGAGCGGACCCTCACATGTTCCGGTTCGGGCGTCCAAAGCATCGAAGTCCTGTTCCTCATCTCCCCGTCGAGAGCTCTCAGCAGCACCTGTCTCCACTACGAGGGATGTGGAGGAACCCATGCAACTGGGACGGGCTCGGTTAACCCCAGCTGAACGCTTGCGCCGCCAACAGGCAGGTGAGTGCCTGTACTGTGGAAATTCCTCTCACTTCCTCGCTAGTTGTCCTGTACGCCCAAAAGAAGAGGCTCGTTAGTGAGAGTGGGTACACTAGCGAGCCCAGTACCTGAAGTTGATCACACATCCCCTCGCTTATCTCTCCCTGCAACTCTCCAATTTGGTTCACTCTCATTACCGTTGTCAGCCCTTATTGATTCGGGGGCAGAGGATGATTTCATTGATTCAAATCTGGTTAAACAAGCTAACATTCCCCTCGAATCACTTCCAGCTCCCATCAATGTGGCTAATATTGATAGTCAATTACTGGCTAGGTAACCCAGCAAACAGTCCCAGTCACCCTCGTTCTTTCCGGTAACCACAGAGAGGAGATAGTTTTCAAGGTTGTGGCAGCATCATTCTCACCTCTCATTCTCGGTTTTCCCTGGCTCAGATTACACAATCCTCAAATTGACTGGCAACACAAGACTATAAACAGCTGGAGCAGTTTCTGTCATTCCATATGTCTCGGTTCAGCTATTCCTCCCAAAACTGAAACCCCGACGGCACCTGCAAAACCGCCTGATTTGTCTTTGGTTCCCAAAGAATATCTGGATTTAGCTGAAGTATTTAGCAAGGAAAGAGCTTTATCGTTGCCACCCCACAGACCCTATGATTGTGCTATTGAGTTGTTTCCAGGAGCCCCCTTGCCTTCCAGCCGACTCTACAACCTGTCCAGGCCTGAAAGAGAGGCGATGGAGAAGTATATCGGAGATTCACTGGCTGCAGGTATCATTCGCCCTTCCACGTCTCCTGTCGGAGCGGGTTTCTTCTTTGTGGACAAGAAGGACAAAACATTACGTCCCTGTATTGATTTCCGCGGATTGAACAACATTACAGTGAAAAATAAATACCCATTGCCACTCATAAACTCAGCTTTTGAACCCCTTCAGGGCGCCACGGTTTTCTCAAAACTGGACCTGCGCAATGCCTACCACCTCGTCAGGATCCGGCAAGGAGATGAGTGGAAAACGGCTTTTAATACACCGCTCGGACACTTCGAATACCTGGTAATGCCCTTCGGACTAACAAATGCACCAGCAGTATTCCAGTCTATGGTGAATGATGTTTTGAGAGACATGTTGAATCGATTTGTGTTCGTCTACTTGGATGACATTTTGATTTTTTCCAAGTCCCTTAAGGAACATGTCTCTCATGTCCGCCTAGTCCTTAAACACCTCCTGGAAAACAAGCTTTTTGTAAAAGCAGAGAAATGTGAATTCCATTGTGAGTCAGTTCCATTCTTGGGGTTCATTATTGAGAAGGGACAGGTATCTGCAGATCCTGAAAAAATAAAAGCAGTAACTGAATGGCCCATACCTCAGACTCGCAAACAGTTACGTTTCCTGGGTTTTGCTAATTTTTACAGGAGGTTTATCCAGGGTTTTAGTAGAGTTGTAGCACCCCTCACCAGACTCACTTCTCCAAAGGTTTCGTTCGTGTGGTCTCCTGAAGCAGACCAAGCCATGAGTACCCTGAAAAAACTGTTTTCCACCTCCCCAGTGCTCATTCACCCAGACACATCATTGCCCTTTATTGTGGAAGGGGATGCGTCAGATTCAGGTGTTGGAGCTGTCCTCTCACAGTGCTCCCCCACGGACCAAAAGCTCCATCCGTGTGCCTTTTTCTCCAAGAAGTTGTCTCCGGCGGAGAGACACTATGATGTGGGGAACCGAGAGCTGCTGGCCGTGAAATTGGCATTAGAGGAATGGAGACATTGGCTGGACGGAGCGGAGCAGCCTTTTGTGGTTTGGACCGACCACAAAAACCTGGCCTTTATCCAGTCATCTAAAAGACTTAACTCCCGCCAAGCCAGATGGTCCATCTTCTTCAGTAGGTTTAACTTTACTCTTACTTACCGTCCTGGCTCACGCAATGTAAAACCTGATGCTTTGTCCCGCCAGTTCTCCGTCTCTGAAGAGTCCAGTGAGCCTGAGCCCATCCTGCCATCTACCTGCGTTTTGGCCACGGTCCGCTGGGAGATCGAATCCCGCGTCAAGTCGGCCCTGGAATCTGACCCTGGACCAGCAGATGGACCACCTGGTCGGCTTTATGTCCCTGTGCGCTCTGAAGTGCTGCAGTGGGTCCATTCTTTCTGTTTTTCCTGCCATCCAGGGATGCAACGTACTCTAACGTTGCTCAGAAGGCATTTTTGGTGGCCGTCTGCTGAAGCTGACGTCCAGGCTTATGTGGCAGCATGTACCATTTGTGCCCGAGGAAAAGTCTCCCACCAGTCTCCCTCGTACACACATAATGGTGTGTACGCTATTTACACAGAATTTTCCTGGCAGTCTCCATTCTATACCTACCCCTTCAACTCCGACAGAATGAACGTATTTGTTGTAAATGATGCATCTGACGAGCTGAAGTCAGTTGAGGTGTCAGCGCTGCGACAGAAATGTGTAGCCTTGCCGTACAGGGATGGTTTCGTGGCCATACCCCTCCTCCACTAAATGAAAAAAAATCAATCAGTTCAAGTTAAAAACTCTAATATAATAATATAGTTGACTACTGACTTTTGACTATGACTTCCATTACTCTGGATGAAAATTTGCTGTAAGTATTTCACAAAAGTTGGTATTTTTCCATGTACACACTACACCCATGAATTCATGTTTTCAAAATATGAGATGAAATATTATCCCTCAAATGCCAGGAGAAATTATATTTTATGCTGAATTTAACATGCATTGATACATGTCCCACCTTTCTCAATACCATTGACCGTAGTCCACTATATTATTAGCATTATGTAATGATTTTTGTGAGATTATGAAACAACACCCCAACACATTCTGCCAAAAAATTGCAATAGTACTCTACGGTTGAGCTGAAGTTCTACTTGACCATTATGACCTGTACTTTTTCCTTCCTTATACTTCTTCCCACCTTGGGGCACCATTCAGGTTAACTTTCAGCCCATCTTACTTGCTTATTTGTATACATTGTACACTTGTGCATGCTTTAGTCCGTTATTCCTTTTTTGATGATAAATAAATACCCCTTTTCTTTCTTTCTACATTAAGGATGCCTTTTCATCTAATTGAATTTCAAACAAGCGAGGACAGTGCTGTTGTGCCAGTTGACTGGTATGATGATGGGATGGTGTACAGGCCCAGCTTTAAGAGCACTGAACGTGTGAAACGGGCAGCTGCTAACGAGGAAGAAGCATGAGCCAAATTGGCCAAGATATGACGTAAAGGTCGTCAGAACTTGTGGTATGCCAATTCATAAAATTCTTGTTTAAAAATAATTTCATGGTTGCTTCTCCTTCTGCTTGGAATAACCCATTCTTTCTATTTTCTGAAAATGCACATGAAATTGTCTTTGCCTTGCATTGTTTAAAATGTTCCATTTATATCTTTTGATGCTATTCTTGGTCAGGTCTCTCTTGTAAGAGATATTTTGTGTTCTCAATTAGACCAACCTGGTTAAATAAAGATAATACTAACAATTATAATCATCATCATCAATAATAATATTCTGTGCATCTCTACAGCTAATTTGAAACTCATTTTCATTTTAAAGTGCCCATATTATGAAAAAAACACTTTCTCTGGGATTTGGGGTGTTATGTTGTGTCTCTGGTGCTTCCACACACATACAAACTTTGAAAAAAATCCATCCATGCTGTTTAGAGTGAGATACAGTTTCTGAATGTGTCCTGCCTTCAGTCTCTGGGTGAGCTGTTCAAAATCGGCACGGCTTGTGACGTCACAAGCCGAAATGAGCAGGCTAACCGCAACCATTAGCTCGTAGCGTTAGCATGCTAACGCTAATGCTAACGCTAGCATGCTAACGCTAGCATGCTACCTCGTTCTCAATAGCAAAGCACTGCTACAACACACACAAGTTCACCATAATCTACAAAAGAACTACTTCCATGTGCGCCCTCATTTAGAAGTCTCCCAGCTAATCCTGCCTTGTAACTGACCGAAGTTGTAGAAACAGCCTTTCTTTTACTGTCTATGGAGCTAGCTAGCTGACATGATCTACATCTGAGCTACTGAGCATGTGCAAGTGCAATCAAAGATAGTACAGAAGAAGAAGAAGAAAAGAGGTCTCACTCTGTAGCTAAAACAGAGACCAGCTGAAAAGAGGATCTGCAGCAGTGAGAGAGAGCGGTGCAGTACAACAAAAATATGGTGTTTTTTGAAAATTAAACCATGTAAACCTATTCTGGTACAACCTTAAAATACAATTATGAACCTGAAAATGAGCATAATATGGCTGCTTTAACATATTCAATTTTAGACAACTACAAAGACGCCATCAGGCAATGAATCAATATCAGACCGGCTGCAACACCTCTGAGCTACAGTCTGAGGCAGAGCAGGAGGGTGAGCTGCCAGAGAAAAGAGTCAGGAAGCCAGTGTAAGTGTGTTCGGTCTGGTTTTTGTTATGTTTCTACAGTAATAGGAAGGTTATTTACCGTAGCGTTCAAAAATACTATATGTACTATATGTATATTTGGCAATTTTGGGATTGCAATAACCAACATGATATGGTTACTTAACAGCCATCGTTTTGGGGACTCTGATGAGAGTGAAGAAGAGCCAGAAAATGTGACTTAGCTTCTCTGAGGTCGCCACGACCTTCCAACTCGCCTGGTGTATCAGTTGAAGTCTCAAGCCCAAGCCAATTACACTGGCAGAGTAAGGAATAATCTCTTAACATCAAAATAACAATCATAATATTAATAATATAGATATGGTTTACATTGTTAGTGCTAAAGATATTCCCCTCTCCTTGTATCCATTCCTCCAGCTCCACCATCTCGCCGAGTGCCAGGCAGCAGAGTCACTACTCCTCAACCTGGAGGAAACTGTCTAGGTAAAGTGGCCCCATCTAGATTAACACAGCAATGGTCACTCTATTTCAAATCAACAGATTGCATCTGCATTACCATATCAGATTTTCTGCATACTCTAATGAAATTGTAACTTTCAAAAGATCAAAATCTTAGCCAAATATTTTGTCAGTTAAAAACATCTGCATTCATGCAATATTGCCTGAAAAGTCTCAGCATCCATCATGCAATATTAAATTCATCATCATAAAATTGCATTGAAACACATTGTTTTTCAATGTCAATCCATTCATGGGGTTGAAATAGGTAGTGCATACCAAAATGTACAAATTCACGTTCAGCATGAGCAGAGATTTTTTGTTTGCCATTGTTTGGCCCTGTAGCTCACAGCATTCCATTGGTTAACAGATCACAACCATTTAATACAAATTTCTCTCCCTTAGCACCTGACCATGGGGCGGGACCGCAACACCCTTCACCACCTCAACTCCCTGCACCCGCATTTAACATGCGGAGAGTTACTCAAGGTAGGGACTGATTTCTGAAATATTAGTGAATTGGAAGGCCCCAAAGTGTATTATTTGTCATGGTTAACAGATGACTACCATTTAATACAATTTTTCCCCCTCTCACACACCGCCCACCTCACTATGGGCCAGGAACGGCAGTCCCTCCTCAACTGCCTCCACCCCCTGCACCAACCCTCAACATGCGGCGAACAGAGGAGCCCTCTTAAAGCCTGGCCTACAGACCAACATGGCGAGGGGGAAGAATGACCGATACCATTCCCTGCTCTGGTGAGTAATAACTGACAAATACTGGAGGGTCATTCTGTGCCACAGATTTTGGAAAATAAATCCCACAACCATCACATATTTTCTTCAAACTTTGTCAATAACTTTTGTCATTAACTAATGTCAGTATTATGAGTAATGAGGATAAACACTGAAACATGATATATTTTATACACTACATTTTAGCTATATTTCATGTGTGTCAACAGCGGCTGAGGTCCATATCCTTAGCCTGCTGGAGACCATTAAACAGCAACAAGATCATCTTGTGGCAAGGGTGAACTACCTCAGCAGCAGGCTGAACAGCACCTCGGGGCCAGATGTTGAGATGCCCGACAATATCCAGTTTCCCCTGGAACAATTGGAGGCAGTGGAGGCATTTGAAATGTTTTTAAAGGAACCGTCAAATGGCCCAGCTCGACAGAGAGTGGTGAGTTTTATTACTTAATATGAATTGTGCCATTAGGTTTATTGCCAAGTGCATGTTGAGAAAAAAAAATAATCCAAGAGAACAGGATTTTTTTTCTTTACAGAAAAAAGTATAAACATAGAAGTTTTCTATGTCTTTCTACATTTCTGGACGCTTTCAACAGGAACTAAAACATTTTAAATGCAACTTAAGCTTAGAAATGCTTACCTTGCTGTCTATTTAAAACAAGATGTCTTTGCCTTTTAGATTTCTTCTTTGGCCACCATTGGAGGTCAGGATGTAAAGAGGGTGACCTGGAACATCCTGGGCAGGCTCTTCACAGATGAGTTATTTCATCAAATAAACTGGAAGGGTGTTAATAACAAAAAACCCTTAAGTAGGATGGCAACGAAGACCTTGCTTTTCAGTAAGTATATAATTCAAAGTAATATTAAATATGTTCAAAGTCAATAGTTTGTAAATGTAGGGGCAGCCTTAAAAATCGTAGCAACCATCATACCAATATGACCGTGTAGCCTTTTTTTTTTTTTTACGTTTGATGTCTCTTTTTTTTTTACTTGAAATGACTCCCTGAGCAGCTGATGGCTACTTTGCATACACACATTTTCAGTCAGGAAGGCCTATGCCTGATGTTATATTTAACACAATGCAATAGTTAGCGCGTCAGTGAAAACCTGACACGGTCACTTATTTAGTAGGGGAAATAGGCTACTAAAAATATTCCTGTTAACTAAAAGGGCAGTGCAATAATGATAATAATAAAAAGCCTACCTTTCTGACATGTAGTAAGTCTTTGAAATTGCTGTGGGATCCCCTCTGCTGTGAGACTCCCATTGTTGACCATGGGTGCGCTTCTAGAAAGTGGAGATGCCAACTTCCGGCACAATCTTGGGCGAAACAGTGGCGTACCTGCATTTGTGCGTAAGAGCGAAAGCGCGCAACTATGGTCGAAGTTTGGCGATTGGAATCACAGTGGATTGTCATGTCAAGAGAAACGCACCCCAGGTGTGGGCAACAGGCACATCATGTTATCGAAGTAAACACACGCAAACGTATTGGCTGCCTGGTGGTGTGATAGCTTCGCTCGTATACATTTGTCTTGGCTCTCCATAATAATAATAATAATAATAATAATAAACACTGATGGAATGCAGTTTTGTGTGGGTTGTAAATGACCATGTGAGTTGTATTTTAATTTAGTGTTGCTTTTGGAATAGTTAATCTAACACTAAGGTCTCTGCTGCAACATATAGCTTGAATGTTAAGTTGCTTTGGATAAAAGCATCTGCTAAATGACGTAATGTAATGTTAACCAGGGCTGTAGTGGAGACTAAATGCAAGTAAATGGAGTTTACCCACCGCTCAAATGTCAGAAATAGAGTTTAACTACCTGTTAAGAGTTTACCTCCAAATAGAATCTATGTAGGACCCTATCAAACTTAAAACATTACACAACCACACTGATTTATCCACATACAATATGTGCTCTGATCAAGGAACCATTTAATACCACTGATATTGTTTGAACATTTTGGATGTGTTTTTTAAACATCTGATAGCGAAAGGCGTGGCAAACCTTACCCACCTCTTATTTTAACCACCACAACCCTGTTTATAACTTGTTTCTTTTTTAATTTAATCTCCTTAATACCTATCTCTTAAAATTGTATTGTGTAAGCATACTTGGCTTTGGATGCCACATACCATAAACATATCTGTCTGTTTGATTACAGGTGCTGTGAGGAAAAACACGGTGACACGGTCAGCCACGGACGCGGAGGTCACCAAGCACGCAATCAGGTGGTTCAACCTGGCAGCGGATCGGGCAACGAGGAGACGTGTCCCGCCTCAAGCCACACAAACGGAGTAATAGGAGAAATAAGCAATAAACAATCTTTTTATTGAACTCCTTGTCGTTCACCAGTTATTCATTTTCTGATATTTTAGCTGTGCATTTCATTGAAGTTGTAGCCTAATAGATAAAATATTTTATGTCTGCACCGACCTAGGCCTATAAAGCACTAAATTAGGTGTTGACCACAAAATGAATGTAGAGTAGCTTAGCCAACGTAGGCTACTTAACAAAAACAGAATAGGCTATAACCTATAACTTTCCGTAAATGACAATTTTATATTTCCATTGAGTAGTGATTACTTTTGTACAGTAAATTGATGTCTTGACTTGAACCTTTTCTGAACCTATTGACAATATTGTTAGGTTAAAAATACAAGGCAACGCGGAGGTAAGGTTTTAATCGCGGATGCGGAGCTGATGCAGCGCGGAGCCACGGCGGGTCCGCGATCCGCCTTCGCTGTGGATCAGTCACTGCGCGCAAGTGGACGCCGATACGGGTCCGCTTCGCGGGTCCGTTCCGGAAGCCGCAATACCTCCGCGGCAGATCTGCCGCGGAGTCCTTTTGCTGTGTGGGTTAGCAATAGTTAGCCTGTGCCCATGTTATCTCCTTACATATACCTACGCTCTCCGTCTCTGCAAGATTGGGAATGATTGAGATTTCTCTTGGCACAGCTACCAGAAGACTTCCAACTTTCAGACAGGTTGCTCACGTCACATTTACGTCATCTCTCTCAGTTGGAGGCTGCGCAGTAATGCTCAGCACTCACCGGAAAAGTGCTTTATAAAAAACGTCTGCTACGGAGCCATAACGTGAGACACAAGGTAATGGAGCCTTTTATACATTATCGTGTTTCTTTAGAAATAAACAATGGACAAAAAAAGTCTTTAAACGCTTCAGATGTAAAGTTATTCGCTGTCAAAGTGACGTCAAAATTAATCGCAGTCAATGGAATGCTAACGGGAGGTGATTGTTTGGTAACATCAAAATGGCGCCATAGGAGGTTCGAGTTCTGAAGCGAAGCTTACCCCCTTGGTAAGAATGTGGGGGGGCCCCCAAACCTGCTTAGGGCTCTAAAAGTCTAGGGCCAGTCCTGCTTGCAACCGTCACAATATAGGCCTAGATACATTTCAAAAAGTTGTGTAAAAACTGTGTTCAGCACCCTTGATTATTATATTTTGTGAGGCAAGTAGCCCATTACTTAATGCTATGCCATGTGATTGAAATTCTGACGGAAAACACAGTACTTGAAGCAGTTATTGTAGGCGGGTTGTGGAAAACTGACGTCAGTGTAGTTGGTCGGTTACGGCGGAGGAGGGACCTCAGACCGAACCATTCCCACGTGTGACGGAGCGCTGCATTCCCGGCTCGCTGACACAGCTCCGTTCCATCTGCCGATCTACCGTCTGTGTGTATCCGTTAGTCACTGCCTGTAGCTGGGTCAGAAATGGAAGGAGACGGGAGCCAAACCACGTCTGGAAGCCCGAACGATTCGCAACACGACCAGGGGTAAGGTTACATTCTGTCAATTTAACACAGAATTTGTCACAGAATTTGTTGTTTTTTAAACTGCATATGCAGCTCGACATCGCACTGCCAGCTCAACTGTTTTTCGGGTCCCGTCAACTACACCTTTGTTTGGTTATATTAACAAACGGGCCTGTCCCCCTGTCCCCTTTTCAGTGTAGGCTATAACGTTACGCTTGGCTGGCCCCGATATGTGCCGTTTGTGCGCTTGTGAAGAACACATGCCAAACTTCGTTAAGAAATCTGGGAGTAAAATGCTGCCTTACTTGATGGCAACAGTACATGGGTTTAAGAAGAGTGATTAATAATTTCTAAAAAATTAAAAGCCAACCCTGGTAAAATCGGCATATTTTTTCTCTCGCTTATCCTCACTTTATTTCAATAAAACACGCACAAATTGCATTTAACGTCAGTTCAGCTCACACTGCTCCTCACCACCCACTAAGCTGTGTTTTGTGGAAGGTGAAGATTCTCTTACAGCCGAACTCAATTTAAAAGTTTAACTAAGATCTTATTATTTGGTTTATTACATGTATGCCGAATTGAAGGTTGTGTTCGTACCAACAGTCAACCAGCTAAAGTTTTGTTCTATTGGTATTTACCTTTGCCTAGAAGCCAGCAGGTTTTAACTGCCTGATAATTTGAATGGAAGTTGGCATGACCCTTGATTCGTAGCGGAGAGAGGGGGAGAGAGGGGGGACGTATCGGGGCTGCTTAGCTCGGCTTTGGAAACTGCTCTCGGGTTGCCTCGCCGCTTTATTGCCTCAATTTTTTGTCCCCAGCTTTTTACTTTTCTCCAACCTGTCAAGTAGTTATCTTAACATCAAAATTACCGATTGGAAATCTGGATTGACTTTTGTTGCTTTTTCCTTGGCAGGAAAATGTTTATCGGTGGCCTCAGCTGGCAAACTTCACCAGGTAAGGACCGCGTCTAGTGCTCTGTATGTGCACACGGCGCATTGTGCGCAAGGTAATTTTGATTTCAAGTACTCCATTCGACCCCTATATACAGGGACAACCACTGCTGACAACACATAGGCTATTCATATTTTTATTTAACAAAAAAAAAACTGTAACCCTCTGTTTTTCCACAGACAGCCTTAGAGATTATTTTAGTAAATTCGGGGAAATCCGAGAATGTATGGTGATGAGAGACCCAACGACTAAACGTTCCAGGTAAATGAAATAATAGAGAAACTCAGCCTGTTGTGCTTCAGGAGTGATATTATTACTGTATAGACATTTACCTGGATTTGCTATGGAATGGAAGGGAAATGCAGTTTGACATTGACCATGGAGCTGTGAAAATATTCCCACTACTGCCATTCCCTCATTTATTATTATGTGATGTGTTTAATAAGGTCATTGTGTTTAAAATCAAAGTGAAAAGTAATTTAAATGTCATTCCAAATCCATGCGTTGTACTGGTATGCAGTTAGTATAGCGATAATAATCATTTACATATTGCTCTTTAAATAATGTGAATAATATGAATTAAAAAATTGTCAAATGATAAGTGGACACAAAAAAAGAAAATAGAATAGGTAAATAAAAATGTATAAGAAATATACATGGGGCAAGTATGAATCAGTGTTGATTTCAAAATTCATCAGACAAATGTAAAGTATCTCATAGTAATGTGAAAAATGAAAACTGTGAAGTTTGACTTATGTTAGAAATGTTAAATGTTAAATGTACTGTTGTGTTGTTTCTCAACAGGGGCTTTGGCTTCATCACTTTTGCAGATGCTGCCAGCGTTGATAAAGTTTTAGCACACCCGCACCATGAGTTAGACTCTAAAATGGTATGTTTACCTTTTTATTCTGATTGCATGAGAGACACTGACATGTTTTATTCTATTTGTGCAAAATATTTTCTGTCAACCCTGTGTATTATATTTATAAACACTTGATGGTAGCAGAGGTTGTTCATTGGGAGTCCTTACAGGGCAGAGAGAAACACAGGCTCACACTTTATCCAGCTGTTTGATTTGCTGAATAGAGTTTCCAATCTTTTATGGCACATATAAGTGAAAGTCTTACTAGGTTTTGATTTAGTTTGTCATCAGTGTCATTTTCCTTTGGTTTTTACTCACAGTATATCAAACTAGAGCTGTGGTGCTTGAATAAGGTTTTAAGACGTTTTTTTTCTACAACCTCAGGTTTGGCTTAGTCTTCCTAATTATAATCTTTGGTTTAGTCTAGTTGTTGTTGTTGTTGTTCTGTCAGTTCACCATAATGACACAAATAATTTTAATATCATATCACTGTTCTGCGCCCTCATTTAATGTAGATAATGCTTATTTTCCATAGTGTGTCTTTGCCATTTAACAATCAAGCATCCTTTATTTTAACAGGTTTATTTTAAGGACAAATGTGTGGAATATCAGACTCCAATAGCTTGTAACATTGTGCAAGAATATTTTATTTCTAATTTAATTGTTTCTTTTACTCAACACAATTTTAGTATGTAATGCCTCAATTAGTATTTCTGAAGGAACATAACCCTTTCTGTAGTTAAACAACTTAAACGTACAATATGTAATTTTCTGCCGCTAGGGGTCTCTCAATCAAAACAGTTTGTGCTGGCTGCGTTTGGATTGCTGTAAGTTAATGATAGTGCCTGGCTGCTGGCTAACTGTGGATGTGTTGTGTCCCCGGGGCTGTTGTCTGCTTTCATCCCGACTGAAGTCCCTTAGCTTAGGAGTGAGGCAGAAAAAACAGGGAGGGATAGCTGGCTAAATTAGCATTAGATTTGTCTTCTATCTATACAGCTAACGTTAACACTAACGTTAGCTGGAGAACGTAATCGTGGGTTAGCCCAGTGCTGTTAAACGTTAACTTTACCTTGATCAAAACAATTATACTTAAAATAACTTCATGAACGTGTTGAACGATGTTGTAACCTTATAACGTTAATGTTCCCCACCGAGCATTAGCATGAGCTAACCCTAATGTTACTTGTCAACGTAGCACGTTGAGCTGGAACTATTGATATTGAAATGTATCAATAAATAAGGTCTCTGCTGTATTACTGTTTTGTAAGTGGCATGACAAAATGATGCTGTGTGGCAGAAAGCAAGCTGTACTACGGTTACAGAGTATTATTCTTTATGTGACATGATTTACGATTACTCTCAAACGTCTGGAAGCCCGTGTTTTGACGGAAGTTAGAGTAAGCAAAGGGTCAAAGGTTTTATGATGCCACTGACAGGTGACTAAATGAAACGTCCCGTGTCATTAAAATAAAATAACATATTTCTCTGTGTTCAAACATTGTTGGAAAAATTTAGTATAGTGTAAGTACACAACTCAACAAAAAATATAACAGGTATATCAGTCAGACTGAATAATATATATAAAATGTGGAGAACGTTGAATATTGTTGTTACTTTCACACACACGCACACACACACACACACACACACACACACACACACACACACACACACAATAAAGTGAAGCTAATATTTCTTATTTGATTACATTTGCTTATTGTTTGTGTCAAACATTGTTTTAATACATGTTTTATTCAATGAGAGCTATTTTTGTAGTAAAGGGTTTTAATAAGAGGTGAAAGGGTAAACACTTGTCTTCTTTAGCCACGTCATTGTTCTTAATCTTGGTCACATTTTGTGACGTATGATATAGAAATACAGAACAGTTAGGTGTGATAGCTGTTCTCCTCACATAGATCATTTCTAGTTGAAGACAGGGGATTGAGGTAATTTGTGCGTGTGCAGGGCTAGTTGAACAAAGTAGGTCAGCCTTGGTGACTGTTGAGAAAGCCTTTGACAGCTGATTTACTGAGGCTTTCACACAGGTATTGAGTATGAGAGCAAGACTGAAAATCTGACTGTAAATCAAGTAGGGATGCAGCGATTAACCGTTTTCACTATTAAAGAGTAACTCTCGCCAAAATGCAACCTAGGGTCTTTTTGTGAATGTACCCGAGTCAAACTTTTGTTTAAAAGCATATTTAGGACGGAATCGCCACTTTTAAGATTTACCGTATTTTTGTTTTTCGGTCAAATGGCCTTTTGAATGGGTGTGCTAGGGGCACTTTTATGCTAGCCTCAAAATAGCTATTTTTAAAACACTAAGAAGGCTCGACACAACATGAAACTTTGCTCGAACTATCACCAGGGGCCCTACACCTTAACGAAAGCATTGACAACATTGTTTGTGTGCCCAGAGTTTTATATTAAAAAAGGTTTTCAACAACTCACCGTAGGTCTTGTTGTTTCCGGCCGCAGCCATTTTATGAGTTAAAAACAATTGATTTCCGAATGCAACATAACAGGGTGGAGAGTAAAGATGGAAAGCTCCTAAAGCTTAGTTCCATATAAATGCACAGATTATTTCTTGTTTTGTCGTTATTGAAAAACAATATTGACCTCGTAGTTGAAAAAGGAGCCTCATATGGAGTCCGTTCATTCGCATTCGGATATCGACTCGTTTTGACTGCCGAGGTGGTAGCGGCCAGAAACAACAAGACCTATGGTGAGTTGTTCAAAACCTTTTCTTTTTAGTAAACTCTGGGTACACAAACAATGTTGTCAGTGCTTTCGTTAAGGTGTGTCATGTTTCGTCCCTGTGTCAAGTTATGGTTTTTAGTTTGTATTACATTTTCTGTTTGTTTCTTGGACTTCGTGTTTTATTTTGACATTTACTGTTTTGTCTTCATTCACTTCACTTGTCTTCCTGCCTTTGTTTGTTTCCCGCCATTTGTGATTACCTGTCCTAATGTGTTGCATCTCTGTCTAATTTAGTTGTGTATTTAAGTTTTGTCTTCCCCTCTCCTCAGTGCGAGATCGTCTGTTTCCTTGTGTACAGCTTTTGAGCGTTTTCCCTGTATTCCTGTTTGCCTGATTGTTTTTGGATTCCCTGGATTTTTGGACTTTGCCTGTCTCTTGGATTTTTCCCTTTTGCCTGTCGTTTGTTGGACACTGTTGCTGAGTTTATTTAATTGTTAAATAAACTATTGTATTTTACCTTTTTTGAGTCGTGCCTCGTGGGTCCATTATCTGTGTGCTTGATAAGGTGTAGAGCCCCTGGTGATACTTCGAGCAAAGTTTCATGTTGTGTCGAGCCTTCTTAGTGTTTTAAAAATAGCTATTTTGAGGCTAGCATAAAAGTGCCCCTAGCACTCCCATTCAAAAGGCCATTTGACCGAAAAACAAAAATACGGTAAATCTTAAAAGTGGCGTTTCCATCCTAAATATGCTTTTAAACGAAAGTTTGACTGAGGTACATTCACAAAAAGACCCTAGGTTGCATTTTGGCGAGAGTTACGCTTTAAACACACTTTTAAACGTCATGGTTAATTAATCGTAATCGAGTGTTAACTGACTGCACGTTATATGTAGCAGTGTGTGCAATTCTTATAAAACGTCCTTGACAACATAAACGCTCACGTACGCGCACACACAACACATCAGACGCCGGTCACTGCAAGTATTTACTGTCAGAGTGATGTACATCCGCGTCTCATGGTGGGATTTGTTAACGTTATATCAAGGAAGCAAACAGCAGGAAAACCCAGAGCAGAGCCAGCTCCTGAACGGCCAGCCCTTGACCTCATGACAACGGGGGAATTCAACCCAAGTTGGTAAGCTTGCTAGCGACTTAATAGTTTTTTTTAACGTTTCCACTTAGCTAACATTAGCCTGTTTGTGTTAACGGTAACGTTACATTTAACAGCTAACGAGTCAGCAGCAGCCGACATTTGCATTTACAGTGAGTGAGCTGACATTAACGTTACATTTGTACGAGTCAAAACTCTCAAACATGTCACTAGCTAAGTTTCCATCCACTTGTCAATCGAATTATCTGAAGTTCGGTAAAAAAAACTCATGCGAATAAAGCCAGTGAAAGTGTGTTTCCATCCAACGGCTTTAAAGTGAATAAAAACTTGTGCGTAATGACGTCACATGCTGTTTTGCGGTCAAATTGGTATATCGAATTGATTTGAGACATTTTATGGTGTTTCCATTCATTTTTGCACTGAATCGCACAACATTCAAGCAAACATTTGCAAACAAAGTTTTGCTAGACAAAATAAATTTAATGGCGCAATAGACGGGTCTTACGTCCCTATTAGACCCCCAGCTGAAGGCTGCAGGGATTTTGTAAATAGAAAGGGCTGGCTATCAATCGTGTTACTACAGGCTGTAGTAGACGATCGTTGCATGATAAGGGACATTTGCGTCGGCACTCCCGGCAGTGCGCATTGGGTCTTCACCACTTCTGACCCATACAGGTGCGTCTGTTTAACCATAAAATGACCTCAAACTTAATCGCAATTCATTATTTATTCGGCAAATAACGTTTGCATCAGTGTTTATTGCATAAGCCGTACAGTATATCGATCAAGAGAAAATCCGATGAGACCGAACATATAAACTTTGAATCGATATCCATGAAATTCAAACAAAATTTACTGTTTCCATAAGGCATATTTTTTTCGATATCACTTAATTCGCATAAAAACGCGTGGATGGAAACATAGCTACTGACTTAACGTTACTTACTTTCTCTTCTTCATCCCCTATGGGACATAAGGCTGCAAAGAGAACTCTTCATTGCATTTGGTCCTTGGCAACATGCTGTGAATCTTCCTGTGACAGGTACATCTTGTCCAGCAGCTCCTTCAACTTGTAGAAACACCAGCTAGCAGGACCGTTTCTAGCTTTTTGGGGGCCCGATGGACAGCACCGTTCTTGCCAACTTTGCCTTTGTTTGTGGTGTGACCGATTCACCTCTACTCTCTAACATTTTCAGATGAGTTTGAATAAAAGGTTGATGATTGATCATATAATCATTTTCAAAACATTCTAAACTGTTAGTTATTTCTGTTTCAAAAGGCAGCAATAATTAACACATTACAATCTCTGATTTTATACATTAGTAGTGAAATTAATTAATACAAAGCAATCATGAAACCTTGATTATTCTATATATATATACTATAATCGTACCAACAAAATCTATATTTGCATCCCTAAAATCAAGGTGTGTGATTGTTTGTGCACCTTAAATGTCACTAAAATGCCATCACTCCAATTCTGATGAAGTGCTTCCAGCACAGCATAAACAACATCCCTGCCACAGATCCACAGAGGATGTCATGTCCACTGCCCTCCACTCAGCCTCACACATCTTGAAAATAACACCTACATCAGAATGCTGTTTTGTTGATTTCAGCTCAGCGTTCATCGCAATCTGCCCCATGACACTGACTGCAAGCTCAGCACTCTGGGCTTGAGTACCACACTCTGAAACTGGATATTGGACTTCCTCACAAACAGACCCCAGACAGTCCGGATTGGTGGCCACAGGGCTCTGGTGTTCAGCTCCTTCCTGTTCACACTGTAGACCCACGACTGCAACCCCAGAATGGAGAGAATTCTGTTGTGAAGTTTGCGGACAACACTGACATCCTCGGCTGGATTTCAATCAATGAGAATTCATATCACAAGTAAATGAACAGAACATCACTGGTACCCATTTACCGAGCAGTTATAGTCAGTCTAGTCTTCATCCACAACGTTTCACTTCTGGGATTGCTCCGGTGCCGAAGGAAATTCCGCCGGATTTCACTCTTTTCGGCTGGTCGCCGTAACCTTTTGCTTTTTTTGTGTTTTAAACTCCGGCTGATTTATGAGGACTATGGCTAATTGCTCCTCAGATCTCTACAGGGTAAATTGAGACAGCTGGCTAGACTATCTGTCCAATCTGAGTTTTCTGTTGCATGACTAAAACAAGCTTTGAACGTACACGTTCCACCAAAACAAGTTCCTTTCCGAGGCTATTTTGCAGAGGCACGTGGCTCCGTCAGGCGCCCAAGACGATTTTGATTGGTTTAAAGAAATGCCAATAAACCAGAAAATGTTTTTCTCCCATCCCGGAATGCTGGGTGGATTTGTACTGGAGTAATAAAGAACCTAATAAGGTTTTTCCAGCAAAACTCTCCATAAAGCCGAGCTAGAAGTATTCCTGTAAAACGTAAATAAAAACTGAATACAATGATTTGCTAATCAACCTATATTCAATTGAATACAATACAAAGACAAGATATTTAATGTTTAAACTGATAAACTTTGTTTTTTTGAAAATATTCACTCATTTTGAATTTGATGCCTGTGACACGTTCCAAAAAAGCTCGGACAGGGGCATGTGTGTTTTTTTTAACAACACTCAAACATTTGGGAACTGAGGACACTTATTGTTGAAGCTTTGTAGGTGGAATTTTTCCCATTTTTGCTTGATGTATGACTTCAGTTGCTCAACAGTCCGGGGTCTCCGTTGTCGTATTTTGCGCTTCATACTGGCCACACATTTTCAGTGGGAGACAGATCTGGTCTGCAGGCAGGCCAGTCTAGTACCCGCACCGTTTTATTAAGAAGCCAAGACTTTCACCTGCCACTGCACAAAACTTTTCAACAGCGAAAATTCAAAGCCTCGGTGGTGTTGCAAACCAACATTTCCGTCCGCACCTGAAGGAAGCTTTATTTCACGAAAAAAAGAGAAAATAAAAGGCGATGAAGCGAGAGATGAAGCGACTGCTTTCTTGTTGCAGGACACAGTCACCTGTTCTTACACAAAATCCTGGGCAGTTTAGAACCTTCATAGTGTTTAAAACTTTATCGTAGCAGCGATAAAGGCAGTGATGTTCCTTGTTACTGTAAGTTTAAGGGACTCGCATGCCACAATATAATCGTTTATGACATAATCCTATTTAGCCTACTTCTTCAGGAAAAGTGGCAGGTTCTTTATGAAAAGGAGCTACTCTGCGTTCTCACATGAAAGTCTGTTCCTCTTCTCATCGATGACATGAGATGCAGCGCTAAACAGTCTCTCGCTGTCGGTGCTTGTGCATGGAGCAGACAAGTAAAACTGTATGTATGTTTTTTAGTAAATCTAAAAGTCGCCGTGCAGAACCGGATGTAGTCGTAGCAGGGGAGAGACTACAAGTCGTCTCAAATTTTAAATACCTTGGAGTATACATTGATAATTCGCATTAAGTTCAATCTGGCAAACTTTAGACATGTCCGCAATTGCATGTCAACAAGGGCTGCAATGATGTTTATGCACTCAATGATTTTATCCCATATCACCTACTGTTTGACAACCTGGTCACAAGCAAGCAACAGTTCTCTCAAACCACTACTCTCCCTATATAAAAAAACTCTTAAAGTACTTGACAGGAAACCCATATATTATCATCATTGTCATGTTTTAAAAAAATACAATCTTTTAAGTTTCGAAAATTTGATTAGATATACGGATCTTTGTCTTATGTACAAAATTCTACATGGACTGGCTCCTCAGGTATTGAGCCAGTTTGTAAACACAGTACCAAACGCTTACAGATCTACAAGGAGTGCAGCAAGAGGTGACTGCATTGTCCCGTTGAGGAAAAGTCCATTCGGTCAAACAGCTTTTTCAGTCAGCGCTGCTCGTGAATGGAACCTCATTCCAACTCACATTAGAAATTTTAAAACATACGTTTCTTTTAAATTCAATTTAAAGAAGTGGCTAACAGGTAATCAGGACTGTCGACATTACATGTAGACACTAAATTTTGCTGCTACTTTGTCTCTCCTGTCCTGCCCGTTTGTGCCACTTGTGCTATGCCTACGAAGTTGTTGTTACATGGACTGAACGTTTAGCTTGTGTGTGTATGTGTGTGTGTGCTGGTACTGATGTTGATAATGACAATCTGTTATTGTATATGTTGATTTTGTCATTTTTAAAATTTTTACATTTATAGTTAATTTTACTGTACTATTATAATCCTTTTGTGTTTTTAGGTGTGACATTGTACTATCTGTCCAGGGACAGCAGATGTAAAATAGCCTTTTGGCTAATTCTGGCACATTTTACATTTTCATATGTATTATTAGTGTGCATTGTCCCTGTTAAATAAACCTGAAATAAATAAATAAATAAGTACCTAGGAAAGAAATTGTTAAGTGTTTAACTATATACATTTGACAGTTGCTCATTTTAAAACGATGCCTCAGAGATAATGAAATGGTCATAAACTGGGGTCCGTTTCAGAAAGCAGGTTTAGTGATAACTAAAGTTTTTTAACCCTGAGATGAGGGAAACTCTGGGTTTTCTGTTTCAGAAAAGGAGGTTAATCAAACCTGAGAGAGAGAGGTAACTACAGCCCGTTTCAGAAAGAGAGGTAACTTAACCTCAGAGTCAGTTACTATGGTAACTGAGTCTGTGAACCTAACCTGGTCGAGAGCAGGTTTTCTTCAAGAAACCTCGAGTTTCTCTCAGTCTCCTCCCTCTGACACAGCGCGCATTCATTTCCTCATTCATTCATTCATTCAGTCAGTCTGTATCAGGCGCATTTTACCGCAGTTTGTTATCTGCATGAATAAAAAAACGTATTGGTTTATGTTAGGCATGTTAGGTATAAACCTAAAAAAAACGTTTTATAAAAAACGTTTTTTTTCTCAAACATTGCATGTCCTTTTGTCGACGATCCCGTTGATGAAAAAGCTGTAATAGGCCTACTTCACAGAGAGTTTACGTCGGGATGATATCAGTCCCAACTAGATGTATTTTCATTTCCAGATAACCGATTTGAGAGGTATTTTCTTTGCAGTCGATTAGATATGTAGATACCCTATCCGTCCAAATATCACTAACATCTACCATCGTGGACATGCTTTTACATCCCAGCAGATTCTTTGTGTCACATAATTTTTTTTTGCAAACGGCAGCTTTCTTTACAACATTGGTGATGTGGATCATAGTAGTATGCAGAGCCATCAGAAAAGTGTACCTCGCTCTGAAACGTTTTTTTTTAAATGTTTTTTGTAGTGTTCCCTGGACACAAACCAGTGAGAGCCATTAAAAAGAATTAAATGATTATAAATTATATTTCTGTTAATAATCATGGTGCTGCAGGCTCAGAATGGGATTAGTATCTTACTTTTTCGCCCCCAGGATTGCACCTAAATGAAATAGGTGTAATACCATTCCAGTTTTCACCAGTAATATTATAGGTTACCTGTGATTAAATATGAAATTAATACACTGTCAATGTTTACGCATTGACTCGAGCAACAATGTTCTCCCACACCAATTTTCTCTCTTTTACAGCAGCCGCTGTATTGCTTTTTTAACGAAATACATGTTCAAACTCGCTGTATGTGCGCATGAGTATTTCCGCCGACCAGTTTGTTTGTGGTTGTTACCATGGGGAATCGTAGTATCATGGCTCCATTCATGCTGCCTTTTTATTGTGGTGGTGCACGCGCTTAGCTCTGAGTCAACCTACTCCGAGTTGACTGAACCAACTCAAATCATCTGCATCTGGAACCGAAAACTCAGAGTTTCCCATCTCAGGGTAAATCAACTCAGAGATCAGGGTTAGACTCAGAGTTTGTTAAACTTCCTTCCTGAAACGGACCCCGGGTGTAGACCTACTATTTTTCCACACTGAAAATAGTAAATACATAATATTAAAATATAGGACACTTTACAATAAGGTTCCATTAATGTTATTTAATGCATTTACTCACATTAACTAACAATAAGCAATACATTTGTTACAGTATTTATTAATCTACTGTATATATTACGGGAGGGCACTGGCCCTGGTTAACAAATGGAAACCTATTATAAAGTCTGACCAAAATATAAATAAAATATTTAATTCCTTTCCCATCGTAGTAGCCTACCTGTGTGCCATCTGTGCCAGGTCGGGAAAGCGGTCTTGATTGGTCATCCAATATCCGAGAGGGTTATTGCTCCTGGGGATGGGGACTTCTAACAGATAACCATCTAACTGTTGAGCGGTTGACCTTGTCCTCTGTCTTGCATCTGGGTCATTTTCTTGGAGGATCTCATCGAACATGTCAACGTTCTCGATTAACACCCACTGGTATGCGGTGAATGTCGCAGGCAGGTCACTCGCTTTTGTGCAAAAAGGCTTTCCTGCATATAATATGTACTGTTCCACCTTGTGCTCACATCTTGTTGGAGACGTTTGGTGGCATTCCGAACTGCTTTTAGATAGATTGTAGGCGCGCATAGGCATGTGGAGTATTAGTTGAATTGTGTGTGCCATGCAACGTATGCCTTTCAGATCCATGGCTCTGGCCATATTTCTTGCGTTGTCACTGACGTCACTTTAGATCGGTCGATACGCCAAGTGACATTTCGGCGAATACCTCGTGAATGGCTGCAGCTGTATGGGACCCCCTAAACTCTTGTGAGTGAAGCACAACCTTTTTTAGCTTGAAATGTGTCGATCCACTGTACGGTTAAACTCAGCATGCTGTGCAGAGTTGGACGGAGCAGGAGTGGTCACAGATGGCCCAGGAATAGCAGGGGATGGATTTAAAAGTGCATCTGTAAAGAAAGGATGAACATTTTGAAAAAAGAGGTTATATATATTTTACAATATAGTGTGAATCAAAAAGATCCTGTTAATAATTGCACCTAAGCTGCTACCTAAGCTTTCACGACTTTGCAGAGCCATGTGCTCTACTGAACTCAAGCAAACTGTCATCCGCTCTCTTAGGGTGAGCAACTGGAACTGTGACAGGACGTCATCACCCGCAAAGTCATGGCAACCAAATAAACAACAGAGTGAGTACTACTTGGCACTCAATCTTAGGCAAAGTGACAAACAGCGACGAAAGCCGCGACATGAGATCCGCACTCACGCATGACAACTACAGTTTATTGGAAAATAGGGTTGTGGACACTGAATTTGACGAATTTACTCTTTGTCAGACCCCAGATGAGACAAGAAGCTAACGTTAGCGAACGCTGCAGTGACGGTCCCTCTGCCTTTGACTCCCTGCTGCAGGAGACGCTGTATTCCTCCGACACGCTGTATTAACGTTACAGTTTTAAAACCGTTTTCCAGGTTAGTGGGGGTGCATACCGCTGAAAACCAACATGAAAAACGTAGCCATTAATTTAATTATGTTAATGTTTTGTTTTGTTGTTAAACTGTGTGTAAAATGAGCGGTGGCGTTAAATCACCCTACGGTACCGTCTATTTGCTGGATGGTTTCAAGGTAACGGTCGGTAGCTAACATCAGCAGATAAGCCTGTACTTTTTTACGTCCTTTTTTATCAGTCTTCAGTAGTAGGGGTGGGAAAAATAATCGATTCTTAGATGCATCGCGATTCTCTCTAGAACGATTCGATTATCGATTCTGATAAGTTAATAATCAATTATTTATTTTATTTAAGATTCTTTTTTTTTTTTTTTTTTTATGTGTTGATTTTTATTTAAAAGTTACTGTCTCCAGACAAGTACAAATCAGAAAACAGAGTGACTGAAAGAGGATGGGATAATGGACAACAACTTGTTTTAAAGTTTAGGCAGAAAAAAACACAGAAATGGCCAAAAGGAAAAACATTTTTTTGTATATATACACATGATCTAATAAGACATACATAAAATAATTAGGCAAATCACATATAGGCTGTTCATCTACTTTATCACATTACATCTGACCACCTCATGTTTCATGTTCTAAGAAGCCAATTATCCACCTTTAAACATGACTGAGCCTCTGACATGGAAGATTACTGTGAGAGAAGGTGACTTTCACAAGCACGTTTAAGGCTTAAGCATGGAACGACTACCAAACAAAAACCTCAGTAGACAAAACAATTCATTAAAACTTGTGTGTGACAAATATTGTAACTGTCAAAATCTGAGCTTTGTCTAGCTGCTTTGTCTAGGAAGTGATTAGCAAACTCTGAGTAGCAAACTCAGATTTATTTGTATATTTTTTAAATCACGCATGGAAATGTACATTAAAAAATTGTTGCATCGAGATGCATCGATAATCGGTTTAGAATCGAATCGTTGGCCTCTGAATCGGAATCGAATTGTGAAGTGCCAAGAGATTCCCACCCCTATTCGGTAGTACCAACGTAATTTGGTTGGTACCAAAAAAAGTACAGAATTCGGTACCCAACCCGAACTCGGTTCCATTCACACCAAGGTGTTAAAACTGATACAATGTTCTGTGCCGCATTTCCTTGACCAACGCTGTGATGTTGGTGGATGGCCTCTGGTGATTCCAATCTGTGCATCTCTAGGACATATGCCAGCTTCCGTAGAACCTGGTTGTGGTGTCACCTGTACCGACCCTGGGCCAATGCTGTTTTACGGCTGGACAGAATGTGCTGCAGGGTTTGGAATGGGACATCACAGAGTTGGCAGTTTTCATCGAGCCAAACCACAGACAGAGGTTGCTGGGGCTTGGTAGAGTGTTGTATCTTTGTATATTGAACGCCATAACTCAGGAACAGAAGGGGAGACTTTTGTTCAGACACTGAATTGGTGACACTAATCTTGCGTGCCCACCTTGACACTCGGTACGTTTACATGCATAGCAGTAACCAGGGTATGGTCTTACCCCAGTTAAATGAATAACTGGGTTATGCCAGTTCTATTAACTCTACCTCTGGTACAGTAGATGGCGCTCTGCCAACACACAACTGGCTTTTTCTTCCGGTTGACCTATGTCAAAATTTCACCGGCCACTAAATTAGTAAAATTTAACAACTTAATGTTTCCTTTTGCAGTTGTCCAAGGTCCTTTCGCCGCCATTCGACAATCCTTCGCTGCAATCTTTGGTTAACTTTTCTCTTGTGCCCTCTTCCAGGGAAGTTGGCTACAGTACCATTAGCCTTAAACATCTTGATAACATTGTGCACAGTGGACACAGGAACATGAAGCTCTCTGGAGATGGACTTGTAGCCTTAAAGTGGCTATTTGTAACTCTCAGTTTGTGGCCACTTTGGACAAAAGCGGTAGTGTTTTTACCACACCTGTTGTGCTTTATTGCCCACTGTATATTACTGAGTTAGCGTTACCGGGAGGTCATATAGTCTCAATGAATGTTTTGCTCAGACAGAAAATTATTCATTTACAATAAGAGAATACCTTACAGATGTATCGTTGCATTTCAAGTGTTGCATATGGTAACTTATCCTACTTTGGATGTATCGTGAGCTAAACCGGGTAATGCTATCACTGTCACTGTGTCACGAGCCAAAGCATTAAGAGATTGTTGTAGCAACCAACATAGTAATAACTTATATAGCACATTTAATGTAACCCAAGGACGCCTTACAAAAGTATAGGGGGAAAAGGGAAGGGAAGAAAATAGTAAATCGAAGGGGGACGTAATTTAATCCAGGCTACTGGCGTACAACCACATTGCGCATTGTAAAGCTATTTTATGAATGAAATAGACATATTACATACCTGAGGGCCAATTTGGGGACGTTTTTAAATAATTTACAATCCCGTAATTGTCTCCATCTGTTGAAAACCCGACTGAGATTGACTCGGTTTCGTCCGTTCACTTTCCCTTTTAGCTTTTAGTTGTTCTTTGCTTAATTTCCTTCTTTTCTGTGATGGCCCTGCCCCAGGATTAGCCATAACTACAGCAGATAACTAAAATACAATTAGGCCTATATAAAGAAATCTCCTGCTACCTTTTACCTGGCAGGATACACTAGCACAGGCTTTTCCGGTGTTACACCAAAATCTCTGACCCTTTAGAATGTTTGCTCTGTAGCAATTGGGCAAAGGCATTAATAAAAATGTCGTTCTTTTCACTGTTAATCTTGTTTGCTGTTACAGGTCATTTATGATCATCAGATGAAAAATTACACAGTTTCAGTAGTCTATATCCACAACGTCCCACTTCTGGGATAGCTCTGTTGCTGACGGAAATTCTACCGGATTTCCCTCATTTAGGCCAGATATCCGTTGCCTTGGGCTTCCTTTGCGTTGCCATTTTGAACTCCGGTCGATTTATGAGGACTATGGCTAACCTTTTCTCAGATCTCTGCAAGGTAAATCTAGACAGCTAGCTAGACTATCTGTCCAATCTGAGTTTTCTGTTACACGACTAAAACAACCTTTGAATGAACACGTTACAGCAAAACAAGTTCCTTCCCTAGGCTATTTTGCGGAGGCGCCGTTGCTCTGTACGGCGCTTAGCACCGCCCAAGACGATTGTGATTGGTTTAAAGAAATGCCAATAAACCAGAGTAGGTTTTTCTCCCATCCTGGAATGCTGTGTAGACTAGCCAGACCTTCCTCCGCAGCGCTGTGGAGGTAGTTCTGGCAATGCGAGACTACGGTTTCAGAAACATTTAAAAGTTAGATATAGTCACTTTAAGATTGTTTAATGCTTGGCTACGATCTTCTGTCTGACCTCGTCAGACAATTCTCTGCTTTTCTTTTCTCCATACTCTGTGTGATACACTCAGTGACACATAACAGCATAATGAGTACTTTGCTCAATTTAAACTGGGTGAATGTGTGATTATTAATTCAATTTCAATCCAATTGTATCACCATGTGTCAAATCATAACAGAAATTATCCCTGGACACTTTACAGATTGAGTGGGGCTAGTCAACAGTCCAACACTCCAGAGACCCAACAATTCCCACAAGAGCATGCAATTGACCCTTCACTAAGCCACACCCGAAAACCGTCACAGGCCAATCGTGGCTTAGCAACTGTAACTAGGCATGGGAGGTCTCTAAAGCTTTCGAGCGAGAGAAACATGCCGAAGCGTTGTGCGTATGGATTGTGCAAATCTGATACCCGTTATCCTAAAAGTTTGGACAGGGTGGTGGAATTTTTTTTCCTTCCTGAAACCTAAAACCCAAGGAGAGAAATGCCGGGCGTGGATCAAGCAGTGTGGGAGGCCCCATTCACAACTAAATGTCGACAGAATTAACAAAAACACCTATGTTTGCTCCAAGGCAAGAACACGCTAATGTTAGCTAGCTAGCTAACTCAGCACAGCATTGCTTGGAAATAATGACGGTTCTTTGTTCATAATGCATATATTTGAACGTAAAATAAGATGATTAAAGGCAAGACGGAGGCTCATTGACATACTTTAAAATATATTTCAGCATTTTGTTATTAGCTAAAAATATAAGCAGGAGAATGTTATCATTGCAAAGTGGTCAGGCATGAACATCGCTGTTCCTCAATTTGTATGTTTACCATTTGAATGGTCAGCGTATGAGGTGGGTGCTGCTTGCGCTAGGACCTATAGGCTTTAGCTTCAATTTTGCTGAAATTATTCTTTAATCGGTTGCATATTATGTCGTGGATATATCCCTCAAATGCATACTGCAGTCTCTTTTGTCTTGCTCTCTCAGATATTTCACCTGTTCGCCAAAAATTACTAATTATCTCCTTGGGAATGTCTGACACCAGTGCAACATACTGTAATAGACGTGCCAGGCACGGAAGCTTATCAGGCGTAGCAACAGTAACTAAGGAGGGCGGGGCTTAGCGAAGAGTCAATTGGTGTGCGACAGCAGCGAGGAAAGATAGGAAACCTCGGACAGAACCAGGCTCTTGGTGGGCGGCCATCTGACGCAACGGGTTGGGTGAGAAAGGGAAAGAGAGAGAGAGATTTTATTTTATTTTTTACAAAAACACTTTATTTACATTATTCAACACTTTTTACAAATACAAAAAAAGTGCATTAGTTTTTAAAATAAGCTATCCAATGAAAGTTTGTGCAAAAATCAACTAGCCATTTCTGACACTAAAACTCTAGACAGATTCTTGCTCTGACGTTACAGAGAAACACAGAGAGAGGCTCATGCCCTGCTCTCTTCCTCCTTGTTCCTCCTGGCCATTTTGGCTTTTTCTGACAATTTAAATTGCTGGCATTTTATACAGTTTGTTGTTTATATCACTCTCTCTCTTATAGAGAGAAGTGGGAGAAGCACAAATAGCATTTACAGTCTGAACAAGCTAGCTGCAATATTCAACACAACATATCAACATTGCACCGTGATCAGAGTGCATTCACAGAAAATAGATTGGACTCGACGGTCCGATCAGATTAATAAACAGACGTGCACCAGTAGAACATTATTAATCACAACTCACATTAATGGTAAACAATGGCAACATTAGCCTCTACACATTAATAAAACACACTATTCCTCTGCCCAGAAAACCTTAAGCCTTCTTACTGTGTGTTCAGTCCATTCGTGTCTGTCCATAGCTTTCCACATTGAAACAGAATGGCCCATGTCGCTCGTCAGTGGCAACGGAGAAACTTTCTGGTCCCCAGGGCAGCGGGGAAAAAGCCAGAGTGGACTTTGAATAAACAACGGTGTCCGTGTCTGATTTTCTTCTAGAGAACGTCGTTGTTCTCTCTGCAGCGTTGAAACATGTGTTTCCAGGATCCCCTTAATTAAATCCACTTTGCTCAGAAATGGAAGTTTTTAGCACAAGCGCTTGGTTGCTTCCTTCAGCAGCGTGAGCCACCAGTGGAAGAGAATGGAAAATGGTGTGTCCGAAGGTTTTATAGGCCCCGACCTCATGCTGTGTTTGAGGAACCTCTGAACCAATGGGAAGAATCAAAGTTCCAGGAAGGTGCGAACCTTATCTGCAGCCCCTCCCTCCCATTTTGTGGTCTTTTTCCTTGTGGTGACCTGTAGGAGTTTGGTGAAAAGGCTCTGGAATTTATGAGTAGGCCCAGACCTCTTTGGCTCTGAGCACATGTTGGCCGAAAACCCTCTGTTTGTGAGGACACGTTTCCTTTTGAGATCTCTGTTTGAGATCAGTTCAATTCTTACTTTCCTCGGTCCCAACACCGGAAATGACGAGCAGGATGAGCGAGACTAACTAACTCAAAATCTGACGCAAATCTTTTAAACTGACCTTTGTCGATCTGAAATGAAGACAGATTCAGCAACTGCATGGCCTATTTCTCGCTTAAAATGTTTTCACGTTTCGGTGAACTATCTTCGTAAAATATGAGATTGTATTCCGAGCGAAGCCTCCATTATGCCCGGTTGAAAAATCCTGGAGCAGCCAGTCCCACGTGGCGCGTTCGTCCAATTAGCTGCCGGTTTTCATTTTTTGGACGACAATACAGATTAGTGCCACCTGTTGTTATGCGCGTGCAGAACATACGCTCAAGTCGGCGTCGCTTCGGTGTGTTCCGAGGCACTTTTTGGACCTCGGGGAGCCGACTGATCAGTCCGACTGCCTTTTCTGCCAACGGTTGGCCGTCGGGTTGGTGTGTCAGGGGCTTTAGGCCATCAATGCCTGGAGCCTGCCGTCCCTCTTGCACCTGTAATGGCTTATCAAACAGGAGTTTCTCACCACAGAGACCTGAGGTAAGATTCGGGGCATCTCTAGTTATACATAAAGGTATCATGCTATTTTTTCACTGGACTATTGCTTACCTCCCCCAATATTTACCCCATGTATTTGAGCTGTCTTGTTGTCTTTGTTCAGTGACTCATTGTTATGTGCTTCCCCTCCTACAGATTGATCCTAAAGTTGCCTTTCCTAGATGTGCTCAGCCCAAGGTAAGAGGCCTTTTTTCCTTTATGCTATGCAGAGGTTGTCACCTATTCTTGAACTTACCTTGCTGTCAGAATGAGTTGGTCTGGTGTTTCTATCCATTTCCATGTGTATATGTGTCCATTGTGTGTCTAAAATCAGAAATAAATCAAAGAAACACACAGAACATGCAGAGTTTTTGGTCAAAAAGGTGCCTCCCATTTCCTTGAGCTGAAACACGAGGGACTAGAAAGATGTGACAGTTTGATTGGATGTTTGTGTATTGCATGAGCACATGCAGTAATTCACTTGTTTTGTTTTTTCCTAAAGGATGCGGTGTGATTGTTTGGTGAATGATTTTAATCACACAGAGAAATTTGGTTGAGAAAACACTTTGGTAGTTGAGGTTTTAAAGTGAGCTGGCAAAGCCAGGGTGCTCAAAGCCAGAAAACATGCTCTCTTTAAGATCGGATGTTACTGTGAAATTGACTACCAGCAAGAGACATGTTTCTACGCTCAGTTTTTTTGTCTGATTGAAATACACGTGTTTGAGTCAAGCTGGCAGTTTGAACAGCATTATTAGTGACTGTTGTGACAGTGTAGAAGCCTGGAAACACCAAAGGTTTTATATTCAGTACAGCATGCATATACTGTACAGTGCTATTTTGCAGATATCAACAAATATTTGAAATTTCTCTCCTTTGTGAGCTGTTTTGGGTCCTGAGGGGGGAAGCTTTTGCATTCATTATTTGAATATGCATAAAATTTACTCAAGGACATTCATAGCAATAAACTCGAGCCACAGACAACCACGTTGTGCAGCCAAAAGCTGAAAAGGAGTTGAGAGCTGCAGAACAGTGCATAGTGTAGAATGGCTTCAGGTTAAACAGGACCTGCAGTTGTACTTCCACATGTGGTTCTAAAGTACATCAGTTATCATTCGCATGGCCACAAGCTATTTTAACTTTTGCTTCATTTAGTGCTGTATGTGTTGTCATGGCTCTTTTTTACATAAAATAAGTAGTTGGTGCTACAGTGGATATGATCTGCATTTTAAACTACAGTAGATTTGCCAGGTGCCGATACTGATATGGACCAAAAGTCATATCTCTGTATTTTTCCGGCTAAATGGCGATACACACTATCACAATATAAGTATTTTCTATAAATGGGGCTCAATGTTCAGTTGTAATTTAAAGCCACATGTCAGATGTCATAAGCCCCTTTTATTAAAACTGACCTTCCCGGTTTGAAAATATACAACTGCAACACATGTAAATGAAAATTATATAAATTAAAAAGCATATATTATATAAAAAAGGCCTATCTCTGAGAATGTTTCTTCAGCTGTTTTCAACAACTATAACAGAGTGATTAATAGAGAGAGAGAGAGAGAGAGAGGGAGAGATATCATCATCGTATATCGGACTGACCTACTCCCTGTCTGTGCTTTCAACTTTCTATTGCTGCTGTTATACAAGTTAGACCCACTAGGCCCACTGCGAACCCCAGCACTGGGGTTTGTGCTGGCTAAATTTGAGTTGTTACAGCATGGTATTGATTTTTTCCTTCTGCACAAATGTAAGTCATTCAAACCATCGCAGTTAACGCCATAAAAAATATTTTTAATCTCAGCTGTTATAAAATAGTTCCTAAATAAACTTTTCAAATGCATTTATTCCTGCAGTAGTCTATTCTTTTATAACATATATATAGTCTAAATGTCTTTATCTTTATTCCAATTTGGAGGCTGACGGTATATGCAGGAATATTGTTCTGCATCAGAGCATGTGAGCAAAGCACAAGTGAGTGGCACGATTTTGGGTTGAGCGCAGAGTGAAAGTTGTAGCATCGCCTTGTCTCCTTCTCCATTCAGCTCCGGTACCGCTCACACTGTGAGTTTGAAGCATGCCTGAGCCCGACCTAGGCTTATGTTGTACATGCAGATAAAGGCACCCTCCATCCAGGCTGCCAGTGCCCGGCCGACATCCAGCTGACCGGCAGGTGAATGAGGTAGTGATGGTCAAATGAAGCTTTGCGAACCACTGTCTTTATTTTCTGAGCTCACTAGATGGCGCTCTCTGTTCAAAGAAAAAGGTTAAAGGAATGGCAATTCAGTGTGTTTTCAACTCTTTGTTGAACAGAGAGCGCCATCTAGTGAGCTCAGAAAATAAGGACAGTGGTTCGCGAAGCTTCATTTGACCATCACTAGAATGAGGAGCTCCGATTTTAAAGTCATGTTAAAACTATTTCAATTCAATTCAATTTTATTTATAGTATCAAATCATAACAAGAGTTATCTCGAGACACTCACACAGATAGAGTAAGTCTAGACTACGTCCTTCAGTCACAGCCTGTCACTCACCCCTGTACTAATGTTAGCTCCGTGATGTTGTACTAACGTTACTCGGTTAGCTTAGACCTCACAATGCCTTGTGTTTCTCACTCCCGCTAGCTTATTGTTCCTTACTATAAGGGTACGTACGCCTAAAAGCCCAAAATGGCGCACGCCAAAAAAAGGTCACATTTATAAAACCGTGTGTACGCATACCTGTAAGCAATGTTCCCTTTATAAATCAGAGATTACCTACAAGTGTGCGTACGTGGATCAGCCTCTTATCCACCCATTTTTAACCATAAATAGTCAATGCAAAGCACCTCGTGAATGCTGATCAGTATATGAATGACACTGGCAGTTGTTACACCGAATCATGATGACTGGTGGAGAAAAAGCAAAAAACTTCTCAGACGTTCAGAAAATTGCTGCAAATTGAATTATAATTTCGGCCTGTTCTTGCATAGTGTAAGGAAACCTGATCTATAACTACATGTATTAATAATACGTCCAAAACAGCAGGCATTACAGCACTCGGGAACAGCTTGGATATACCAGACGTATATAATAAGATTTAACAGAACTATATATTATATCCAAACAAGCCTTAGTGATAAAGTTGAAGATTATAAATAATATTTATAAAAAAATAAAAAAACATTTAGCTGTCTGACATTTCCCTCTGGAAACAGCCGGTTGCCCCCAGAGTGGCGAGGACCTGTATTTGGACCGGGATGGACTGGGATGGCACGATTCCGGCGCGTTGCCCTCTCTACTGGACCAAACAACACAGGACTAAACCCAACCTCCGCCATCCCGTTATTGTAGCACATCCCCAGCGGCCGTCTCCCGGCGTGTGAGGCGCCCTTTCCCTGTAGTGTTTTTCCTAAACCCAACCCCCGCCATCCCGTTATTGTGGCGCGTCCCCAGCGGCCATCCCCACCGGCCGTCCCCCGCGGCCGTCTCCCGGCGTATGAGGCGCCCTTTCCCTGTAGTGTTTTTCCTAAACCCAACCTCCGCCATCCCGTTATTGTGGCGTGTCCCCAGCGGCCGTCCCCCGTGGCCGTCTCCCGGCGTGTGAGGCGCCCTTGCCCCGTAGGGTTTTTCCTAAACCCAACCTCCAACCATCCCGTTGTGGACGCGGCCGCCTCCCGGCATATGGGGCGTCCTTTTCGGCCGTCTCCCGGCCGTCTTCGCCTGCGTCCCCAGCGGCCGCCTTGCAGCCTCCTCCCAGCATATGGGGCATCTTTTTCGGCCGTCTCCCGGCATATGGGGCGTCCTTTTCGGCCGTCTCCCGGCCGTCTCTTGCCTCTGCCCCAGCAGCCGCCTTGCAGCCGCCTCCAGCATATGGGGCGTCTTTTTCGGCCGTCTCCCGGTAAAAAAACGTGCCCATGAACACGTAAAAATAACGTGGCATTTACACGTAAAAAACGCGAAAAACGTGCCCGTGAAGACGTATCAATAACGTGACATTTACACGAACTGCCGTGAGACTGGGTTGTCTGCTACGATGTGGTTTAGCCCGTATTACGACGTGACATTTATTTGGAGATAGATATATATATATATATATATATATATATATATATATATAGGTTTGGTTTCTTATTGTATAGCTGATAGATGTGCAGATTGTTAAATATTACTTGTGCAGCCACGTGTTGATATTCAGGTTGTGTTTTTTTTAGCAATTTGCTAGCAAGGTGCAATCGCCAGTAAACAGACTAGCACTGTGGAGCCATGTATTGTAAAGGTGTATTAAGGTGCTGACACACAGAGCTGATTAGCGTCCGTTGGAAAGTCTGGCGAGGTCAGTGACTCGAGTCTGTTCGGTGTGTTCCGTGCCGTCGTCCGTCGGAGGAGCTGTTGGCCTTCATTTTGGCCAACCCGACGTGCTCAGTCGGAGACAGGGCAATCGGGACTCACCCGGAAAATCTGACGAAAATCTTTTAAACTGACCTTTGTCGATCTGAAATGAAGACAGATTCAGCAACTGCATGGCCTATTTCTCGCTTAAAATGTTTTCAGAAACACGTTTCGGTGAACTATTTTAGTACAATATGAGATCGTATTCTGAACAAGCCGCCATGACAGTCTGGCTGTGAATTTCCAGAGAAAAAAGACCCACGTGACGCGTTCGTCCTATCAGCTGCCGGTTTTCATTTTCTGGGAAACAATACAGAGAAGCGCCGCCTGCTGCTATGGAGACGTATTACGTTTCGCACACACGCAGAGTGTACACTCAAGTCGGCGTCGCCTCAGTATGTTTTGAGGCATTTTTGGACCTCGGGGGACCCGACTGATCAGTCCGACTGCCTTTTCTGCCGACGGTCGGCCGTCTGGTTGGTGTGTAAGCACCCTTACACTGTTTGCTTTGCTTATGTATATGTGTGCAGTAATAGATGTGGCTTATTCTCAGTTTGTGTTACTAAGCAATATGTTACATTTATGTTAATTATTACAGAGAAATTAATGTAATTCTTAGTATTGTTTCTTGTTATATGCTGGTGGCTATAACATTTAGTTTTGGTAAATAATGTTTATAGTAAGTCAGATGCTTATTAATGTGCATTATTATTTGTTTATATTTCAGAACCACATCCAACTTCACATGTAACGTCAAATACAACTTCATAGTTAACTTCATGTTCGAGTTGTAAATAAATCTTCCTGGATCTCAAAGTCAGACATCTCTGGTTCAAGTTCTTACCGGACACCCTACAGCGGGTTTTCAGTAGTTTTTACAAGCATATTGATATATTTTTGTAATATAATAAACACTGTTACACTTTTTGAAACTATTTCAGTGCTTTCTGAACATATTGAACACACTTTTAAAAATACCACGATAATACTGAAAACCGTGATAATTTTGGTCACTACAACCGTGAGGTTACATTTTCATACCGTTACATCCCTAGTAGCGGGTTGGATCTCCAAGGAGAAGTGCTTTACGACACTAAGTCACACACCTGTCACTGATTTGGTGAAAGTGGAAAATATTTATGGATAAATGTTGTCTGGTTTTACCTTTGAGTTCCTCTGGCTGCTCTGCCTCGATGCTTGGTGATTGACGAATTTCCTGATGGAAAGAAAGCTTTACTTGTTGCCAACGTAAAGCTAAGCGCAAACTGCTGCTAATTGTAGCTGCTGTTACCTAGTTAGCTCATTTAGCCGTACTGCCAGCGCTGGAAGCTCCGAGCACTGGGGGAGTGTTTACGCCGCTAGAACAGGAGCTTTGGACCGCTGGGAGGAGTAGGTTTTCAGGCCCAGAGCGGGGAGGAATGCTGATGCGGAGCGTTGGCAGTGTCGTGCCAGAACCGGAGCCG
Source organism: Sander lucioperca (assembly GCF_008315115.2). Classification (NCBI taxonomy): domain Eukaryota; kingdom Metazoa; phylum Chordata; class Actinopteri; order Perciformes; family Percidae; genus Sander; species Sander lucioperca. Next base: position 31,245,459 of record NC_050179.1, on the reverse strand, counting down.
GATGAGCGGAACCAGGTTCAGCAGCCTCTATGTCTTGTTGCACTTGCTTGATGTTTGGCTGTGTAAGCAAAGTTGTCGACTCACTACTAGTTTTTGATCATGAAGTAATGTAATGATAACAAATGCACATGTATAGCTGTCCATTTACCACAGCAGTGTAGAAGTGAATTATACTGCAAACAATACTAAATCACAGTCACATCTGGCCGATACCTGATCGGATTAATAAATCCCTTTTTCGGCCCTTATACCAATCCGTCAAATTGGTGCATGGTGCATGCCTAGTCTATATCCACGTTATTCCACTTCCGGGATTGCTCCATTGCCATTGGAAATTCTGCCGGATTTCACTCTTTTCAGTTGGATGTCCGTTACCTTCCGCTTTGTTTGTGTTGGAATTTTAAACTCTAAACGATTTATGAGGACACATTTACATTTATCTGTTTATCAGTTGGCATTGTCTGCTTACAAAATCATAACAAATACAATAAAAATGAAAGCCACAAACCAAACAGAGACTGTGATTTGCTTTAAACTGCAGGTCATGACTTAAAGTAAGCTCACCTCTGTAACATGACTTGTCAGCTTGTTTTGTTCCCAATCATGTTTGCAGGGAATAAAGGGATTTTGATTGACGCTATAGTAATGTGACCTTGGCTTAACAGTTGCCTGAAACTGATACAAATAAAGATTACAGGAGTAATAAACCAAATAGTTGATGCTAATGACTTGAATAGTGTTGCGTTTCCAAGGATTAAAGGACCCAAATGCAGGGAGAGGCAGGCAGGCAGGAGAAGGGTTGAACTCAAGGATTTATTAATCGAAACACAAAAATGAACCAAGGAAGCAGCAGGCAAAAACCAATTCCAAAATAAGAAGAAAGGTATCCAAAAAAACAAGGGAGAACAAAAACCAGAGAAATACAGAACTGACACGGGGAAAGCACACAAACACACACAAACTAACCAGGCAAGGACACAAAATGATCTGACAAGAGACAAAGGAAACACAGGGGCTAAATAAACTAGGTAATGATCAACACGGGACAGGTGACACCAGGGCTGGGAAACAGGTGGAGCACATTAAACAATCACACAGGCGGGAAAACACAAGAAGCAAAACTAGACATGACAAGACAGAAAACAGACTATTAAAATAAAACAGGAAACAGAACATAATACAAAACAAGACCGTAAATTACACAAACACAAGGAGACAAGACAGAACCAAAATACCTACAAATTAGAACAGAAAACAAAGCAAAAAACCATAACAAATAGCCTGCTACTTTACTTCTGACTGGTCTGATTCTGTTTTTTTTTTCCCTTTGGACCATGTGTAAACAGTTTTTAAAGAGGCCAAGTGGTCATCCTTAGTCCTGTAAAGCGTTCCATGTCCTACTTCACTGATCCCAGTACTGCTGCAGGGTCACACTGTGGTTTCCTTTGTTGAAGCAGCAGCCAGCAGGACAGCACAAGAGCCAGTGGAAGGGGGGGGGGGCAGCAGCCACCCAGAACCCTCTCATTGAGTGACATTAATGAGGAGAGCAGTTGAACAAATGGGCTGAAACAAAGACAGAGCCCCCTTTTTCTCACGTTGAAACCTCTGCTTCTGGTGTCTTTTTCTTTCTGCATGGGAGAAGATGTAGCCTCTGCCCCGGTGCTTGTTTCGCCCACACACATCGTCATCTGCTGCTCCAAACAGAGTGAGCAGACAGGCCAGTATAAACCCCTTTTTTATAAGTGGGATATAGGGGCCAGAAGGCTGCAGGTACAGTATGGATTATTCATTACTGGAAGCTGGTGGACTCTTATTAGCAGTGGAAGCTATAGATGAAGTGTACACATCACAGACAGGTAATGTGGAAGAAAAGCATACAGAGAGAGAAGTGCATTAGCTTCAAATAACCAAAATACAGCAACATGTAAGTGTAACATGTAATGCAATTTTCTTTTTTTTAACCATTGTGTTGTCCTTCAGGTCACTGGGACCCGGAGGACAACACAAGGGTTAACTATACTTTTATTTGACGTTTTGTATTGGCCTGGCATTTGTATTGGCCTGGCATTGAGCATCCCGTTGTGGACGCGGCCGCCTCCTGGCATATGGGGCGTCCTTTTCGGCCGTCTCCCAGCCGTCTCTCGCCTGTGTCCCCTCCCCCCCCCTTCCCCGGTTCATGTGAAATCGTGGGAAAGCTCAACGCCAGGCCAATACAAAACGTCAAATAAACTGGACGGGTCCCTGTGACCCAAAGGACAACACAAGGGCCATCACCTTCTTAGCCATGGTGCAGTGTAGATGTGTAGACTTTCAGCTATACTAAAGTCAATGGGGAGCTTTTTCCACCAAGGGGCAAGGTGGTTGGTAAAAAAGGATAGAGTACTGGATGAAGATGTGTTTAATGTAAAGTAAATTTCAGAAGGTGGGGTGGAGAGCGTATGTCACCTATCTTTTCTATAAAGTAGTTGACAAAGTGGCTTGGTAGAAGGGAGGTGGAGGATGACTGGGGGCTCAAGGAGGTTAGAGAAGATGGAGTAGAGTTTTTTAGGGTTGGAGAAGGATGATTGAATTTTGTCCGATAGAAAGAGCTTTTGGCTGCAGAAATGGAGGCAGTGTAGGAGGAGAGAATAGATTGATAGGTAAACAGGTCATCCATATGTAAATACATTGATTTTTCACCTTAAAAAGGAACTCCACACTAAACTATTTTACACACAAAGACGACACACAAAAACGACACACAAAAACGACAAATATTATTGTAGGTAATATTTGTCGTTTTTGTGTCGTTTTTCACACACCACCAAAAAGTTATTTATCCAATAATACACAGTTTGTAAAAACTGATTTTATGCTCAAAATTAGCTAGTGTGTTACTATGTTGCTCCATGACTCCTCTGTTGCATTTTTTAAAAAGTTCTAGCAAAACGTTGTAACGGTGTAATTACTCCTAAATTAATTAATGTTGGGGTCACACACAAGTGTACATAAAGATATGAGTACACCAGCTATCAGAGTCAAGCTGCATCGATAGCACATGGGTGTTTTTCTTAATAAGTGCCTTTATTTTCTGTCTCATCAGCATAAAAAGGCCTGTGCTAAAAATATAAAAAACAAAGTTTTTGCCATCAGTTGTTGCTGTGGAGTGTGGCGCTTTATTCGCGAGACTATCTCTGCACAATGTTCATTAAACAATTCACCTGCAGCTTATTTGTGGCGTTTCAGGAGACATCTCATAGGGTTATGTTTCCTGTTAAGGCTTTGTAAACCAGTGGTGTACGACAACTTTGTAGATATGACATAAATCAATCAATCAATCAATAAATCAATCTTATTCGTCGATTCATGAAATCGTACAAGGTACAATTCCAGTAAATTGTGACCCCATCAGCTCCTTTAACTTGTGCTGGACAGGTGACTCAACATGGAGAAAAGGCTGTTGGGTGATTTGGATCTTCAATGATTTTCCTAGCCTTGGGGCACCACCTTTAGTAGGGCTGAACGATTTTTGAAAATAATGTAATTGCGATTTTTTTCACCAATATTGCGATTGCGATTTAATATGCAATTATTTTTTAAGATCTTTGTCTTCTGTATTATTAAACAAAGACAAGCAATAAATTATTGTATAGTATGAACAACACAAGATTAGATAGATTAAACAAACTGTTCTTTCCTGGAGGCCAGGCCTGTATGTGATGATGACATTAGGTGATGCATGAATTTATATGAATGACATATTTTATTTAACTACTTCAATCACAGTAGTATATTGAGCACTGACCAAGCCTGGTGTAAACATTCATATCAAAGTCAGAAACAAATCACACAAACTAAAGTGCAAATTGCAGAAATATAAAAACAAATATGTGGCTTTACCACACTTAGTAGTATTTAGATTATTATTTACTGTAATAAACATATGTAAACATGTGGATTGCACTTTTTAAAACACTGTCTTTGAACTTTACTAGACAGTTAAATAAATAAAAATATAGTGTGTATATATATATATATATATATATATATATATATATATATATATATATATATATATATATAGTACTGTGCAAAAGTCTTAGGCAGGTGTGAAAAAATGTTGTAAACTAAGAATGCTTTCAAAAATATAAATAATGATTGTTTATTTTTATCAATTTACAAAATGCAAAGTGAGCGAACAAAAGAAAAATCTAAATCACATCAATATTTGGTGTTACTACCCTTTGCCTTCAAACCAGCATCAATTCTTATAGGTACTTGCAAAAAGTCAGGGATTTTGTAGGATTGTAGTCAGGTGTAAGATCAACCAATTATAGTATATAGGTAGTTATGCTGCATCAGCAAGGTCACTCCCAGACAAATATTTCAAAGCAGACTGGTGTTTCAAGATGTGCTGTTCAAGACGGGCTACGTTGAGGATTGTAGACGCAGTGGTCGCCAAGGAAACTTAGTGCAGCAGATGAAAAACACATCAAGCTTATTTCGCTTCGAAATCGGAAGATGTCCAGCAGTGCCATCAGCTCAGAACTGGAAGAAACCAGTTGGACCCAGGTACACCCATCTACTGTCCGGAGAAGTCTGGCCAGAAGTGGTCTTCATGGAAGAGTTGCAGCCAAAAAGCCATACCTCCGACATAGAAAAGAGGCCAAGTGACTCAACTATGCACGAAAACATGGGAACTGGGGTGCAGAAAAATGGCAGCAGGTGCTCTGGACTGAGTCAAAATTTGAAATATTTGGCTGTAGCAGAAGGCAGGTTGTACGCCGAAGGGCTGTAGAGCGGTACAATAATGAGTGTCTGCAGGCAACAGTGAAGCATGGTGGAGGTTCCTTGCAACTTTGGGGCTGCATTTCTGCAAATGGAGTTGGAGATTTGGTCAGGATTAATGGTGTCCTCAATGGTGAGAAATACAGGCAGATACTTATCCATCATGCAATACCATCAGGGAGGCGTATGATTGGCCCCAAATTTATTGTGCACCAGGACAACGACCCCAAACACACAGCCAAGGTCATTAAGAACTATCTTCAGCGTAAAGAAGAACAAGAAGTCCTGGAAGTGATGGCATGGGCCCCACAGAGCCCTGATCTCAGCATCATCAAGTCTGTCTGGGATAACATGAAGAGACAGAAGGATTTGAGGAAGCCTACATCCATAGAAGATCTGTGGTTAGTTCTCCAAGATGTTTGGAATAACCTACTTGCCGAGTTCCTTCAAAAACTTTGTGCAAGTGTACCTAGAAGAATTGATGCTGTCTTGAAGGCAAAGGGTGGTCACACCAAATATTGATTTGATTTAGATGTCTCTTCTGTTCATTCACTGCATTTTGTTAATTGATGAAAATAAACTATTAACACTTCCATTTTTGAAACCATTCTTAGTTTACAGCATTTTTTCATACCTGCCTAAAACTTTTGCCCAGTACTTTATATATATATTACTGATCTCCAGTCAGTAACAAAAGAAAAATGCAGAAAATAAAAGGAGAGAAGTATCTGCTAGAATATTTAGGTAACTCATAGTAAAATGTAATCACTGTCTGAACATTAATATCTAAATATTAATTGTAATTATCTTACTTAGTACTTAGTACTTCATACTCGCATCAAATCTATCACCAAATCTGCCTTTTTTCATCTTAAAAACATCTCCAGACTCCGGCCATCACTCTCTGACTTCGTGGCAGAAACAGATGCTCTGTGTAGCCGTGAACCCAGTCTTGGTGACCGTAGTAAGGGGCATCATGTCTTTGGCGATAAACTCTATTACTGCTTGAGTAATTTCCTCCTTCCGTTTTAAAGTACGTTCATATGGAGTTAACGTTACGCTTTCAAACATTTCGGTGAGTGATGCCTGTTGGGTGGTATTTTGCATACTTGACAAACTGGTGTTCGGCATTTTAGCCATGCAGCTGTCGTAGATGGCTTTGTGTTGTTGTTTTTTTAAGTGCTGATACAGGTTCGTAGTGTTACCCCGTGAGGTAGCAACGCTAGCAAGACAGGTTTTGCACAATACCTGAAGCTCTGCATCATCTTAATATTCCCACACAAGTGACATACTGTTCCTATTTGGGACTAACGTTTCTGTCGAGCCTGAGGCCATTGTACAACAGGTCAAGGTATGGCGTAGCGTTAGTGTGCAGAGTTGATGCTTTCTTCTTCTTCTTCTTCTTCTACTCCTACTGTACAGGAGTGTGTAACATCATGTAGTTGATGCTTTCTCTGCGGAGTGCAGACTGCTTTGCTCTCGCGAGTCACGTGACCAAATCGCAGCCTTTGCGATTAGGAAATCGTGTTTTAACATATCGTGATATAATTGCAAATGCGATTAATCGTTCAGCCCTAACCTTTAGTATGTTGTTTAGTACGGTTTCTGTACCAGGCAATGATGTTCCCTGTCAGGATGCTCTTGATGACACAGATGTCATTTACAATGACAGCTGCATCCCGATGTTCAGCCTGGTGGTTAAAGCGAGCCTCCTCCCCTCGACTTTCCAGACTCTCTTGTTCCGTCCATGCGGTGAACTGAGCGGTGATAAGCTGGTTGAATTGCATGGTCCAGTATTGAAGGTGTTAGCCAAGTCTCAGTGAGGCAGATGATGTTGCAGTCTCACATGTCCCTCTGGTATTTAATTCTGGCTAAATTAGATGATTGAGTTGTCATTAAAAACAGTTTGATGTAATTACAAATTTACACTGTTAATTGTCAGTGGAGATATTTTAGTGTAGGGGTGATACTTCCTCAGGCTGTCGATTTTTGATTTTTCAAAAAGTTACTACTGTAGGTTTTCCCTTTGCTAGCAGCCACTAACTGATCAAGAATGGCAGAGGACATTTTCTGCCCGCTGTGTACCTTTTGGAAGGCTGATCAGCTGCCACGTCTGTGTAGCCCCTGAGGTGGATTCAATGCAAGTTTAATTATGTTACTTAAAGGAGAATTCCGGCCAATGTTTAAGTTACTCTTGATCGCTATAAACATGCGTGTACTTTCGATTGGAAAAAAACCCCGACCCGAATCAGTGCAGGCAACACGTAGAAGCTGCAGCTACGTGTATGAGCTTCCACTGAGCTAAAATGGCAGTTGTCGGGGCAAGTTTTAGAGTGCCTTTGTGCCTCTTAACAGACATAAAATGCAATTAAAATGTCTGTGCAACATGAACGGGGCCCTTACGTGACAACAAGATGCGTTTTCAACTCAGACATTGTTTAAATTCATCTACGCTGGTCCCTGTCTCGATCCTGCCGGTAGCTAGCTTGCCCTGCTAGCTGATAGCCGTTAGCTGCTAGCTGCCGTCCGGTGAGTGTATTCTGCCAGGCTTCTGTGATGATTATCCCGATAATAATCCACGGAGCGGCGGTGGTGTGGCTATGTCCTCCAGAGGACAGGTCATGTCATGTCTTGAAGTTTATTCCCCCCTAAAAAAACAGTAGTGCGTTAGTAGCTGCTAGCTGCCCTCCGGTGAGTGTATTCAGCCAGGCTTCTGTGACAATCCACGGAGCAGCGGTGGTGTGGCTATGTCCTGCAGTTACTGAAGGCTAACTTTAGCTTGCCCTTGGAGCAGCAAGTTCATCTGCCTGTTGCCCCTCTGTCTGTCTTGTTCTTTCCAATTCTTGTGAGGCTAGTTCTTCATTTGTATACTCGGGTTTGAATAAATAAGGATGACCATCAAACTCAAAAGGCTCTTCCGTGTGTTGTATAGCTGCTATATTCTCCATAGTTACGTTACTCCAAGCTTCTTCCCTTGTGAACAACTCCGCTTTTCACTCTTCACACACTACGCTCCGATATGCACACTACTGTTTACCTTTTCCTGCTACAACTGAATACCCAGGAGACAGCGTGAGGCTACAGCTAGGCTTCAGTAACGCTATTACTGTGCAAGCCACAGACATCGTTTATCCCGTTTCCATGTAGTTACATGATATGGTCATAACCACTACAGTGCTCAATTACCTATTTTTGAGGGGGAAATAAACTAAAGCTTTTCGCCGCGAAGGCATGATCTGTCCTCTGGAGGACATCTACCAGACCACCGGGCGCTCAGGGGATTTTTGTTGGCTGCGGGAGTTGAGAAATGCGGGGACGAAGGCTGCTTGCCTGGCTAAGGGAACTACCACACAGATCGACACTGCCAAGCCTCCTACTCACAACACCAGATCGATCACACACAAAATGGATGAGCTACAAATACACACGGAACTGCTGCGTGATGATTTTCACAAAAGCCTGGCTGAACACACTTATCACGGACGGCAGATAGCAGCTAACAGCTAGCAGCTAGCAGCTAACAGGCCAAGCTACCCACCGGCAGGATAGGGTGACCAGACGTCCCCAGTTTCGGTGACCTGTCCCCGGCTGGAGCTGTCCCCGGAAATGTCCCCGGTTTTCACTGTGACTGACAGACCCAAAATTGGAATGAAAGAAAGAAAACATTGACCAACATTGCTAGAGCTCAGAGATGTTCTAGAATGCCCATATTTTACAATGCTAAAATTACTGTTTATTTACATGGAGTCTGGTGGGTTTAGCAAACGTAATTTCGCGGACTTTTTATGTTTAAAAAAAGGATCTTACTCTAACAGAAAGATCGACCTCCTTAGAAATCCTTTCCATAATGTTGTCAGACACTTAGAATAATAATCTGAGCCTGTCAGTGGAAAAACAAGCACTTTTATGAACGTAAATACAAGCTGGACAATCAGGGGCACCGTATAGGGGGGAAAAGTTAGGACAATTCCAAAGGCCCATGACTGACAGGGGCCCCAGAAAATAGGTAAAAACTAATATAAAATGATTAAACCATCATCATTCAGTATATATATTTCAAATATAATAATAAAATTAATGATCTGTTTGTTTTTACTTGTTTTTGGCAGTAAAAGTTAAATATCCCCATTGACCAAAAAGTAAACATCCATATTGACCGACCACTAGGGCTGTCAACGAATATTCTAAATTTGAATATATATTTGAATAGTTTTTAAAAAATGAATTTCGAAGGTGAAAATTAATATTCAAATAAAAAAAAAAAATGTGGAAAAAAACGCTTGCGGTAGCAGAGGCTGTCTGGCTGTCTGCTTTGCGAGTGGGCGTGCTAGCGCGCCTGAGGGTTCAGGGACAGGTCACAGGAGTTGCACTGTCTGGCACAGCGTCACTGCTGAAAGTTGACTTGTCTTGTAACCTGTGGTATTGAAAATAAAAATTGGCATTGAAACAACAAAATATTGGCACTGAAAAATGTTGAACTGAAATATAAAACACAAACATCAAAAATTAATAATCTCACAATCCTATTATTTTATTTCACTTTGACATTTGTTTGCATTATGATAGGTTTTTCAATGTCAATCTACATTTTTTCTTGATGTCTGACTTTTTCAGTGACAGTTTTTTTTTTACGCTGTCAGGATTTTTACAATGTCACTGGTTTTCAGTTTCAACTTTCTGTCACTGTTTTGGCGTAGGGAGGAGGGGCCAGAGGGAAGGGACAAAGAGGGCATGGTTTACAGGTAATTAGCATATAATTTGTATACTGTGAGAGACTGCACCTTCACAGGCATCCTCACAGATTACCCATATCTGCAATGGCTTCCACAAGTTTACCTGGAACCTCCAAATCTCAAGTAAGTCTGTTTATCTTTGCCATTTCTTTTCACATAGAAGCAGGCTGGTTTAGTGTTAACTTTTAATGTAGGCCTTAGCTGTGCTGTTTTGGCAGCGGTTAGCTGAACAAGTGCTAACGCTAGCTAATACCACATCAGCTAGCCCACTTGGGGGTTTAAAGTGATATTATTAGTGCACTGATGTGTCAGTCGTTAAGAGGGTCGCCTGCTAGATCCCTCCAACAGTCTGCATTTATTTTGTACCCACTATATATTTGTACCACACCTCCAGAGGGACCTTGACACTTTCCCAGACTTCTCCAGGACCCTGTGCAGCTTCAAAATGTTCAATTAAACTTTTTTTTTTATTTTGTTTTGGATATTTATTATGGCCATATGTGCATAACAAATAAATGCACACCTACAGTGTGCATTTGATTTACATAAAAAAATTTAATTGTTTTGTGAAGTATTCTAAAAGCAACTGCAGTCTTTTAACATTACTTGTCAATTACAGGAAATACTAGATCTTTTCTTGGAGGGGGACCATGACAGAGTGACAGAAGATACCACCCATCCAGTGCCCTCTGAGGCCGCAGACTATGGCAGAACTGAAGGCAGCCATTAACCATATGACTCCCTCCTAGGACAATGGCGGATAGCTTTACAAGACTGCACTTAATTATGTGATTGTTCACACATAAACATGGCAGGATAACACAGGAAAACCATTTTGTTATTTTAAAATGACAAAATACCACTACTACTTTATATGTACTACTGCTTTTAATCCTTAACGTTTTTGAAATGACTTGCATTTACAGTATGGACTCCAGCAAAACAGTTAAAGCTGTACCTTTTCAATGAATAACAAATAAATATATTCAAGTAAGAATTTGACTCTATATTTCATAACAAATTACAGTAAATGCAATGATAATGCAGGGTTAATGTCTACTGGCTTATGCAAAAGGGTACACAGTAAACAGTGTAAGTGTAAAACACTGTGTAAAAGTGTAAATAGTCAAAATCCACAGGCTGACGTTGCAGAACTTCCTGAAGCCTTCTCAGCAGTCTCTCCATAAATTGCCTCCCAGTCGAAGGTGCCTGTAATTATACACAACTTAGTGAAATCGGATGAGAAATGTAAAGGTTATGCCTTTAAGCCAGAAATACCACAGATATACTTGTTTTTGTTTACAGTCAAGTTTATACATTTATGTCCAAGTAAACCTTTAACCGATAATATTTTTGACTAATTAACAATATCAGTTAAACAGTTATAAAATATTGTACTGGACTAGTTCACATGATAATGTTAACTGTTATGTTCAGCTAAGGCAGTTTTTCAGTAACTGTGATTTCCCAGTTTTAGGAGATGTCAGTGAACGCGTTCTGCCTGTTAGTGTGATTTGCCTAGAAACCTGTCAGTCAGCAGCTATACTTGTGATTGGAGGATAGTTATGGGGGAGGGGCGTTAAGGTTCCGTGCCAGGCAGGTAAAGAGAGCGGAGCTCGTTCTCTTAATACATCCATGACGGAGCTAATGAGAGATGCAAGAGAGTCAAGCCTTGTGCACCAGCAGTAACACTGGCCTTAGGACTCCTAAAGGACAGGAATTACTGTTATAAATACTAGATTATAGAAGATAGATTGACATCCCCGGCAGGAGACTTAGCTACAATTAGCCACAAGTTAGCTGACGTGAGCTAACCATGGATGTAGAGAACAGTTCTAACCTCTGCCAAAACAGCACAGCATTAAAAGTTAACACTAAACCAGCCTGCTTCTACGTGAAAAAAATGGCAAAGATAAACAGACTTACTTAGATTTGGAGGTTCCAGGTGAACTTGTGGAAGCCATTGCAGATATGTGGTTATAACACATGCATCTGTGAGGATTCCTGTGGAGCTAGTAGCCTATGCAAATTACCTGTAAACCACGCCCTCTTTATCCCTTCCTTCTGGCCCCTCCTCCCTAAGCCAAAACAGTGACAGAAAGTTGAAACTGAAAACCAGTGACATTGTAAAAATCCTGACAGCGTAAAAAAAAAAACTGTCACTGAAAAAAGTCAGACATCAAGAAAAAAATGTAGATTGACATTGAAAAACCTATCATAATGCAAACAAATGTCAAAGTGAAATAAAATAATAGGATTGTGAGATTATTACTTTTTGATGTTTGTGTTTTATATTTCAGTTCAACATTTTTCAGTGCCAATATTTGTTGTTTCAATGCCAATTTTTATTTTCAGTACCACAGGTTACTGTCACTAGCTCCATAGTTTAGTTGCAGTCAGTAGATGCGCCAGAAGTACAGTGACCACAATGGTTTTCAAAAAAGGAAAGAGAAAAGAGACAGAGGAAAGACAAAGGAAAGGGTGTCAAACTGTAACCCAGTTTTTCACCAAGAAAGGTGGGTAGCTTATAGTCTGTGAGTGGTATTAACCTGTTGGCTTAATGTCCATAGTGAAATAAGCTAGCTAGCTACAGACTAGTGTTAGCCTACATTTAATCACCATTTAATCAGTGCAGGGAAACGTTTAGCAAGATATTCATATTAAATCATTGTCCCTGCCCCTTTTAGCAGACTTAACAACAGATGAGTCAGCAGCACCCCAGTCTCCCCCTAACTGTGCCCCTCCCTGTCACAGTGAAGAAGGTGAGCAACATTGTGTTCAATGACATGCCAGTTAGCGTCATTGCAGAGAGTCTGTGGGGATTTCTCTGTCTCTCTTGCTCTTTTTACCATCACAAAAAAGAAAATTAAATATTTATTAATGACAGAAATTCAAACACATTAATAATTATTTTCTCACATAATGATCATTATGAAATAAAATAAAAAAAAAAACAACAACCTACTGTCTGTACTGGATGCTGGACAGTTGGAAACAGTGAGTAGCTTACCTGAGCCTACATGTGCATGGTTGCTTTTAATCTTGCATCAAATAGTGAACTGCATACTAGACTTGCATGCATGTACAAATCACCAGCAGTAAATATTGTGCTAGTACTAGTATTGAACTACAAGAAGCAAGACAGTTGCAGAAACAAGCCCAGCGTGAAGCAATAAAGCAAAAGCTGTCAGGTAAATGTAGTGGAGTAAACTTTACAACATTTCCCTCTGAGGTGTAGTGGAGTACAAGTATGAAGTAGCAGCAGGGGCGATTCTAGGATCAGACCTTTAGGGGGGCTCAGCCCCTAATGAGAATGTGACATGGATATAGCGCATGCAAAAGTGTTAATCTGCGCCATGAAATGACCAACTTCTTCACAACCGCACTGCTCTCCCTCTGACAGATAGAGACTGAGCCAAAGGCGTGAGTCTGGCACAACCACCTCAACCAGAATCTAAGCTTTCCAATGATATTAGCGCCAGTTGCTGTGACAAATGGTTTGCGAGAAAATTAACATTGAACTTACATGAAATGTTATCATATTTGCATTCTGCATAAATCTCTGCACACCCATTACTTTCTGTGAAATATCTCACAAATTCTTCACTCAACACATGTATCAGTACAAAATTTCTACATGGTCTCCAACTTTGGGCCAAAATTATATGTATGTATTCTCAGATAATTTTGTCCGGACAATCTGGCAATATAACAACAATTATGGTGGGATACACAGGCTAAGCAATTTACAAAAATGTCTGTGCTGACAAATAGTTTACATGAGAATACATACATATAATTTTGGCCCAAAGTTGGAGACCATGTAGAAATTTTGTACTGATACATGTGTTGAGTGAAGAATTTGTGAGATATTTCACAGAAAGTAATGGGTGTGCAGAGATTTATGCAGAATGCAAATATGATAACATTTCATGTAAGTTCAATGTAGGAAGCATACCAGTATAAATATATATTTATACTGGTATGCTTCCTAGTGACATTAATGCAAAAATATGAAGAAAAAACTATTCAACCTGTGTGTGCATGGTTAAAATTCTGAAGTGCAAGAATAATCAAGTCTTACCTCTGAATTTCTTTTCAAAGTGCACCAGATTGTGCTGTCTGCGACTGTGCCTAAAGAATTCTACTTCAACGCAAACACCCGCGCTAAGGCCACAGCTTCTTCCAGTGCAGCCCACAAGGATGTGGACTTTATCAGTCATTTAAACGTTAAAATAGACAAACGTTTTTTACAGGGGAGCATGCCCATGGACCCCCCCCTAGGGGGGCTTGTGCCCCAGTGCAGCTCTAGGTCTAGTGACGCTCCTGGGGCAGTGTCCCCGTTTTAAGTTTTACAAAGATAAAAACATTACCTGTTCTGGAGGTATTTACGCTTCTGAGCTGAAAATGTCCCCGGATTTTGTCTAAAAAATCTGGTCACCTTACGGCAGGATCAAGACAGGGTAGGTGAATTTAAACAATGTCTAAAAGTATTAAAACGCTAAAAGATGCTTGTACACGTAGCTGCAGCAACTCCAGGTTGCTAGGACTGATCCAGGTCGGGTTTTTTTCTATCGAAAGTACTCGCATAGCGATCAAGATTAATGTAAAAATTGTCCGGAATTCTCCTTTAAAGGGCAACAATTATATAGCATTTTCAGGATAATACATGTATTTTGTGTTTGTAATAGAACATGTTTACATGCTTTAATGTTGTAAAAACACTTTATTTTTCTCATACTGCCCATGGCTGCTGCACATGTATTCACCCTCTGTGTGAGATGCTCTGTAGGAGCGCCTGTCTTTTTAAGCCCCGCTCCCGAAAAAGCCCAGTCTGCTAATGGCCAGAGTGTTTCCTGGAATCTACGCTTCACTCCGCAGCAGCCTCCGCTGTTGTTTCACTAGTTGAAGCTGGAGCTACTGCAACGGAGTATATAGCAGGACGTTGTACCGTGAAAAATCACCAACAAAGGCTTTCAAACCAAATACTACACAACCGGACATGTCCCAGCTGTAAAGTGACCCGAAATTGGGAAGAAATGACCAGCATTAGCCACCAAGATTACAGCTATCTCGTGTTAGCATGCAGCTATACTTAATATATAGCACTAGGCAAATGTTATATTGTAATGGAAGATCAAGGCTTCTGAGCCAAACACTACCCAATCGGTCATATTTCAGCAGTAATGCGACCCGAAATTGGGGAGAATTTAACAAATTGGCAGCCAAGATGACATCTTTTACTGCTGTTAGCATGTAGCTATAGTTAGCAGTGGACACTAATAGAATATAGCAGCACTTTCTAGAGTAAAAAATCAAAGGTTAAGGTTTTTAAACCAAATTCTACATAACCGGAAATGTTTAAGGAGTAATGTGACCTGGAATTTGGGAGAACATAACAACACTGGCAGCCAAGATGGCATATTTTACTGCCGTTAGCATGTAGCTAGACTAGCTACATGCCACAATGTTAACACCGCAGTAGCTTAAAAAAAAACACTCCAGTCCTACCTACCTGGAGCAATCATAGCAGGCCGGCTTAGAGTTGCGTAACACTTAGTCTATATCCTTTGCGTTCCACTTCCGGGATTACTCCGGTGCTGCAGGAAATTCCGCCGGATGCATGTATTTTCCTTTTCCTTCCACTTTCTTGGTGTTGGAATTTTAAATTTGGTGGATTAATAAGGACTATTGTTGACTGCTCCTCAGATCTCTGCATGGTAAATTGAGACAGCTAGCTAGACTATCTGTCCAATCTGAGTTTTCTATCACACCACTATTTTGCAGCGGCTCTGTGTGGAGTTTAGCACTGCCCATGACGATTCTGATTGGTTTAAAGAAATGCCATTAAACCAGAGCACGTTTTCCTCCCATCCCCGAATGCTATGTGGAGTGGCCAGACCCTCCTTCAGCGCACTTTGGAGGAGGGTCTGGCAAAGTGAGACTATGTAACACAGAGAGTAGAAAAAACTGTTGAAACCGGAGTGTTCAGAACAGTTGGAAATCTAAACGTTTTAGCTCACAGGGATTTCTCTAAAATACGTTAACCTCATTATTTGAACTTTAACATGAAAATCCAACATTATAACATTATAGATATGACAGAAAATACGGAAAAGCATAATATGTCCACTTTAATAATAAACGTATTTATTCTGATAGCCAAAGTTTCAATCTTGTTTCATATTTTGATTAATGCATTAACACTATCTGTCTTTAAACTGTTCTGACTGCAGGTCAGCGCTTGGATGTTTTTAGCAACATGATCACCTTTAAAGTGCCCATATTATGAAAAAATCACTTTTTCTGGGATTTGGGGTGTTATGTTGTGTCTCTGGTGCTTCCACACACATACAAACTTTGAAAAAAATCCATCCATGCTATTTAGAGTGAGATACAGTTTCTGAATGTGTCCTGCCTTCAGTCTCTGGGTGAGCTGTTCAAAATCAGCACGGCTTGCGATGTCACAAGCCGAAACGAGCTGGCTAACCGCAACCATTAGCTCGTAGCGTTAGCATTAGCATGCTAACGCTAGCATGCTACCTCGTTCTCAATAGCAAAGCACTGCTACAACACACACAAGTTCACCATAATCTACAAAAGAACTACTTACATGTGCGCCCTCATTTAGAAGTCTCCCAGCTAATCCTGCCTTGTAACTGACCGAAGTTGTAGAAACAGCCTTTCTTTTACTGTCTAATATGGCTGCTTTAAAAAAAGACCAAGGGACTTTGTCCACCAAAAATAAAGGTGTAAATCAAGCACTTGAGAAACTCTGTGGGTTTGCCCCTAAAGCTCTTTACTACTGCTATCTCGCCATAACCCCTCCACCTCTCTTACTACTTATCTTTTTATCTCTCTGCACTGTCTCCCTTTGGAAAGCCTTACTGCTGCTCTCTGGCTCTGCACTGGATTGTACTCTTGGCTGCCACTCAGCGCTGAGTCGTCTGATTGGTCCTGAACAGTGTGATAGACAGAGTGACAGACAGGAAAAGAGAGAGGGTGGCAAGATGTGTTGACAGACAGAGGCTGTCTCTCTTTCTCATATATGCAGACTCACTTTCTCTGTGGTTGGCTCTCTAGTTTGCTGCAGCTTTTCCTGCTGCATGATAAATCTGATGCTAAATTTAGAGGCCGTTTTTCTCGAGCAGTGAGGGATTACTGGCAGAGCAGGAGGGAGAATGACAAGGGGGGGAGAGAGAGAGGAGCAGCAGCAGCAGGCTGGCTCGCTCACTCTTCCAGGCCATCTTTTGCTCTGTCTCTGTCTCTCATTTAGATCAGCAATTTGCTGGCAAACAAACAGCAGTCCAGACACTGGCTGAAGGGTCTGTCAGTGTGGACTGATAGAGGAGCTCTGTTAGTGGTTCTTATATTCTAGGTTTGAAAAGTAGATTCCCTTCAGCTACTGACCAATCTTAATGCAGATTACGACTGCTACTAAAGATTATTTACATTATGGATTCATCATTTGACTAATCTACTTTTTGATTAACCATTCAATCAATACAGTGTCTTAAAATAGTAAAAACAAATGTGTGTGACCTCTTTAAATGTCTTGCTCTGTCTATCCAACAGTCAAACATCTCAACATGTTCAGTTAAAACAGACAAAAGCAGCAAATCCACACATTGGAAAAGCTGCAATCAGAAAATGTTTGGAAAAAGGGAAGCTTTCATATGCATCTTTATCAGTGGATGGAGTTTTGACAGTGTTAATGAAGATAGTTATGTATGTTAGTTGTTACAGTGTTAATGAAGATAGTGGTCAACTGTCTCACATGAGACCTGAGCTTTGTGGATCTTTATTGCCCTAGATTTACCTCTCAGGCTACATAAAGGCCTGTGACTGGTGCAAGTCTGTTGGCATCTAAACTCAGAAGCTGTTATGGTATAATCCAAAGTACTTTCAGGATTCCTTGTCTGTGCTAGCAGTGCTGGGACAGTTTGTATACAGTTTGTTAGTATTTTCCTGACCTTGAAATTCTCTTTGCCTGTCTGTGTGGTATTTGGGTGCCCAGCGCAGCAAGCGGTGTGCACAGGTAATGAATGAAGGCAAAGTAAATGAAGCTAAGTGAGTTGTTGGCATTTCGGTGGTAATTGCACTGAGAAAAGATGTCTCAGAACCACAAGTGTTTCTGGCCCAGTATTAGAGGTCGACCGATTAATCGGCCGATTTTTGGCATTTTTTTACATAATCGGCATTGGCCAATATCAAGCCGATTAATAAGCAGGCGCATCTGCGGGCAGGCTAGTGTTAAAAACATGAATAGGCGACATTTTTTACAGCGCGCCCAGACCAGCTGCCTCCAGCCCCTCCCCTCGTGATGTCTTGCGCAGTGTGTCTCGCACAGTCACTTCAGGCTCAGACGCTACCGTTAGCAGTAGCATGTTGCTGGTGTTCTTGCCTTGGGATTAACTGTACTAATAAAACCGTACAAAACACCGCGGCCACACCGCTGTGGAAGCTCCCCGAATGTCATTTATCAGAGTCTGGTTGTTACCCCTGTCCATGGCAGTCTCATCCACTCCTATAACGGAGCTAACTGGAGCTAACCGCTAACGGAGCTAACCGCTAACGGAGCTAACCGCTAACGGAGCTAATCGTTGCTAACAGAGCCTTCAGTTCTCCGTGCCTGTATCCATTAACTGCATCTATGGACTCGAGCACGAATAAAACCCTTAATTTTATTAAATTGGCTGGATGAGTTTTAAATTACAACCAAAAGTTGTTTGAATGACAGAAATGTGCTCAGATAAGATCCTAATGAGGTCAACAGGACATGTAACCTAACAGTAGGGTCCCCAAAACACAGATAAAACACTTCAACAAATGAACAATGATCTAACAAACAAGGTGAACAAGAATTGACTTTAGATAGCTCTAGTCTTATGTGATTCAACAGGAGTTAGGAGGAAATAGTGTTGAGATTAATAATAACATGTCACTTTCTGTGAAGCTTGCAGATTTGTATTCTCAGAAATTTAATAAATTCTGATAAGTGCACTAAACTTTATTTTTTCATTGAAAGGTTTATTTGACAAAGTTTATTTTCTTCTTACCTGTTTCGTTTATTTAATATATTTTTCATACATTATTTATACAATATACAGTAGGCATATGTTTTTACATTATACATTTTTAATTGAAGTAGCCTATACAGCATAGAATGGTGAAGTGTTCAATAAATGTTTTTGTTGAGAAATTCTGTGTATATTAGTGTTACATTTTATCTTTCAAATACAGGTTTAAAAACAAGCACATATCGGCCAAATATCGGCCAAAATAAATCGGCAGCATTAATCGGCTGACCCTGATTTCTAAAGATCGGCATCGGTCAGAGAAAAACCATATCGGTCGACCTCTACCCAGTATCACTACTCTGGCAGTCTGGTGATTTCCCCAACTAAATAGATAAACAATAGACAATAGAATGTCTAAAATATAGGTAAACTATTTGAATTAAACAATATCCAACCAGTATGTGTTTGAATCTAGATGAAAAAATAACGTTTAAAGTGCTGAAAGCAGGGTAGTTAGTATAATAGTCTGTATTGATTTATAAATTAATGTATAATGATATATAATGAATGATTAAAAAAATTAAATTAAATTAAATTAATTAACACAGAACTGACTCAGTCCTGCTCTTATCCCCAGCTCTCTGAAGCTCTGTGTGGCATGGAGGTCCCTGGAGACTGCCGGTGGACAATAACCTTATATTTTTAGGTTCATAAAATGTACCCAAATTCATGAATATGTAGGATATTACTACAGAGGGCGAGATCTGCTTCTGTCAAAAATTATACCAGCCACCTCCAAACTAGGCTTGCGGGTGTAAACATTTTCAAACCGGTTTGATATTAAGCCAAACACCGGACCAGACCAAATTTTACCCCTAGGTGTCGCATTTGTCTCAGTTGCTCCAGAGTGAGACAAATGAGAGAGCCCATAATGAGAGTGTAGCGACTCCAGACCACGTTGTGGCAGTAATGCACCTCTAAGCCATGACTTTTTTTCTGCAGTGAGGTTATAATAAGCTCTTTGGTTTTGGTGTTACACTTGACCTCATCTTTCAGCTCACCTTTTCCCTCGGCTTGAAATCTGTAATGTTTTCATAACTTCAGGACTGGTTTAGTTTTCTTTGAGGCTAACTCTGCCATATATCTTCTCGTCACCCCAAAAAACACATGAACTTTCTAGTAAATAAACAGAGCGTGCGCTGGTCCCCCGCCCAACGCTACTGAAATGTGATCTTTATATTAGCACCGCATGGCTCGGCAGTATTGGCTCTGTTAGTTTGTTCGTTTATAAACAAACATTTTAATCACTTTGTCATATTGCTTATTACCAGTCTAAGGCACACTATTGGAAAGTATAGAGAGCTAAGATAGTAGTTATTCTACAGTAAATAAAGCTTCACTACACTGAAGCTAACATTACCCCCCAAATAAATGTAGCAAGCTAGGCTACATCATCATGCTAAAAGTAGTTTACTACATCCAAGCTATTTTTTTATACATCCATGTACACAACATACACGTCTGTGTTTGGTGGATCTAATTTAATTCAGACAGAATGATAGGGGAAATGTAGCTTGTGTGGACACTAACGCACTGCTTGATCAATACAAGAGCTAAGCTACTGAAAAGCTATTTAATTCAGAAAACAGTGATGCTATTGAGAAGTAGTTAAACTAGTAACCATACTGCCCAACACTGCTTGCAATACAAGTTAGATAAAGTGCAGTGACGTTGTCAGCACAGGTTGGTAATTTAGGCTACTTTTTAAATTGCCAGAAAGTTTTACAGTGACACATGCGGGTTCAACCAGTTTGCATACAATCAAACCGGTTTCACCTCATACACCAGACCGGTGAAATCGGAAGTAGCCCCAACTCTACTCCAAACTGCTGCAAAGACAGCTGCAGCTGTGATATCTCATGAATGATATTTACGAAAGAAAAAATATACAGGCTGTGAGTTGTTGTTCCTTGTCAAATGACATTCAGTGCACATTGCTGCGTTCCAAAAGTTGCACTTTGTTTATCACAAGGCGAAGGGGCAGGGCGGTGTATTATATTTAAAAAGAACTTCACATATTAACTCTGTTGATCACAGAAGATGAGCTAGTATCATAATGTGTCACACTCAGCTCAGTTGATGACACTGATTGATTGATCAGGCTTACAGTGTGTTCAGACCAGAAAAAGTGATCCGGCCATTCACCGCAGGGTTGTCTGGCGGTGGGGCCTATTCTCGGCAAGACCCACCCTTCAATAGCATTCACACACTACTATTGGCTAGGCGTCCTTGCTTATGCAAGGTAACGTAACCCGATTTGTTCAGGCTATCCTAACCTTAACCACTCGAGGTCAAAGTCTAACCCCAACCAATCGAGCTGCTTCGTGGGGCGGGGCTTGCCTAGAAGTTACGTGGGATCCAAATTAACGCGGCGGTGGGAGTGTCACTTAAATGCCCCATTTGTGTGAAGTCCAGTTGTGTTATTTAACCAGTCCTTCCAGAAAAATGCGGAGTTTTTTTGTGATTGTTGCGGGCAAAAATCCTTGATTATGCGTCAAGTTTTCTTAAAAAATGCGATGGAATATGCAGGATATTTATGCAAATTTATGAAATTGCGGGAACTTGCAAAAATTGCGGGAACTTGCAAAAACTGCGGTTTCATCATTGCGGGGTTTGCAGCTTTTCGATGATGTTCACCTCGCGTAATTACGTCACTTCATAACGTTCCCATGGCAACAGGGGAAAATGGCTGCTCTTGTGTGAAGTAAACGCAACATTTTTCAACTTTCTGATAAGATATATGTGACTTTTTTGACATTTTTGAACTCATGCAAGCCCCACATATTTTGCGCGGAAATCGGCAATTTATGTGGCGAAAGTGCGGCGTATTTGAAAAAATTCTGCCCCCGCATAAATATGCGGACTTTGGCTGATTATACATTGAATTATGTGATCGCATAATCGCGTTTTTTTGGAGGGACTGTTTAACCCTCCAGTGTAGCACAAGTAGACTTTATATTTCAAAGTTCTTGTTTTCCATCAGATCGATTATAGATCTCAACATTTCCAATGCACTTAAAGGTTTGTGTTTAGTTTTTTACCCTCATACTGTTTTAAAACTTTCTTATGGCAGCGATAGAGGCAGTGATTTTTCCTGTTTACTGTACGGGTCTCTCACACCGCCTCAAAACACACTGACATGTCTAATAGCCGGTTACGTGATTGGCTGTTACAGCGTGATGTTACAGTGTGATGTTGCAGCGTGATGTCCGGCTCCAACTTTTCGCCACAGTACGCTGTTGTTTTTTCCGGCTCCCCCTTGGGCACCCACCGCTGCAGCCCAATTGCGTCACCCCCATTTAAATTGGTTCACAGGATAAAGGAAGAACACAGAAAAGCTGAGTTTGAAGCAGTCAGGTCAGGCTACTGTTGTAGCGGGCTCATTGATTGCGGTTCACCAGCTCTGACGTTTTGCTGCTACCAACATTACATGATTGTGCATAATGTCCAAAATAACAGTAAAACAGACTGAACAGGCAGTTCACCAGCTCATCAGTGATATAGTGTTATAATAAACGGGCACAATAACTCCATCCAGAGCAGCGCCTTAGAATTAACAGAAAAAGGGAAACTTATAGGTTCTGGATGTAGCCAGGTATGAAGAGGACCATCTAACAGTCAACTCTCAAAAAGAATAGTCTGTAGGACCCTTTTTCATAATATTTAGGCTCATCGGTAAACATTGTCAGTTCAGCGTGTCCAGAAAGTTCTGAGCCTCTTCTGCATTGACAAAACTGTGCTCCGTCCCGTTATGCTGCACGAGCTTAGCTGGGAAACGCATAGTGAATCTTAGTCCCTTATCTATAAGTTTATGAACCACATCATTGAAGGAACGGCGCTTCAGGCGGACTGTGTTAGACAGGTCCTGGTGGATGAAAATACGCGAACCCCTGTGCTCCAGGTTGACGCCCTTCTTGCCGCCGCCAGTATCCGCGGCTTATCCCGGGAGTTGTGGAGTTTAACGATCCAACATTACATGATTGCTGAATATACCAACCAAACTTTCAATTTCAATTTACAATGGTTCTAGAGAAAGGTGCAAGCAGCAATATAGGAGGCCAAGCAGTCGGCCCGTTCCAAAAGGCATATTTTGAATGGGCACTGCACTAGTGCATTAAATGTAAAGTTTCAGATTGAAGTTTAAAGATGTATATTCACTAGCTGAACCTCCTTTACTCTGTGTTATTGCATAATGTCATCTCATCAGAGGGTTGGTTTATTTTATTACAGCACAGGTCTGCAGCTCTAAATCCAGGAAGAATGCATCAGCTAGTTATTAACATTGAACAGTGATCCGTTTTTGACACTTCTCTGTCTTTGGCTCATGTCCTGTAAACTGATTGAGGTACACCAATATTGAGGATGTTGCAAAGGAAAGAGGAGCCTTCCAGAACACTTCAGAGCAATGAAGCACAGGTGTATCCTACGTAGACAGCAACACCCTTGATCAGATCAGAATCTTGATTAGTCAGCTGAGGCCTGTACTACAAATCAAGATCAACATGTCCTGGATTTCTTTCAGTTACCCGGCTTCACCTAACCTAACAACCGCGGTCCCGCATAAGCTGTATCACGACGGTGGTTAACAACTAGTTCAATCAACCCAGGGTTTCCCAATCCAGCGGCGCACGCGTTCACATAAAAGAGGCGGTGTTTGCGCACCACGGCCAATCGCAAACATCTACCAGAGCCGCATATTTTATATAAGAAGAGCAAACTATAATTCTACATAAATATGAAGAACACAGACACGGTTTTACAGGCAAAATGCAGGAAGGAAAGCTGGCAAAAAAAGCTGACGCTGTTTTGCGTAAATCACAACGCTTATCCTATCAATATCACTTCCAGTGGTGTAGTCTATGTGATAGTAAGCTCCAGGATGTCTATATACCCACTATGGTAACATACTTTCTATTATATTTTTGATAAATTTTTAATTGTCATCCGTGCTTTTTTCTAAGGTATTTTTTTTTTTTTTACCGTAAATTGGTGCATAAAAGTGTATTGGAATGCAGGAAAGGAAGTCGTTGATGCTTAAAACTTCACCCAGACCCCCCCCACTATGATATGCCCCCCTCCTCCCCCAAAGGCAGATTCTGGCAAATATACAGTACACCCACTATAATAGCCTACATTAGACTACACTGGTCACTTTCCCATCAGTCAGGCACAAGATCTGACCATAATTACACTTTTGCTTTCCATGAACTGCCGTTGCTTTAGCCTTTTATTTCAGTTGCAACCCCAGCAGTGGTAAGCTGTGAGAGAAAATAAAATAATATCAAAACATAATTCTAACCAATGTGCGTATTGGCAATACACAGCTGAAGAAGCCGACAAATAGCCTATATATAATTCCCTCCGCTTCAAATCTATATCTTTCATAAAGATACCCATCAGGGAATGTTAACGGGGTTGTCGGTCTCTAAATGTTTTAACTTTTATGAGTGCACCTCTCTCTCTCCGCCCACCGAGCTCCAGCTGATCTTCTAAGAGCGGTGACGCCGTTATCAATCGAGTATTGATTGGTCAGTAGGCGGTGCTGTAACACCAGTTGATCTCTAATCTCCAACTTAACCTGCTCCCGACCAGGTTAGGTGTTCAGCATAAGTTACCACGGCGATTGAACCCGATCACAAGTGATCCACCTTCGTAGTACAGAAAACCCTTGGTTAGCTCGTTAACGCCAAATCTCGCTTCGTAGTACAGGCCTCTGATGTAATGAGAAGGTAAACAGAGCGGCTGGGTTGTTGTGGAAACAGCATTACTGTATATCAAAACTATTGTAATGCTGTAGATTTGGCAAACTACCTGTGAAAACAGGATTAATGGCACCAATGGCAGCTATGGTCATTCATATATTCAAAATGAAAATAATTTGATGTGTTCAATCTGAATAATGAATGGATTGTGAATGGACTCTGAAACATTGTCTACCTTGTATTCAGGTGAAAGGCTTCTATTTTCTTCTTTTTTAGTTTCCATTCCAGTGTTACCACTAGGTTTTCGTCCAGCTGCTGTGTTGAAGTGCGTGAGTTTTATTTTGTGCTAAAGATATTTAGCATGTCTGCTGACTTGAGAAGGGCTTAAGACACATATGTGAACGCAGTTATAGATGTGGAATCAGGTTTAATAAAATGCTTCAAGACATCTTGCCTCTCCTCTTCCTGTCTCCGGTCCTTCTACTCTGCCTCTTGCCTCTCTCTCCTGTCCTCCTCTCACCTCTCTTTCCATACCTTCCTGTCTCACCTGTACTACCTGTCATCCTGTCTAAACATTGGAATACATGAGGTAAAGTACTGAATAAGCAACCTACAAAAGTTAATTCAAATAACTCCTGCTATGCATTTTCACATTTCACTTACAGGAGACAAAATACCCGCTCTTTAATTAGATCCAATGAACCTCAGCTTCATCATGACCATCATCAGCTTTTCTTTTCTTTACAAAACAGTTTACCAAACTCATCGGAAAATTCAAAAGTATATAATCCGACTAACAAGTTAAGTGTACAGAGATGTACGTGGATCTCATATTGGAAAATTGTGTGCTATTTAGGTCTGTCAGATGCATAATTTAGCAGCGGTGCTGCGCCGCTGTTGAATATGTAAAAGGGAAACACTGCAAGTGCATATTAGTTAATCCATCCAAAAATATACAGCCAAACAGGCCCTATAATAGCGTCCTGAGCATGAAAAGGATGTCAGTACTGTACCTGTGGTCGTGGTCACAAACTAAATTGGCTATAGATTTTATTTGACAATATTAACAGCTGTTGTTATTGCTCCCTCATGTCCGTTTTGTTGTTTTGTTTAAAAAAAGAAATTGTCTGCTACATTCTATGACACCCTGAATTAAATCAGTAATCTGTATTGGAGCAACAGTCATCCTGTACTTTCAAGCTGTTACATGATTATTTCTACACATTTGACAGTTGAGATGCTGTGGGTCAAGAGTAGTTGTCTCCTCAAAATGTAGCTGGAGGGAGCAAGGATTTCAGGTTTTGTCCTGGTAAATACAAAATCCATTCTCGCTTTTCATCCACATATCTCTCTCACACATCCTTGCAGGGAGGGGTTAGAAACAAGTGAGGTAGCGAGGAGCCATGTTGGACAAATGGAAAGCACCCAGTGTTTCCTTCAGGATTTTTTTTAGCAGTAGGGGCAGGTCTGTCTGAACAACAACCCTGCGCCCTGCCGCCAAATGTTTTACGTATGAAACGGAACTTACACTTCGCTGCAACACAAACAAATATATTTATTCACCTCTATTCACACTCAATGAGGCATATTTTCTTGCTGTGCGAATTTAGTTTTTCTTGACTTTTGGAAAAATAACTCCAAGGCTCGGTTATAGGGGAATTCAGAAAGAGGTGGCCCATTGATGCTGAGTAGCACATGCTGCTAGATGGTCTCCCTGCAGCCTGTTCCTTAAGTCTGTTTTCACCTATAAAAGAATTTAAAAAAAATTGTGATCCTCTTCCTCTCAACACCACAGGATGGCGCTAACACACAAGCTGCAAGAAGTAAGTTACACTGCCGCTTTGAACTGACTTTGTTTCACAGCGAATAACGTAATCTCACATCCCGTTCGCTGTTCAGGTCGCAACTTGCTGCGGCTGCGGCTGACAGTAACGTTACATGTTGCGGATAAATTTGTTCGTAAAAGTCATTACATTGTTTTAGGGACAATGACATGGCTGGATAGCTAGCTTGTCTTGATGTTAAACATACTCTAAAATTATTTTTACTGATTGCCAACTGTACACAATGTTATTGACTTTAGATCTTGCTAGCATAGCGTTAGCTGAGCTGAAGGGTTCTACGAGCTGAGCGGACTATAAATATCTCCGGTTGCTAAGGGTGGCAAGTCGTATCTAAGGTCCGTTCTATTCCCTGGAGCACTGAACAACGTTTGCATTGCATAAGAACCTTATGGGATGGGAATGATTGTTCAAGGTATTAGTCAAACCCTCGGGCATAACCAGGGAAATGGAGTTATTGTTTGGAAAAACTTTAGATTTTGATTGTAAAACGAATTAAAATATAAACTTATGTTTTAAAAATATATTATTTGGCAAGTGATCATGGTAACCATTGTTAACCGATCTACCGGACAGTCCCGATTTGACCGGGACAGTCCCGATTTTGAGTTGCGTGTCCCGAGTCCCGACAAAAGCCTGTCGGGACGCTAAAATGTCCCGGTTTACACCAACCACTATGAAATTGTCCCGGTTCTCAGCGATTACATAGCCGATGTGGTCTTATTATAGCCCGATCATTAACTAAACCCATGTAGAAAGACTAATAAAGCGTCCAGCGTATGATTTTAACAATGTGTGTTTATGTGTGTCAGTCAGTCGTAGCGGTCTGCGTCTGCATAATCTGTGCAGCCAGCGCAATGTATTTGTAAACATTGTTGCAATGTCTTCTTATCTGTCGCTTTTTAAGCATGGTGAAGTTGGCTGTACGTTTGATATTCAGTTGATAGTCAATTTTAACTTCCCCTTCGTTCGAGATCGACAACGCAATTCACAATTCGCAATGACGTGATCAGGGTCAAAGAAAGTTGACATTATGACAGAATATCAAGAGAAAACAACTACAATTATTATCGCTAGAGATTTGTATTCGACATAAAGCTTCATAGCACTTCATCATCTGTTCTGTCGCTAGGTTCTGTGTAATAAGGGACCGTCAAGAAATTACCGTTTTGGTAGATCGGCAATGATAGTAGGGCTGCAAAACGTTGGCTATTTCTTGAAAAAATATTCACTAATAATTTGTTTTCATGATGACTGCATTACTTCCCAATATGTACAGTTCAGTTATTATTTCTGGAAAAAATGAAATAAAAATCTCATTCTCTCATTCTGATTGCTGTAGTAGGCTACTTCCCAATCACTCACTGCTACTTATTACAGGTCATGGTTTCCTGAAAAGACAATTGATATGGATGCAGGACTCAATTTTCTTTGAAAAATATTCATCAAAATTCAATGAAATTACTTTTTCTCATTCTGATTGCTGTAGTACTTACCAATCACTCACTGCTAATTACTACAGGTCACGGTTTCCTAAAAAGACAATTTATATGACTAGAAAATTCACAAATATTAACTGAGATACCCGATTGTGTTATGAGCAGTAGGCCTACATGTGCTGTTGGCAAAATTGTGTCTAATCTGTCTGTGTCTATGTCTGACCTGGCGTGTGCGTGCACGAGCACTACGGTCACGCGCAAAGTGTCCCGGTTTTAGTTCCCGGAAATCTGGTCACCCTAGTACCGGGGTGCATTTTCGTGTACACATGAGGCCACTTTACTGTAACCTCTTTTCCACAGCTGTCCGTGAAGCATATGTCCAAGCTGGACATTGCATCCACCTGTGAGGTTGTCAGCTGTGTGTCTGCCTTGCATACTCTGTGTGTAGGACGGCCAGTTAAACCCACCAGTTCTCATCTATATAGTGACATGTGTCACCTGTCCAGCAGAAAGCTATAAACTTAGCAGAAAAAGAGAGCTTACAATTCAACTTGCTAGTGTAAAATATGCAAAATAAGGATTTTTAATTACTTCAATGCAACACATGGTAGTGATGATTTCATCAAACATCTGACACACCCATTATACAGTAGTTTTGTCCCCAGTGATCATTTTTAACTTCTGTAGCAATCAGTTGACTGAGCAGAACACAAGCAGATAATATAGCCAGATTCATTAATGTCATGTGTGTTACTGTTTCCATCAGCTGTGAGGCTCCTAATATGTGACTGTGTTCAGAGCAGTCTGTTCATCATGTCATCAGTCATATCTCTCACAATGCCTAAGTGAACACTTTTAGATCACAGTTGGGTAACACTTTACAATAAGGATACATCAATTAGCATTATATAATTTATAATAATACTGAATAAGCTTTACTAAACCATAACTAAACAGTTATTAATGCTCTTTGGTATCCTTATTGTAAAGTTGAGAACATATGCACCTTAACTGACAATTAATGTATAACAATACTGAATAAGTATTACTAAACCATAACTAAACAGTTATTAATGCTCTTATTGTATAACAATACTGAACTAGAAAATGCATTTCCTGCAAAAAATGCGTGGGAATGCTGAATAGCTGAATTGCTAAAGCTAAACTGGATGAATAGCTTAAATCTGTAAGAAGAAGTTGAAGTAGTGAGAATAGTTGAAAAAGTGGAAATCGGTTTAATAAAATGCATTAAATTGAAATCGGACACAAGTGTTAGCTTTGTAAGACCTTAGTGCAGCTGTAATATAAGTGGTGTGAAAAAAATTCAAACGGTAATTAAAGCTGCAAGCAGTGATGGACGGGCCCTCGCTCCTCTGCGCGTGTCGGGGTTACCGGCGGTCGCCGCTCCTTGCGACCGTGCATTTGCGTGGCACTCAGACACCGCAAATCGTCACCAATGAAAAGGGAACTCCATGCAGAGTTCAATGATACCTCACACAAGATGCTACGTCATACAGTTTATTAGCTGTTAAAGGGGGCGTGGCTAAAGCATGGGGGTCGGGGCAAACCTTTACCAATAAAAAAGGAAGTCTCTGCTGAGTTCATTGATACCTCACATAAGACTCTACCATAAACGGGTCACCATGTATGAAAGGGGGCGTGGCTTAAGCATAGGGAGCGGGCCAAACCATCACCAATGAAGAAGCAACTCTCTGCTGAGTTCAATGACACCTCACACAAGACCCTACCTTAAACGGTTCAAATGTTATGAAAGGGGGCGTGGCTTAAGCATAGGGGGTGGGCCAAACCATCACCAATGAAGAAGCAACTCTCTGCTGAGTTCAATGATACCTCACACAAGACTCTACCTTAGATGGGTCAGCATTTATGAAAGGGGGCGTGGCTTGAACATAGGGGGCGGGCCAAACCATCACCAATGAAGAAGGAACTCTCTGCTGAGTTCATTGATACCTCACACAGTGGTCAACCTTAAATCGTTCAAATGTTATGAAAGGGGGCGTGGCTTAAGCATAGGGGGCGGGCCAAACCATCACCAATGAAGAAGCAACTCTCTGCTGAGTTCAATGACACCTCACACAAGATTCTTTCTTAAATGGGTCACCAGTTATAAAAAGGGGCGTGGCTAAATTATAGGAGCCAGGTCAACCCATCACCAATTAAAAAGGAAGTCTCTGTTGAGTTCAATGATACCTCACACAAGGGTCTACCTTAATCGGTTCAAATGTTATGAAAGGGGGCGTGGTTTAAGCATAGGGGGCGGGGCAAAACATCACCAATGAAGAAGGAACTCTCTGCTGAGTTCATTGATACCTCACACAATGGTCAACCTTAAATCGTTCAAATGTTATGAAAGGGGGCGTGGCTTAACCATAGGGGGCGGGCCTAACCATCACCAATGAAGAAGCAACTCTCTGCTGAGTTCACTGATACCTCACACAATTTTCAACCTTAAATCGTTCAAATGTTATGAAAGGGGGCGTGGCTTAAACATAGGAGGCGGGCCAAACCATCACCAATGAAGAAGGAACTCTCTGCTGATTTCATTGATACCTCACACAATGGTCAACCTTAAATCGTTCAAATGTTATGAAAGGGTGTGTAGCTTAAGCATAGTGGGCGTGCCAAACATCACCAATGAAGAAGCAACTCTCTGCTGAGTTCAATGAGACATCACACAAGACCCTACCTTAAACGGTTCAAATGTTATGAAAGGGGGCGTGGCGTAAGCATAGGGGGCGGGTCAAACGATCACCAATGAAGAAGGAACTCTCTGCTGAGCTCAATGACACCTCACACAAGACTCTACCTTAAACGGTACAAATGTTATGAAAGTGGGCGTGGCCTGATTAAGTGGGCGTGGTTATATTATAGGGGCCGGCTCATTATCACATGTAGACCACACCTTCTAAGTTTCATGTAAATCAGATGATGTTTGTCATATAAGGTGCATTTCCTGTTGCCAGCGGGGGGCGCTATGACCAAAAGTCAAATTTGGCCTGTAGGTGTCCTCAGGCCTGGACCCTTGTCAATCGTGAGAATTTTCGGGCAGACACGACAACGTACACTCAAGTTACAACAACTTCTTTGTTCATCGCTAAACACTCAAAATGGCTGCCATGCCACGCCCACACCGTCTGACGAAAAGTTTTTCTTTTAATAACTTTTCATCTTTAAGGTGTTGGGATGATACAGACCAAGTTTGAAGTACATCGGATGAAATCTCTAGGAGGAGTTCGTTAAAGTATAGCACCTTGACTTTTAGGCCTACTTCCTGTTGCCACTAGGGCGCGCTATGACTTCAAGTAAATATCGGCCTTTATTTGTCCTCAGGGTTGGACTCTTATGAATCCTGAAAAGTTTCGAGCCAATCGGTCAATGTACACTTGAGTTACACCCACTTCCTGTTTCGGCGGCGAAACACACAAAATGGCCACCCTGCCACGGCCACGCCCTATGACGAAAAGTTTTTCTTTTAACAACTTTTCATCTTTAACGTCTTACGATGGTACAGACCGAATTTGAAGTTGATCAGATGAAATCTCTAGGAGGAGTTCGTTAAAGTACGACATGTGGAAATGGCCAAAATCGCACTAATTTCGAACTTTCAATTCGAAATGGCGGAATTCCTGTTGGGTTTAGGATATGGCTCCAATTACTTTTTGTGTGCGTCCTGACTTGATACACATGTGTACCAAGTTTCGTGAGTCTACGTTAAACGCACTGCAGGGGCTCAATTTTTTTAACTTTGTAGGGGGCGCTAGCGAGCCATTTTTGGGCGCCTATTCCCGAAACCCTTAAAATACGTAAATTCTCACCAGACTTGATGCGACCGCCAAATTTGGTGAGTTTTTGCATATGTTAAGCCCCTCAAAAAGCCAATTCATTTGCCGGGAAAAAGAATAATAATAATTCCTTCAGTTTCAATAGGGCCTTCGCCGCTGTCGGCGCTCGGGCCCTAATAATAATTCCTTCAATTTCAATAGGGCCTTCGCCGCTGTCGGCGCTCGGGCCCTAATAATAATTCCTTCAGTTTCAATAGGGCCTTCGCTGCTGTCGGCGCTCGGGCCCTAATAATAATAATTCCTTCAGTTTCAATAGGGCCTTCGCCGCTGTCGGCGCTCGGGCCCTAATAATTCCTTCAGTTTCAATAGGGCCTTCGCCGCTGTCGGCGCTCGGGCCCTAATAATTCCTTCAGTTTCAATAGGGCCTTCGCCGCTGTCGGCGCTCGGGCCCTAAATATGCTATAGTTATGCCGAAAGTGTAGCTAGCTAGCCGCGATCTTTACCCATAGGATTGAAGGGACACTCGTTAACGAAACCCCTCAAATTCAGAAAAATGCATTAAATTGAAATCAGATACAAGTGTTAGCTTTGTAAGACCTTAGGGTAGCTGTAATATAACTGGCATGACGAAATTCAAACTGTAAATATGCTATAGTTATGCAGAAAGTGTAGCTAGCTAGCCGCGATCTTTACCGATAGGATTGAAGGGACACTAGCAGCTAACGAAACCCCTCAAATTCACAAACATGCATTAAATTGAAATTGGTGTTAGCTTTGTAAGACCTTGGGGTAGCTGTAATATAAGTGGCGTGACGAAATTAAAACTGTAAATATAATATAGTTATGCCGGCAGCCGGCCAGCTCCGCAGAGCCCCGAGCCCCGGTAGTCCAGTAACCCAGAAACGGTGACTTTGCCCTGGGTATGGAGCCCAGCAGGCTGCCGCTTTTTCGTCAGACTGTGTGGAGCTCCTGAAGTCCGACACGTCTTACCAAATTTGCAATTAGCCATCAATTTTCATAAAACGGCCCATATTTGAGCTTTATATCATTGATTTCTCGCATAAAAAAGTCTCAGAAGTGAATTTAATAACAAAATAGCAGACAAACAATGTATAATGTTGCAGTGTCTGAAATATGAGACCTGCTGTCTCATCTCCAATGTATGTGTATGTGGTTCGCTCAACCAATCAGCGCGCTGTTCATCTAAATATTCATGAGCATACCATATTTGGAAGAAAAGCTCTTGTTCCAAATAGAGCCATATTCACAGGGTAGTTAAGGGCCCATAGAATAGCACTTGGGCCATTTTCAGCTCAACCAATGTACATATCCTATTAGGAGACCTTAAGGAACAGTGTGAAATACCCTATATAATCATTCTATCACCCCTTTAATTAATGTATAACAATACTGAATAAGCATCACTAAATCATAACTAAACAGGTATTAATGTTCTTTGAAAGCTTTATTGTAAAGTTGAGAACATATGCACCTTAACTATAACTTAATTAATGTTTAACAATACTGAATAAGCATCACTAAATCATAACTAAACAGTTATTAATGCTCTTTGGTATCCTTATTGTAAAGTTGAGAACATATGCACCTTAGCTAGCACTTAATTAATGTATAACAATACTGAATAAGCATTACTAAACCATAACTAAACAGTTATTAATGCTCTTTAATAGCCTTATTGTAAAGTTGAGAACATATGCACCTTAAATAACAATTAATGTATAACAATACTGAACTAGAAAATGCATTTCCTGCAGAAAATGCGTGGGAATGCTGAATAGCTGAATTGCTAAAGCTAAACTGGATGAATAGCTTAAATCCATAAGAAGTTGAAGTAGTGAGAATAGTTGAAAAAGTGGAAATCGGTTTAATAAGTATGAATTTCATTAAAAAGATGAATAACACCACTAATGTATTAAAGAATTTATTTTCTAACTGAAATTATGAATAAGTATGGAAGACTTACAAATGCTGTGAGAAACATTGATGAAAATGCAGAAATATAGAACAAATTGTTTGAAAAATCTCAAATGCATTGCACTACACTGCTGAAAAACTTGGAAGTTGGAAGCTGAACTGCACATAAGTTAAGAGCTGAAATACATTTCTAGAAAAGCTGGAAGCTAAACTGTAATACTTCAAAAGTGGAAGTTCCAATAAATTAAATTATTATCAGCCATATCCATTGCAGAGAACAAACAAGCAGAAAGAGAGAAAGAGAGACAGAGAGAAGAGAAGAAAGAGAGAAGAGAGGAAAGAGAGAGGAGAGGAGAGAAAAGAGAGAAGAGAGGAAAGAGGAGAGGAAAAAGAGAGAAGAGAGAGAAAGAGAGAAGAGAGGAAAGAGGAAAGAGAGGAAGGAGAGAAGGAGTGAAAGAGAGGAAAGAGGACATAAGAGAGAAAGAGATGAAAGAGAGGAGAGGAAAAAGAGAGGAAAGAGAGAAGGAGAGGAAAAAGAGAGGAAAGAGAGGAAAGAGAAGAGAGAAAGAGAGAAGAGAGGAAAGAGGAAAGGGAAAGAGAAGAGAGGAAAGAGAGAAGATTGGAAAGAGGAAAGAGAGAAGGAGAGAAGGAGAAGAGAGAAAGAGAGGAAAGAGAGAAGGAGAGGAAAACGAGAGGAAAGATGGAAGGAGAGGAAAAAAGAGATTACACTGGACATTTCCCCCCTCTTGTCATCTTCACTGGATAGTTGTCCTCTCTTGAAACCTAACAAACTAAGTGGGATATATACATTTATTTTAAATGCATGCAAAAGCTACGGATGCAAGGATTGATCGTTCACTAGATCGTTCAGTACGCTCAAATGATAACAAAACATGATATGGCAGCCTTAATGGTACACACTCTACCAAGTGACGATCATGATTATCCATTATCTAGATTGTGTCCAGAATATTAATGCATTGATGCATCTGACAGCCAGCAATCACAGCATTCACATGTTTGTTTATATAGATCACAGTATACTATGGACCATAAATAATCATTATCATAGTGTAGCCTCCTCGGCTGAAAGATGGACTGGCTCTCTTTAACTAATGGTTCACAAAGACTTTATTTTCCCTTTGCAGTTTCAAACATGCCTCTAACCACTGTAAGAGCTGAGAAAACAAAGACAACTAAATACTTTTACTTCATATATATCCATACATTTTTCATTTTAACCCCTTTTAAATTATTGTAAATTTCCATTTGAGTGCTTAAATTGTTACTTCCCA
The DNA here is from genome assembly GCF_008315115.2 of Sander lucioperca. NCBI lineage: Eukaryota > Metazoa > Chordata > Actinopteri > Perciformes > Percidae > Sander > Sander lucioperca. The sequence goes on along the minus strand of NC_050179.1, from coordinate 31,210,864 downwards.
TTTTTATTCGCTTGTTTTTCAGAAATCAACCTTAATTATAATGAAATATTCAAATAAATATAAAATGGTTCTCCTTTGAACCTTCTGTCACATCTAGAATACTGTAGTAATTGCATTTCTATCTCTGAAGTTACACCCTGTTCTCTGGCAGAAAAATCTGCCAGAGAACAGGGTCATTTTGGTTACCTAAAGCTATCTATCTATCTATCTATCTATCTATCTATCTATCTATCTATCTATCTATCTATCTATCTATCATAGCCGTTTTGTAACGCTTTTATTTTGAAAAGAGAGAAACCGCACGTATTATAAGTGGGCTGCAGCCGCGGGCAACATGTGCTGCTCATACCCTGGCAAAGAAAGCAACGTGTTGTATGCTTATCTTGTTTGTCATCTGGCTGATAAGGGCACGAGGTTTGTCAGTGTTTCCTCTAATATTGTTTGTATTTTCAGTCACTTTATGATATGCTGTTTAAGAGTTTTACGGACTTGGAGATGAGTGTTGTGAAGTAAAGCTAGCATGTCAACATATTAGCCTGCAGTTAATATTACCAGGCTAATGAGCCTGTTTAGAAACGGTGTAACTTGAGAGATAGAAATGCAATTACTACGGTATATTGGATGTGACAGAAGGTTCAAAGGTAAATCATTTTATATTTCATTTAATATTTTATTAGGCCTTTAATTTAGGTTGATTTCTGCAAAGAGAGTGAATAAACCATCCAACCATGAAGACCATCTTTCAGCCGGGGAGGCTACACTATGATAATGGCTATTTATGGTCCATAGTATACTGTGATCTATACAAACAAACATTTGAATGTTGTGATTGCTGGCTGTTAGATGCATCACTGTATTATAGGGGTGGAACGGTACATGTATTCATATTGAACCGAAACGGTACGGGCGTCTCGGTTCGGTACATGAATTTACACAGAGAATACACGGTATAAAAATAAATAAAACTTGCGTGCAAATTATTTAATGTAATGCGGAACTACTGTTAGACACGCGGTTCTTTAGGGACACCTAATCTGTAGCCCTGCCCTTAGCTCTGAAGCTCCTGAGCTCCGCCTACATGTCGAGTCAGTCGGTCCAGTGAGTCCACACGAAGCAAACTAGTCCTTTCCATATACAACCAAACACGGACGTAGCCGTATCCCTTCTCGCCTCGACCACAAATGGCCTCCAGGCCCGTTTGCTTCGCTCTTTGCTCCGGTATTAGCTGTTAGCTCCGCCGTTAGCTCTTAGCTCCGCTATTAGCTGTTAGCTCCGCCGTTGCTGTTAGCTCCGCTATTAGCTCCGCCGTTAGCGTGTGAAGCTAACACCAAAACTCGTCAACTGCTCTGTGTAACCGAAGCTGCTCTTTTAACATCCCTGCTCTGTGCATTCACATATGAGAGCAGCGCTTGTCTCCCATATCACACTACTAGCTTTAGTTACAGATGGAGTCTGGAGATGATGCAGAGTAGGCTACTTATTGTTTACTGTTGTTACAGCTAGCGCAGTGGACAGCCTGAGCACAATAAAAAAAATTGCCTTCTGCATTTTTGTTTTGCGTTTCCCTCCATTGTACCGAACCGAACCGAACCGTGATGTCTGAACCAAGGTATGAACCGAACCGTGACTTCAGTGTACCGTTCCACCCCTACTGTATTAATATTCTGGACACAATCTAGATAATGGATAATCATGATCGTCACTTGGTAGAGTGTGTACCATTAAGGCTGCCCTATCATGTTTTGTTATCATTTGAGTGTACAATATGTGAAAATATCTGACGTTGATCTAGTGAACGATCTATTCTTGCATCCGTAGCTTTTGCATGTATTTAAAATAAATTGATATATCCCACTTGGTTTGATAGGTTTCAAGAATCAGAATCAGAAAGGGTTTTATTGCCACTTGGCAATAAAACCCTTTGTGTTTTTTAACACATACAAGGAATTTGTTTTGGTGTTGTTGGTGCACGTCACACATTCTCTAGATGGAATATTAAACAATATAAGTATAGGTATAAACAATATAAGTATAAGTATATGTACACAGTATGTATTAAATTAAATTAAAAATAAAGATAGAAATAAAAAAATAAATAAAGAGCATTACAGCAGAGAGAGAACAGTGGCATGAAGAGTCAGGGGTGGAGAGTCAGGGTGGTTTCCGGGCCTTGTTAATAAGGCTAGTGGCGGAGGGGAAAAGGTCCAGTAGGGGGTCGGTAATGTCTTTGAGGTGTGAAAGCACAAGGCGCTCAAAGGACTTCATAACCACAGAGGTCAGGCGCTCAAAGGACTTCATAACCACAGAGGTCAGGGCGACGGGTCTGAAGTCATTAAGTCCTGTGGTCCTTGGCTTCTTGGGGACAGGGATAATGGTTGAGGTCTTGAAACAGGCTGGCACGTGGCATGTCTCCAGTGAGGTGTTAAAAATGTGTTCTGTCTCCTAAAGAGTCTGTTGACGTCCCTCTCGTGGATGGAGCAAGTCGTCACTGATCTGCCTAAGTCCTTTCCAGACAGTCGCAGAGTCGTTAACTGAGAACTGGCGTTGGAGCTTCTCAGAGTACCGTTGTTTAGCCTCCTTCACTGCCTTGCTAAACTTGTACTTCAACTCTTTAAATCTGTCTTTGTCCCCACTCCTGAACGCATCTTCCTAAGCCAGCCTTAACCTTCTGAGTTTGGCTGTGAACCAGGGTTTGTCATTGTTGTAACTCACCCTGGTGCTTGATGGAACACAGCAGTCCTCACAGAAGCTGATGTATGACGTCACAGCCTCTGTGTACTCATCCAGACTGTTGGTAGCAGTCCTGAACACATCCCAGTCAGTAGAATCCAAACACGACTGGAGATCCTCCACAGCCTCACTGGTCCACTTCCTTGATGTCCTCACTACAGGTTTGCAGAGCTTTAGTTTCTGCCTGTAGGCGGGGATCAGGTGAACCATGACGTGGTCAGAGTGTCCAAGTGCAGCACGGGGGACGGCGTGATAAGCATCCCTGACTGTGGTGTAACAGTTATCCAGAATGTTCTCCTCTCTGGTCAGGCATTTAATATGCTGTCTATATTTAGGGAGCTCATGAGTGAGGTTCCCTTTATTAAAGTCACCAAGGACAATAACTAGGGAGTCCGGGTTGGTCCGCTCCACGCACAGTATCTGGTCGGCGAGCATACGCTGCGCGTCCTGCACGTTGGCCTGCAGTGAGATGTAAACACCGACCAGAATGAATGAAGCAAAATCACGGGGGTGAATAAAAAGGCTTACAGTTTATGATGAAATATTCCAGGTCAGGAGAACAATGCTGCTGGATCACTGTCACGTCGTTGCACCAGCCGCTATTGATGTAGAAAACAGATTCCTCCACCTTTAGTTTTGCCGGAGAGGTCCGTGTCTCTGTCCGCTCTGAAAAGCTGGAAGCCTGCCAGCTGCAGCGCAGAGTCCGGTATTAATCCACAGAGCCATGTCTCCGTGAAGCACCAAACAGCAGATGAAGAAAAGTCCCTGTTTCTCACCAACAGCAGTTGTAATTCCTCCAGTTTGTTGGGCAGTGAGTGCACGTTAGAGAGGAATATTCCCAGTAACGGTGTATGTAATCCTCGCTGGCGGAGACGCACAAGCGCACCGGCCCGTTTCCCTCTCCTCTGGCGTTTCGTGCATGAGCAAAGGTGAGCGCACCTTTGACCAGAATGTCCAAAATTCCCAGTGAAGGGAGAAGAAAAGTGGGAAATAAGTCCAATGGTGTTGTTCCCCTGAAGTTCACGAGCTCTTCACTGGTGAATGAGATACAGGTACCATCGCAAGGAACAAAGTTAAAACACAAAACAAAACAGAGCGCACAAACACACCGTGTCACCATTCTGCGGCGCCATCTTGGACAGAGAGGACAACTATCCAGAAGACATGCCAGTGAAGATGACAAGAGGGGGAAAATGTCCAGTGTAATCTCCATACAGGACACTGTTGTAGCTCTGAGTCTTCAGTGGAGAGAAACAAGAAAACTGACTGAGTCAAACTCAATCAAATGAAAAACTTTTTTACAATTTGAATATGTGTGCATAACAGAAGGTTGTCATGAAGATTTGATTTCATCATCAATCATTGTTTAGTAATGCTTATTCAGTATTGTTATACATTAATTAAGTGTTAGTTAAGGTGCATATGTTCTCAACTTTACAATAAGATACCAAAGAGCATTAATAACTGTTTAGTTATGATTTAGTGATGCTTATTCAGTGTTGTTATACATTAAGTGTTAGCTAAGGTGCATATGTTCTCAACTTTACAATAAGGATACTAAAGAGCATTAATAACTGTTTAGTTATGGTTTAGTGATGCTTATTCAGTATTGTTATAAAGTATGTGTATATAACATATTTTGTGTTACTGGGGCATTTCCCCACTTTTAGTATCCCTGTAGCATCTAGGGTTGGGTACCGTTTGGATTTTTACGATTCCGATGCCAAACCGGTACTTTTAAAACGATTCCGATTCCTAACCGATTCCTAAACCGATTCTTGAAAAACTGAAAAATGACATCAAAGGAAGGCTCTTATGGAGAGTTTTTTTAGTTAACAATATATTAACATTTTAAAGTACTTAAATATATAAGTAAACCTAAGTCACCTAATAATAATAATAATAATTTATACTTTATTAATCCCGCAGGGGGAAATTACAATACCTAACACATAACTACAATAATTTAACAAATAACAGTTACACTATTAACAAGTAACAACTAAATAAATGTTGTTAAGTTGATATGCCAACCAGCTTCAAACTTTAGCAGTTCTTTTGCAGAAAAATGACCATATTTGCCTTCTCTGGCAAGAAACACACCTCTCCTGACTTATGGCATGTCCTGCACAGGAGAAAACTCTCAGATGGTGTCCAAGAGGCCTGTACACAAAGGTATGAGTTTGAAAGGGCAGACAATTTGGGGATTCTGTCCCGCCTCCCCCACCACCAGGCTACAGGGTCTTGTCCTGAACGATAGACTAGCAGCACAAGTGTAATATGTTTACTAGCGATCACGTGCAGTGAATGATTAATATGCTTTTACGTCTATTTTGGTGAGCCCAGAGGGAAAATATGGCATTTAAAAAGCCTTGCTATCGGTAGACTACAGAGAAAGTGTGATATTTTTACGTCCATTACAGAGCGTGTATAAAAAGCCATCTATCAGCTGTGATTGTAGAGTTCATGTCGGGGGAATAGCGCGGACACATGCTTCACACCGCGAGCGGGCATGTGCGCCACTCGGCATAAAAGGGAGAAAGAAAAAAAGAGTCTGCCGCTATCCGGAGCGACAGAGGGAAAATATTTCAGTCGGAACCGAAATTAGGAACGAAATTTGCGTTCTAATCCGGTCCGAATACTACCATTTGCGTAGGAACCGGTTCCATAGTGGAACTGGGTTTCGGTACCCAACCCTAGTAGCATCTGTCTGTTACCTGATTAAATTTTCCTCAAGCTCCTTCTATGACCTGAGTGATGTTGGTGCGCTTTCAGTGTGAGTCACATTAAGGCCATCCTACATCATCTTGGAAACTTTAGTTGTCTCAAATACACAAATATCTGCTTCATCTCAAGGGTCTATCCTTTCAGTAAATTACAAATTTAATATCGCCAGCACACACAGAAACAAGAAAGAGTGGTTTAGTTAAAGGCACAGTTTGTAAAAGTAGCATCTCCTAGGGGCTTAGGCTTTAAAGCAGCGGGCTGTGTGTCCAGAAGACTGATTTTTTTCTCCAGATTACATGTAAATGTGACATAAAGTTGAAACAAAATAACTGACACTGAAAAAAGAGTGATGACATTGTATTTTGTTCGAATAAAAAATTCAAAATGATATATAACAGGAATGAGGGACAGGAATGGTGGACTTCTTAAAGCACATGGTTATGATAGACTGAGCCAGTTACCGGTTGAAAAAAAAAAATTGATTTTATTCGGGTTAAACAATACCCTGATTTCTCAAACGCCATGTAAACACCTTACCCCGGTTAAAATCTGAGTTCTCATAACCCGGTTAACAGAGGTAGAGAAGTCCTTCAGTAACCTGGGTATTCCATGTATACACCTTAACCGGGCTATGATGCGCGTGCTTTAACTGCCCCTTCCCACTCTGCTTGAGTGTTTTTTTAACTGGAAATAATCCGTCAGCGCTGTGAGTCGTAGTCGTTGCTATGGTACCATACAACAAAACAGCATTGCCCGAATTAGCAGGCCATAAACAGCAAAGAGCCTGCGGTCCATCTGTTTTACTCCCCACAGAGGCAGCAGCGGACATCGCAAGATTGCTAAACAGATTGTCCATCTCCGGGGCTGTCAACTTGTGTCTCGGCAAAAAAGTGGAGGGACCAAGGCGCAGCCGCTGGCTAACGTTAATGTTAGTTAGCTAGCTAACGAAGTTAGCCTGCTAATTCCACCTGACACTGGTTAACGTTACTGATATAATGAGCCGAACAAGTTGTCAGTCCTCTGGCGATAACACTGTGCATTCCTACACTGTGACAAGAGTGTAAATGAAACATTAAGTTGTTACATTTTACAAATTGAGAGGCCGATCGGTGTAATTTTGACATAGGTAAACTGAAAGAAACAGCCAGCCAGTTGTACGTTGGCAGAGCGCCACCTACTGTACCGGAGGTAGAGTTACTCCATTCTCCCCCACTTATGTATACGGGGTGATCTGGCATAACCTGTTTATTCATTAACCGGGGTACCCCGGTTTCTGCTGTGCATGTAAACATACTGATTGTGAATATAGGCAATAGTTGGTCATAGGGGTGGAACGGGACATGTATTTGTATTGAACCGAAACGGTACGGGCGTCACGGTTCGGTGCATGAATTTACACAGAGAATACACGGTATAAAAAAAACTACTGTTAGATATGCAGTTTCTTTAGGGACACCTAATCTGTAGCCCCGCGTATCTGATCTGAAACACACAAACCCTGCAGGGAGGTAAACAGTAACACGTTGGGTTTATGCGCTCTGCACCAGACTGGTGCCGTGTGCACAAAGATTGTAAACCTGGAAACCGAGCCCAGCTGCTGCCGTGCGTAGCGGACATGCTTCACCTCCACGCAAACACAAAATTAGACTAAAACAAGCATTTAAAATGCGTGGAAATGACTTACGGTGAATGTAAGTGCTGTGTGTTATCTTCTCCAGTTGATGTGTGAAGACTTCACAGCACCGCTCGTGCCTCTCTGGTCCGGTAAGGATGTGGCAAAGGTATGCCTGTCACACTTAAAGGGATACTTCACCGATTTAGCATTAAACTTTGTATCAGCAGAAACAGGGTAGTATTTTTGAATGATCGTGCTTCCCTCCCTCATGTCCACCTGAGAGGAGAGATCTCTGTATTGTGGGTCTGGAAAAAAATCTTCCGATGACGTAAAACGACGATTTTTGCGTCATCGGAAGATTTTTGCTACAGGACTACAGCCAGTACTAGGAGCTACTTCCGCATAGCTCATAGGGGGTTGGACTGTCGGCTTTTTCCGGAGATTGCCGAGGTAAAAACGAGTGTCAGCCATCTTGAATCATCGCTTAGCTTCTCAGCAGAAACTGTTAGATAGATTTATTCATCCCGAAGGAAATTTTAGAACAACAATTATGTGGATTCAAACTACCGCACACGTGTACCACCGGAATACATTGGTACAGATCGGAGAATATACAGGACACTTTATTACAGACGGAATACTCAACACATTACGCGAGCTTCGCCCGCCGGCTATCGAGACCAGTGGTGTTGCTCGATGCATCTGGCCGGTAAAGGGACATCAGCGGGGAACGTTGAACGAATGTGTCGGTGGAAAGCTAACGCTAGCCGGCCACCTGTTCCATCAATCCTGCTTGCAAGTGTCCGCTCATTAGACAACAAACTGGACTACATCCAACTTCAACGAAACTCCCAACGCGAGTTCAGAGACTGCTGTGTTTTTGTTGTTGTGGAAATATTGCTGTACTGGACTATCCAGCCTGCTGCTCTGTCGCTGGGTAAGACGAGTGGAGGTGTGCTGTGTTAACACGGACTACCTGGTGCAGAAATGGGGTGCTTGTATCCAACGAACTGCTAACTGCTGGTGGAGTTTGTGACTGTAAAATGCCGACCATTCTACATCCCACGCAAATTTACGGCTGTGTTTATACCTCAGCCCACCAAGCGCTAATGCTAGTAGCTATGTGTTAGCTGCACTTTACGGAGCATATGTGTGTGCACTAAATGTAGCCTGTTTCGTATGTCGTTTTTATGTAAGGTCGTTTTTATATATTTTAAATGTGTAACACCACTTGAGCCACGGTGAAACGTTTCATGTATATGGTTGAAATGACAATAAAACACACTTGTTGAGTTGATCGTCTCACTGTCTGTCTGTAAAGGGTAGGCGTGGCTTGGGAGTAGACACTAAAGCAGCGAAGCAAGTGCATTCTGGGATTTGGTGTCTGTAACCCACATGATTTTCCAATTCACATTTCTACTACATAAGTGACCCAATTTAAAGATATATTCATCTTTCCAATGGTGAAATATCCCTTTAATAGCAAGAATACTTTCATTTATCTTTTGTGAGGGAAGGTCTCACCTAAGTAGAATTTTTTTGTTTGTTATTATTCTATGTAATTTGGACTTTCGTAAATAAGAGATGCTGTATTTTCAGTTTTATAGCTGATTGTCTTATTTTGTTTAGAAGTTACAGATGGAGTCTGGAGATGATGTGGGGTACTTATTGTTTACTGTTTACATCTTACTTTACACACTTAAGGCTGTTGCAGCTAGCTCAGGGGAGAGACTGTATGACACTAGGTGGTACAGCCTGAGACATGCCCAATAAAAAAAATTGCCTTCTGCATTTTTGTTTTGCTTTTCCCTCCATTGTACAGAACTCGTACCAAACTGTGATGTCTGAACCGAGGTATGAACCAAACCGTGACTTCTGTGTACCGTTCCACCCCTAGTTGGTCAACACATAGGACCCGCCCACAGATACTGTCAGGTCCTGCTGCTTATTTGGTGTTCACATGCTTGAAAGCCTGCCTAACATTGTGCTCTAAAAGGGAAAAAGGTGTAAGAGGTGCACCCACCCATCCATTACCTTTGCTTCAGCTGTTTTTGCTCGTTGGCTGCCGATGGCCTTAAAGTGAGCATAAAAGTTGTTTATCTCACTTGCTATAGACATATCAGCACTTGACAAGTTTTGGGTACAATTGCTTCTGTTGTTTTACAAATTAAATCTACCACATGATCAATGATGACATTTCCTGACCTCACACCTCACTGGGGTCATCCCCCTGATAAAGTCCCAGTGTAGAGTAACTAGCTGCTCGAGGGTCAGAGTTTATTGTACTCTTGACAAAACTATTGTAGTATAACCAATAAATGTGATTGTCTTCTTAAACTGTTCAATACTGTCCAAATAGAAAATTAGCTTTTGAAGGCTTCAATTGACACTTGTATTACTTTGTTCATTTTAGCTGCCCAGTTTGTAGATGTTATTTAGCTGGCCTAATCATAACTGGCCTGGCAACCCAAAGACCAAGGTTTTGTTTCCAGATTTGTGTGGTGACTTATGATGTGGGAGGTCTGGGGGTCCACCCCCTGAAAATTGTGAGCATTAAACACTTAATTTCCTGCATTCTGGTGAATTTGTATGCATCTATTTATACCTTTTTCTGAATCAATTTATGCTGGAAATATCTTTATGTAAAGGTTAACAGATTACAATCCAAATATAAAAAACATAATGGAATATATTGCAGTAAGGCTGTCAGGCATTCTGTATTGCTTTCATCTGTTTATTGTCCTGTAGATCGGCTTTTCTAATTATATCTGAGTCAGCACACATGTAGCCTATAGGCATCATTTACTTTTCCCTCCTCTTTTGCATCTTTTGTTGAGAAAGTAACCTCCTTAAATGTGCATATGACAATTATTCACCTTAATGATACATTAAAGGGATACTTCACCAATTTAGCATTAAGCTTTGTATCAGTAGAAACACGATAGTATTTTTGAATGACTGTGCTTCCCTCCCTCATGTCCCCCTGAGAGGGGAGATCTCTGTATTGTGGGTCTGGAAAAATTTATACCGATGACGCAAAAATCGTCATTTTACGTCATCGGTATAAATTTTTCCAGAGGCAAAGGGCTACAGCCAGTACTTCCGCATAGCCCATAGGGGGTTGGACTCCGGGCTTTTTCCGGAGATTGCCGAGGTAAAAACGAGTGTCAGCCATCTTGAATCATCGCTTAGCTTCTCAGCAGAAACAGATTTATTCATCCCGAAGGAAATTTTAGAACAACAATTATGTGCATTCAAACTACCGCACACGTGTACCAATGGGATACATTGGTACAGATCGGAGAATATGCAGGACACTTTATTACAGACGGAATACTCGGCACAGCTTCGCCCGCCTGCTATGGAGACCAGCGGTGTTGCTCGATACCTCTGGCCGGTAAAGGGACATCATCAGCGGGGAACGTTGAACGAGTTTGCGGGTGAAAACTAACGTTAGCCGGCCACCTGTCCCATCAATCCTGCTTGCAAGTGTACGCTCATTAGACAACAAACTGGACTACATCCAACTTCAACGAAACTCCCAACGCGAGTTCAGAGACTGCTGTGTTTTTGTTGTTGTGGAAACATGGCTGAACATCAGTGTAGTGGAGGTGAGCTGTGTTAACACGGACTGCCTGGTGCAGAAATGGGGGTGCTTGTATCCAACTAACTGCTAACTGCTGGTGGAATTTGTGACTGTTAAATGCCGACCATTCTACATTACACGCAAATTTGTATACTCGGTGTCCTAAGCTATACACTACACACAAACTCCTTATCTATAATTAAATACACACAGAGGGACTTGTTGGCAAACAATTCTTCTATTAAAGATTCTATTAGTCAGTGCTGAAAAAGTAACTAAGTACATTTACTCAAGTAGCTACTGTACTTAAATACAGTTTTGAGGTACTTTTTATTTCCATTTTTTGCTTCTTATACTCCACTACATGTCAGGAGGAAATATTGTAGTTTTTACTCCACTTTTTACTTTACTAGATGTGAAATGAAATGGAAATATATGGTCTGCTTATATGATATGATGCAGTACTATTCTACTATTCTACCCAGTACCCACAAATTATCTAAAACTGGCCTCACATTGATGAACTACATCAAAATGTGCTTACATGGATTTGTATGTGATAAAAATAGAAAAATATAATATTGTATTATAATGTAACCCAACAAAGAAGCCATACTGTATAATGAGTACTTTTACTTTTGATACTTTAAATACATTTTGTTAATAATATTTCTGTACTTTTACTCCAGTAGCATTTTGAATTCAGGACGTTTACTTGTAATGAAGTATTTTTACTAGTACTCAATCGATTAAAAAATTTAATCTAATTAATTACATACTCTGTGATTAATTAATCAAAATTAATCGCGTACATAATTAACGGTGCCTGAACCGATACTTTTTAAGAAAGTAAAAAAAGAAAAGAAAAAAAAAAGGGAACTAAACAACAGTCAGTGACATTAAAGAAGGCTTGTTTATTGCTAAGGCCATATGGTCAAAATTAAATGATTTAATTATAATGTATAACAATAACAATAACTTATTTCACTAGTAAATTGCTTTTGAACGACAAAAACAACCACCAGATAGGAAAAGGACATTTACAATAACTTCAAATGCACCACGAGGCTGTAGTTTACCAGTTTCATTGAACGCACCGTCTGTGTTGTTTTTCCGACGGTAGCTGCAGATTGTTACCGGTTGTTGCCGGTGTTGAATCCTCTACAGTAAAACACAGTCAAACTTTACACCGTTTAGCGTTAGCTGTCAGCATTGTAACCGTGTTTAATCCAGCTACTAGCTAGCGGTAGGCTAACGTTAGCTGCTGTCGAGTGTAGTGTTAACTAGCTAGCGGTAGGCTAACGCAAAGAATTTCTAATATGGGAAGAAGTTCCACTCTCTCGTTACTTCCGGCTTCTGAACTGGTTGCAGTTCCACCAGAGTTCCATATAGGGGGCGCTCACAGGCCAGTGCAGAATGAATGGGACTCTATGGAACTATACCCCTCAAAATCCACTTTTCTCAGGATATAATTTTTTGTCTAGTAATTTGAATGTTGCATTTGAAAGGGGAGGCTAAGAAAATACACACTGCTGCGTGTTAGATTTTTTTTCTAAAAAGCCTTTTAAAATGTCAATGACGTCATACATATACGGCCAGAGATTCTGCTTTACGGCAAGCTCTGAGTCGCTTCCTTTTTTCTCTCGAGGCATCGACAACACAGCTGACAGGTTAGGCTCTCCCTGTCAATACACATGCTAGAAAGAGGTTTGCTAATGTTTTAAAGACCACGCCGAAATATTCAATCTGGCATTCTGGTTCTGCTTCGGATGCCGTCAAACGGGATCTCTGATCGTAATCAGTCCTTCACTGACCAATCAGCATTCATTAGCAGAATGCTAGCGTGTTATGGGCAACAACGACTCAACCTGTAACAAATCGAAAGGGCATAAGTACTCGTTCATTCAACTTTTGACCTATAATCCATGTTGAACTTGCAAAAACTACAATCAAATCTGAGATTTCTCAACGACAATCAGGCGAAAGAGACAAATTTAGCCGTCTAGCTCCATAGGGTCCCATTCATTTTGCACTGGACCGTGATCACCCCCAGTGGAACTCTGGTGGAACTGCAACCAAAGTAGGTACAATGGGGCTTAATAGGGAGTGGAACGGCTTTCCGTAGACGGGCTTTGGCTAACGTTAGCTGCTGTCGAGTATAGTGTTAACTAGCATCACGTGCAGCGGTGTTTGTGTTGCCTGTCTGTTTCAGTGTATCAGAGAAAAGTGCAGACATATCAGTGGCACCAGGTTTCGGTAGCCAGGGTTGGCAGGAAGAAGATTTTTACAAGTAAATGTTCCAATTAATGATCCAGGCAGCACATTCTCGTCTCCCTCCTTCATTTTACAGTCCAATGGTGGCTAGAACGGCTTCGGGTCAAACATCAATATGGAATGGATTAGTCTGCGTTATTTTTTTAACGCGTTATTTTTTCTCAGATTAATTAATCGAAATTAATTATTATTTTGACAGCTCTAATTTTTACATAATATACTGTATTAGTGTGTCTGTGTGTGATATTTCTGCGCTGCCTGAGCCGTGCTGCTTACGCGGGCTGTGTGGCGGTTCTAACCTGGTAACAGGTGCCGAAATGAAAAGCAAGAGGTTCACCCACTTCTCAGGCTGTGTGGCCCGGTCCCTTTCCCCCGCACAGGCAGCTGTCTCATTGAAAGCTGTCAGTTTCAAGCAGTTTTCCGTCATTCAGATGCAGAGAGACAGAGTGAGTGAGTTTTTTTAGGAAATAGCTGGCTATGGATCATAGTTTGACTGACCAGTTGGCCATTATTCAGGAAATAATTGAGCTTGGACACTTTTATGTTGGCACATTTGGTCTGTGTATTTGAAAATAAATGAATGTTTCTGTTCCCCAACCCTGACAGGGATTTCTGCAGACAGTGCCTTTGTGTATCCACCACTTGTATCACTGTGAAGAGAAGAGCTTCATGCTGAATTATTGTGATTCAGAGTCTTTGTTGTAATTCAAGGAATGAGGAAACTCTTATTGTACTTCTTGCCACATAGTGCTGAAACATGTTTGTACACCCCTAATCCGACAAAAAGACTGTCATTTTGTTTCACTTCATTAATTCATTCAGCCTGATCATGTTCATTTAGTCTGATTTCCAGGGGCGGATTGGCCATCTGGCAACTCTGGTAAATGCCAGAGGGGCCGGACCATTTTTTTTAATGTGGGCCGGTCAGATGTTTTTTTAAAAAATATAAATAAATTGTCTTTACAGGCCGACAGCGCAGAGGACGGGTTTTTATCGCTTGCACAATTTCACTATGGTTATAATAATAATAATAATAATAATAATAATATTAATAATAATAAATATTAAGCATTTGGCCAGTCGGCAACGGCCGACCTGGTCCCAAGATGGGCCGACCGACCCAATCAGAAGTTACTCAAATTGGGACATTCAGTCAAAATCAAGCACTTCACCTTCAAACGGGATCTCCGTTTGCAGGGTTCAGGCTGTACCGGACACTCCCGGTGATCATGCTGCTCTGGGGGACCGGCTGCAGCAGCGAGAAGCCACTGCTGACGGGCAGAGAGCTGGAGCTCTGACTGCTGTCCGTCCGCGCGGCCGTCTGACGGCATCAGTATTAAATTGAGACCGGTAATGAGTTTCATTACCGGTTAAAAACGTCTCGTTGTCGCGTTAAATAGTAGTCTAATTCGGTGTTTTGGTACAGTTGGTTTTAACACTTGATGCGAAGTGAACAAGCAAGGTCGCTCTGCTCTGTCTTTCTGCTGTGCCCCATTCACGTAGTGTTTAGTTTTACACTATAGGTTAAACTCTGCAATTAATCCGCGGTTCACATGTATGTATGAACTGTGGTGGTCCATTACACTGTAGTCTCAACATCACTGATCATTTTTTATCAATAGAATATAGAAAACATTAGGCCTACACTTCACAACGTTTTGTATCCATAACATGATTGTGTTATTGTACAATTTAGCAGTAAAAGCAGTAGCCTCTGTAAGTCAAGCCTACATTTTTCAACTTGGGAGCAAAACGTGCTCTTTGGGGGGAAAAAGTGACCATAAAGCCCTGTTCATGCTAATTAAACAACTGGACTTTGGGGTCAAGTCGTATGTCGTATCGGCCCATGTCCCAGATGTGAAATCCCCCTTACTGGACTACTGAATATAATAATATTCCATTATATTTTGTATTTTAAATTGTTACCTGCCACCAGAATTTTGTGATTTCCTTGCCATAAATATAGACGTTTTTACCATAAATTGGTGCCCAAAAATTTATCAGAATGCAGGAATTGAAGTCTTTTACCCTCAAAATTTCCTGGGGGAGACCAGACCCAGCCTGCTTTATGTGTTCCCCCAAAGGCCAATTCTGAGCAAGGAAAAACCCTGAAGTATAATCACAGACAGCCATAAAAATATGAAAACTGCAGAGTTAGAGAGTTAAAACAGATGAAAAGATGGAGAACCAGACAGACAATATGTACAGCGTCAACAGAGAGAAACACGGACAATCGAACAGACAGACAGTGACAACAAAAGACAACATACTGTAGAGAATGACAGTAACAGCATACAAACGGCATAAACAGACAGACAGTATGTGTACATTTGTTATAAACATGTGCTCTTTAAAAAGTAGTAAGCATTGTTTGCCAGTTACTTACATTAAATGTTTAAAAATCTGTTACATAAGGTACTGCTTATATTATTTCACCATCTTTACACAAATGTAATTAGTGAATGCACGTGTCCGTGGGTGGGGCTGCATGGTAATGTGGGCTGGTGTGACAACAGTGCCAGGGCTGAATTTTGGTCCCAGTCTGCCCCTGCTGATTTCGGTTTTGTTATTTTGCCTAAACCAATCAGTAGCAGTTGACGCATTCGCAATTAATAATTTTTCACCTATTTAGAGACTTATTGATAGTAAACTCACTTGTTTTTACTATCAAAAAGTGACAATAAGTGATCCAAATGTACAAAAGCACATGCATACAAACTTTTGTTTTATTTTAGAACAAAACCTTGTATATTCGGCCGCTACATGTTATCAGGTTAAAAGGTTTAACAGTCAAAGAAAAGTACAACTTTCATAGACTATCGTTACCTTTGTTGGATGAAGTTGAGGCTAGAGGAAATGTTACTGTGTTGGCCTGGCATCAGTAAGTTACACACAACAACGCAACTTTTCCATCTTTACATAATGTAGTGTCATGAACCAGCTCAAATTCACCACAAAATAAGGGAGACCACACAATAAAGAATTAAATTAAAGCCAATTTATTTAACCCATAATAAATCGTACCCAAAATAACTGTATGTATATCAGTATTATCAGTGGTGTAGTAAGTGCATGGCTGTAGGTGTGTGTGTGTGTGTGTGTGTGTGTGTGTGTGTGTGTGCGTGCGTATAAAACAAAGCAAACAGAACTCAAAAGACAACCTGAACCAAAAACAAACTGTCTGGCTGTGAGGATAGAGCACCAGAACTGCATCTCCAACCCTCTTTAGTAAGAGCTAGAGAGTCACTCAGGAGGAGTGGAATCAGGTGTGCCACACCTCTGCTACTCGAACTGCTTCCTACACAGCTGACATGGAAAAATACCAAGAGCCACCCACAGAATGGGAGTTGCTATCACAGTAGTCAGACAATTAAAATACCGATGTGAGCCTGTCAATGGCAAAAACAGCACTTTTAGTGGACGTACTTTGACTGTGAAAAGTGCCCCCTGCGATTACATTGCAGCCTGTTTTGCAGCTCCCGGCTTCAGGACTGTTGCTAAATACTCAACCAATATCAAAATTGTTGTCCCTCCATTAGTCACTTAGACACAAAAACATGGGAAACCTATCTAATGGCCACTGCTAGTACCAACTCTACTCGGCTCGGCCGCGGTGCCCCGTCCTCCTTTTTCCATTGCAGATTTAGTACTGCCTCATGTGTGAGGCAAGCGTGGCTGGTTGTCATAGCGATGCCACAGGAAACTGCCTAACGCGACACACACACACAGAACGTCGAAGGTGTGTTTTTTTTGATTCTCGGCATGTGGCTGTTGCCAAAGCCAGAAGACAAATTTTGTTTCAAAAGAAGCTGGAGGCAGCAAAAAAAACACCGCTGGCTAAACTATTTAAAAATGGCGGGTTTGTTCAGGACAATGTCTGTCGCTAGCAATGAGGATGCAGTGATTAGTGACGATTCTCTCCGACCAATCAGTAGTCTACAGGTTTTCACGTCACCTTTTGGTATCACCTCAGCTTGCTTGGAACCTCGACGGAGGTGATACTAAAAATAGTACCTGTTGGCAGGTACCAGGGACTTTTTTCATAATGGAAAACCAAAAAAGGCGAGTAGAGTCGAAGCGAGTCGAGCAGGTACCATGTAATGGAAAAACGCCATAAAGGAGTTTTTCTGTAGTTTTTATATTTAAATCCATGGTACACTGTAATCTGTATCAACCATGGTGTCATGCATCTGTACAGTGTATCTATGCATATATGGTTGTCTTTTAACTTCCAAAACCAAAAATACAAAAATGTAAGGAATGGATTAAACCGTATGCTTGTCTGTGAAAAGAAAAGAACAGTGTGCTTTCTAGTACTTTGTAGTTGGGACAACCCAGTTATTTTCCAAGTGACCTTTGTGTCTCAGTCTTAGTTGATAAGTATGTACCGGGGTGTTTTCTACATTATTCTCTACTGAACACGGAGTGTCTGTACATCTCAGTGAATAAGTGATTTTATCTCTATTAGGGTTGGGTACCGTTTGAATTTTTACGATTCCGATGCAAACCGGTACTTTTAAAACGATTCCGATTCCTAACCGATTCCTAAACAGATTCTTGAAAAACTGAAAAATGATATCAAAGTAAGGCTCTTTCATGGAGTTTTTTTTAAATTGAAAATTATTTAAATTTAACAATATATTAACGTTTTAAAGTACTTAAATATATAATAAGTAAACCTAAGTCACCTAACAAATAACAGTTACACTATTAACAAGTAACAACAAAATAAATGTTGTTTAGTTGGTATGCCAACCAGCTTCAAAAAAGCTGACAATATTCAAAAAATGACTATATTTGCCTTCTCTGGCAAGAAACACACCTCTCCTGACTTATGGCATGTCCTGCACAGGAGAAAACTCTCTCAGATGGTGTCCAAGAGGCCTGTACACACAGGTATGAGTTTGAAAGGGCAGACAATTTGGGGAGGCTGTCCCGCCTCCCCCACCACCAGGCTACAGGGTCTTGTCCTGAACGATAGACTAGCAGAGCAAGTGTAATATGTTTACTAGCGATCACGTGCAGTGAATGGTTAATATGCCTTTATGTCCGTTTTGGTGAGCCCAGAGGGAAAATATGTCATTTTAAAAGTAGCCTACATTTACGATAGCTAGCTAACAGTAGACTACAGAGAAAGTGTGATATTTTTACGTCCGTTTCAGAGCGTGTACAAAAAGCCGTCTATCAGAAGTGATAGTAGAGTGCATGTCTGAGAATAGCGCGGACACGCGTTTCACACCGCAAGCGGGCACGTGCGCCACTCAGCAGAAAAGGGAGAAAGAAAAAGGAGTCTGCCGCTATCCGGAGCGACAGAGGGAAAATATTTCAGTCGAAACCAAAATGAGGAACCGAAATTTGCGTTCTAATCCGGTCCGAATACTACCGTTTGCATAGGAACCGGATCCATAGTGGAACCAGGTTTCGGTACCCAACCCTAATCTCTATGCCTCTGAGTGAACTAAAGAAGTTCAGAGAGACAAGGGTGCACAGAGAGATCAGAGATCTTGTCTCGCAGCAGCAGAGCAGCTTTGAAACACAGGACACAGGAAAAGTGTAGAGAGACCTTAAATGAGGAGATAGATACAGTAGGAGAAGCCTCCCTGGGAATACTTCACAAATAACCTTTTGGCTTGTCAGAATCCATAACTCTTGGTTGGTAAGAATACATAATACTCCTTTCTTTAACCATACCTTTATTGTATTCTCAACAATCACAATTGGAACATCCACAGTCTTTGTCCTGGAAATGGCATGAGCTCTCCAATGTTGATCGATAAATCTAACAAACTGCACAGTGAAGTGTCAATATATCAATGTGTTGTGATACTGGTTGGCGCTGCTTTCTCCATCATTCAGTATGTTAACATGCACACAAGATACCAGGTTACTATCAGTAAAAAATAGTAATGCAGGAAATGGGACAACATCTTTACATGCACTGTGGTATCCCAGTATAAATTTCTCCCCCTCAGGACCCGCTTGACTTCCAGATACATGAAGCATTTAATGAACTCTCGATCGAGAATTAGGAAAACAGCACAGTTAAAACACAATTTGTTATCGTGTAATGCCATCCCAACTCCGAGCTTCTGGGAATCTCCATGAGGCATCTCTCGCTGAAGCTGTTTGGTGCCTTCAAAGATTTTGATGGCGCCATAACAAAGATGCTCACCTAAATCTAATTCAGTCTCTCTCTCTCTGGAAGTAGGCTGAAAAGTGTGTGAGTCCCCATTTTCCTGTTTCCACTGACCTTCAAAAGGAAACGGTCCCCAAACACAACACTCCTTTATCATGCAGCTGCCTAGACTCCCTCAGTGTCTAGACACACACACACACACACACACACACACACACACACACACACGTTCATACATGAACACAGGACAGGTTTGGTTATTTGAGTATGGCTCAATAGATATTCTTTCCCTGACCTGATGTCATCTAAGTTTTCCCCTTGTCTCATCTTACCACAACATGGTGTTTCTGGAAATTCCACCACACCCCCCACTGACCACCCCCAAACTTATTTGGAACCATGGCTTACTTGTGCATGAACATTCATTCTACATACCTCATCAGTGGATGGAGTTTGCTTAGTAATAAAAAGATTTAGAAAGTTTAGAAACCTGGTCATATTGTATGAAATTCTATGATGGAAAGGTCGAGCAACCGAGGACCACTATATGTATATGGCACTTAATAAATCATCTAACTGCTACATTGTTAAGTGCATTTAAGTGCATGTTAATTTGCTGACCAGCCAGCTGCTTGGAAATATCTTGAATATTTATGGATATATATTTTTACTTATATACATATATATTTAGTTTAACAGAGCAGAGGCCAGAAATCTGTTCCTGAAAGTCAGAACTCCGTAAAGATCACGTTTGTATCCAAATATTACACACTGCAACATGGACTGAGTTGTACATCATGTTGTAGGTCAGAGAAAACACCTACTGATCCAATTTTGCCACAATGCATTTTCCTTTAGCAAAATAAATGTTGAAATAGATGGTGAGAGAAGAAAATCAGTGTGTAGCCTACAAGGCAGTGGAGCTTGAAAAGAGCGAATCCCATGACATGCTCAATGCTTGGAGGAGTCTGTCAGACATACTGTGGACTGGAAGATCCACCATAGGAATCAGTACTCTGCACCCAACAAAGAGAGTACAGGAGCAGGCTAGCCCTGTCTCTGACACTGTACCATATGGGCTTTAAATATACCTGACTTGCTTCTCTTCTCTTTTCAAATAAGCCGTTAGCCTTATAGTATTTACCTCATGTTAATGCATTTTGTTGTAGATTCCTCCAGGAGGCTATGCAAAGACTGGAGAGCAGTAATAGTGTTTGATCCTGTAATTACCATATTTTCTCACCGGACTAATTTCACTATGAAAATAAACCTTTTCCCCTGCTGGGTTTACATTGGTCTTCAGTCATGCATTCTCTGAATGGGTTCATTTTCAGCGGATCAAATTCAAGTGGAATTCAACAACTGCACATTGGGGGATTCCCTCTAACCTATTCTAGGAATCCTTGAATCCAGAGTTCTCAGACTTGTTTTGAGATGAAGATGGCACAAAAATATCTATCCATTAAACCAGGAAATACTTTTTTGAAACATTTCATTACTCAGTCTCCCTTTATTAAAAAAATGTATGCCCTGGATACCTAATTGTGCGTGACAGCTGCAGGCCATGGACTGAAAATAATATTGGATGTATCGTCAGTGACGTCACACATTGGTTTGTGGACTGCAATTTTTAATGCCGGGAGTTGGCATTTTGGTCATCGCCATCTTGGTTATTCAGAGCCAGAAGTGACCATTTTTGGACATGAGGGCGGAGCTGGGGAGGATGATGCGTCTAAGCCAGTGTTATCTATGGTTTTAATGGCGCTGTGCTAAGCTAAACGCTAAAAAAGGAAATGTCGCAGATTCAACATGAGTCACCAAGCGGAGTTTTGCCGGTGGATTAACAGGGACCTCCGGGCACTGGTGCATTCATTTGCATGCACGGCAGTACACAGAGTTGGTTGAAAATCAGCAGACTTTCCCTTAACTTACCCGCATTAACTGGTAACTTAAGGGTTTGGTTGGCAAGGTGCTACCCAACGCTGAACAAGACATTTTTAAGCGACCAAAATGTTCCAATTACCTTTGATGAAGTGAAAACACACAGTGAGAGGGTCAAAGTTTAAGATGAAAACATGGACAACACCCAAAAACAAGTTCAGTTATTTTAATGTCCACAGTGCCATGGTCAGCATTACTATGCCTCTGTCCTGATTGACCGGTTGGCGTGTAGCCATGTTCTAAACATATCCCCTGCTTTATCATCTATTTTAAAATAAATAAGACCATAATTTACAAAATGAACATCAATGTTTACTCAAGTAATAAATCAAGTGAAAAGTATAGATTCTGAGATAAAAACCTCAGACCGCAAATCACAATCGTCTTGGTTGGCGCTAAGGCAGTGGCGATTGTAGGATCAGACCTTTAGGGGGGCTCAGCCCCTAATGAGAATGTGAGAAAGTTTTTCAAAACTTTTCAAAAGAGTGTAACGTTTCTCAGTTTCCAGTTAATGTTGCTCAATGCGACCGGAGTTTAAAGTAAACAGAAAGCAGAAAGTGAGGGACATCTGGCGGAACTTCTGGCGGCGCCGGAACTATCCCGTACCTAAACCGACCCAGACTATTTGCAGAGTAGCGCACTGTGCTTGTGTAAAACAGCGACGGATGAGACATAACGTTAATTGCCATCTGCACCAGAGGCCTTTCCTAATCTCTGTATGTTCCCAGTTTAGTACATGTGCTACAGGTTGTAACACACTATACCTATCTGCTCTGCTGTGTGAAACCTTGTTTCCAAATAAATAGCATTTAAAGTTTGGTGCATACACCATCTTAGTATGAAAGCTGCTCAGTTTTTTTTTTTTTTTTTTTATACATGAGGCCGCAGGTGGTGAGGACAGCATCAAATGTAAAGGCTATTATGATTTTTGTATCCATGGCTTTCAGTGATGTCACAATGTTCCCCATCTTTTTTTTCTCATGCCAGATTGTCATAAATCATTTCAACTTGGTTTTCTTTTCTTGCATAGTGAGGTGAGACATTTCCTCAGTCATGGTTGCTAGTAATCTCTGAATAACAGGGATGTCACTGCAAATCATGAATACCTGGCCTTACAAATGTGTTGGTAAATACCTGATAGATGTTAAATTGAAAATAAAAGTCTGAAGAAATAACTTTGCTGATGTATGTGGCATGTTCAAGGATGTTTGAGGACATAGTTGGTGGGATGAAGGTGATGGAGGTGTATGTGGCTCATCCTGATTGTTGTAGGGCAGATTAACAGAGTTCCACTTAGGAATTGAAGTAGTACTTGAAGAGGCAGACAGAGCGCTGCTGCTCTGTTTATTGTGTGTTCCTTCCTAGGCTGTGTGAAGCTCTGCTGGTATATATATACCTCCAAATATTTAGTAGGCATTCTATGGTGTGTATGGGTCCAAACTCAGGTTTTATTAATATTATTTTATTCTTCTTATAGATCCCAAAATGTCAATGTTTGGTTTCCAAAAGCCATATTTATTTCAGTCCTAGTATAAACACTAACTATTGTTCATATGTGTGTCTGAGCCATCCAGGCAGGATTAAACTAAAGCCTATAGGGTGTGTAGCTGCTGCTCTTAAAGGTTAACTACCGTTTTTTTCAACCCTATTTTCCTATGTTTTTGTGTCTAAGTGACTGAAGGAAACAATCTTTGACATTGGTCCAGTATTAAGCAAGATCACTGCAGTGTGCAGCGGCGAAACAAGCTACAATGTAAGTTAATAGGGAAATTGTCCAGCTTGTATTTACCTTCACAAAAAGGGCTCATTTCGCCACTGACAGACTCAGATTAATATTCTAAGTGTCTGACAATGTAAATGATTTCTTAGCAGGTCGACCTGTCAAAGAGTAAAATCTTTTTAAACATAAAAACATCCACGAAATTGCGTTCGCTAAACCCACCAGACTCCATGTAAATAAACAGTAAATTTAGAATTGTAAAATACACTTCATTCAAATTCGACAAAACCAAAATAAAACTATCAAAAGCGGTTTTGGGTTGTCTTTCACTTTTCCAACCATCACAACTCCAGTGTTGGTTGAAATGAACACAGTCTACTGATTTACATGTGAAAATATGTTGGCTCTTGCCACGCTAAAAGTATTGCTTTGCTAATGGAGTCTGGTTGGTTTAGCGCAAACGACTTCAGAGCCGTTTCTGGTTAAACAGAAATGTCTCAAAGAGGGTTTAAAGGTCTGTCTCTGTAGGGATCCTTTCCATGATGTTGTCAGACACTTGGAATAATAATCTGAGCCCGTCAGTGGCTAAACGAGCACTTTTGTGACGGTAAATACAAGCTGGACAATTGCCCTATTAACTTACATTGTAGCTTGTTTCACCGCTGCAGACTGCAGCAATCTTGCTAAATACTGGATCATTGTCAAAGATTGTTGTTCCCTTCAGTCACTTAGACACAAAAACATAGGAAAATAGGGTTGGTTGGTCTTCCACAGTGGTGAAAAACTCCAGGAGAAATGCCAGGAGCTGAGTTTACAGTAAAAACTGTTAACTGCATGCCAAATTAATCATCAAGAGCACACTAGGCCAAATGTCCTCCTAATATGACCGGTTGCAATGCTGACAAACAATAGAGAGAATATGACAGGCAGTTTTTTTAGAGAGTAAACACTAAAAAGTAAAAAGCTACATTACAACACTTCCAGCAAGCTTCACTAAGAACAATGAGGGCAAAACAGCATCACTAATCTGTTTAAACCATCGCGGTTTTCCCGTCGTGAGGTGCATGAGCCAGAAAATGATTTCACCAGAAATTAAGAAGAAGCTGCATTTCGCTGTAAAGTTTGGGAAAACATGAGCGATCGCTTCGTCAAATAAAATAAAAGATCTTATAGAAAGAGTGTTCGTAACATTGACAGGCAGACATTAATTTGGACTTGGTTAGTAATTACAGTCCACAATTGTAATGTTTGGCTGTACGTCAGTGTTGATCATGCATGCATTTACTACTGTTGCCAGGCAGTCTGCTTTCCTTTATTTCCGCTCTCTACTTCCCCTCTACTACTTCTTGCATATTTACAGATTTTGTTTGTACGCGTTTAGGAGAATACTGCGATGAACAATGCATTGAGCATAAACATCTCAGTGCATGGTCGTAGCTCGCAAGCCACGGTGTCTTGCGTGAGTATAAATGCCACACGCGCACACAATGA
Organism: Sander lucioperca; assembly: GCF_008315115.2. Lineage (NCBI taxonomy): Eukaryota > Metazoa > Chordata > Actinopteri > Perciformes > Percidae > Sander > Sander lucioperca. Next base: position 31,186,644 of record NC_050179.1, on the reverse strand, counting down.
AATGTGTGAGAGGTTCTTTAAAATGATACCAGCAATTAACTTTCCACTGACAGAATAATGAACCAGGACCACTTCAAGATTTAAATTTACACTTTATTTATAGCAAACTACGTAAAAAGATAACAGTTCTCAGGATTTAAAAAGTAATAAGCTTACCGATTTCAGTCCGAGCTCCAACCACAATTTCAAAGTCCATACGGCGTCAGTCCGTTCGGTAAGCAGGTAGCAAGAGCGGGTATAAGTTAGCAGCAGGTTTGATATTCGCCGGATATTCGTTTGACTTACCCCCGATTCAGTTTCTTCAATAAAATTCCACTACATTACGAGTGTAGTATGTTGAGGACAGTTTAGGACACTGTATAAAAAAAAAAGACAATGGTATTTCTCGTTGCTACCGATTTACGAGCGAAAACAGCACTTCAATCTACGTTCCGGCTGTTGGCTGAGTTAGGGACCGTCTACAAATTACAGTGCTCAGGCTGGTGACATATAGACTTATGGGATTCTTTCAGGAAAGAAATCACCAAAAATCATCTTTTGTAATTCTGATTACTGTAGTAGTAGCCAATGGTGGTCTGCTAGTTACTACAGGTCATATTTTTGTCATATGTCACATTATAGTGAAACAGGATGGAATTAAAAGTTTAAAATATTCACCAAAAATCAACAAAAGTACATTTCCTCATTCTGATTGCTGTAGTAGTTGCCAAAGGCAGGGTGCTACGTACTACAGGTCATATTTGTCATATGTCACATTACAGTGAAACAGGATGGAATTAATTGTTTAAACTTCAATGAAAAGACATTTTCACATTCTGTTTGATGTAATGGGCTTGTTGCTAGGCTGATACTTAATGTAATGTAATTTTTTAGTGTAACAGGATGGGAATAATTATAAAAAAACCACACCAAAGGCATTGTTAAGTCATTTTTTTTAATTACAGAGTAGTAAAGAAGGGTGGATGTAGGCATGGTTCTTAAACAAAAACAAAGCCCAGTGATGAATAAAAATACATGTTCTTATTCTCTTGGATGTAGTTGCCAGAGTATGTCTTATTACAGGTCAGATGACATTATCAGATCATTTATCAAAAGGAGTTGATGGAATAGACATTTTCCTGTTTTGGTTACCTCATTTCCTTGTTTGTTGAATAAGATTCCCTTAATTAGTATTTTTTTCCTCTTTCATTTTGTGGAGCTTAATTTTCTTATTCACTATACTTTTGTTATTCAACCCCTATAGGGCAATATGACCCCAAAATGATCTCACTTTGTAGAATAAACATAGAACAAAATCTGTCATGAATAGCCTATAGCTAAGAGACTTGTATTTCTTAACAAAACAAATAAAAAATATAAATAACAATATTTATAATAAGCGACACTTAAAGATATAAAAAGTAATAATAGGCAGCGACACTTAAATAAAAAAGAAATACTGTAATAATAAATAACAGGCAGAAAAGATAAAAATAAACAAACATAATGAATCTTTCACGTTGACTTTTCCTCTAACCTTGCCCCACAAAACTTTTACATCGTCACGGATTTTCTTTCCCAGTCTTCTATCTTCTACTACAGAAGATAATTTATTAGTAGACAATTGTGAATTGTGAATATTTTAATCTTTTAATTGCATACTGTTTCACTGTAATGTGACATATGACAAAAATATGACCTGTAGTACGTAGCACCCTGCCTTTGGCAACTACTACAGCAATCAGAATGAGGAAATGTACCTTTGTTGATTTTTGGTGAATATTTTAAACTTTTAATTCCATCCTGTTTCACTATAATGTGACATGACAAAAATATGACCTGTAGTAACTAGCAGACCACCATTGGCTACTACTACAGTAATCAGAATTACAAAAGATGATTTTTGGTGATTTATTTCCTGAAAGAATCCCATAAGTCTATATGTCACCAGCCTGAGCACTGTAATTTGTAGACGGTCCCTAACTCAGCCAACAGCCAAAATGTAGATTGAAGTGCTGTTTTCGCTTGTAAATCGGTAGCAACGAGAAATACCAGTCATTTTTTTTATACAGTGTCCTAAACTGTCCTCAACATACTACACTCGTAATGTAGTGGAATTTTATTGAAGAAACTGAATCGGGGGTAAGTCGAAAACGAATATCCGGCGAATATCAAACCTGCTGCTAACTTATACCCACTGGTAGCAAGAGGGAAGGCGGATTCCGCCGGGGGCAACCTGGGCTTCTCTTCCCCTACGCCTATGCGATGCCAGCACTGGAGGCACTGAGGAGGAATAAGGACAGCCCTTAGTCAAGCACAACACACAACAGCTTTTTCACACACCCGGAATGGGTAGGCTAGAGGGCTTTCCTTCACTTATCTGAAAACAGGCGTTGCATCCATCGTTCTTGTGGCTGCGTCCCCCTGCTGCTTAGCTCTCCATCGATGTGTTGTGCCCCGATCTTCACCACCACTCGTTTTACTGCACTAGCTTCAGTCCGTCCCGGTTCTCGATGTTCCAGGCCGTATGCTCGCCTCAGTGTCCTCTACCCTCCGGTGCGCCTGCTTCGCTGCTGTACTCTGTCAGTGCTGCTTCTCCTCTGTGCTCCCCGTCCGTGTCGCTTCCCTCTGTGCTCTCCGTCCGTGTTGCTTGCCTCTGTCCTCTCTTTCGGTCCTCTCCCCGCTCCGCGGTGGCTAGGCGCAGGACTATCCCTCGCTGTCTGACCGCCTTCCCCTTCTTCCTGGTTTCTGTTCCGCTGTCGACCACACGTCTCACTGCATAACATCCTCCTGCACACCCATAGAGCGTCTCCGCAGGTCTCGACCGTCCTCTCGTCCAGCGTCACCTCCAGTCCTATCTTCGGTCCCATCCGCCAGCCAAGCCTGCCACCGCACCTCGTCTTAACACACTCAACGGGGCCTCAGCGGGTTCCTACCGCCACCAGTCCCGCGCCATCTGAGACCCCCCTTTACCACTCCTGCCCTCGCTCCTCGCTTTCTCCCTCTTTTGCTGCTCTGTCCTCTCCCGGTGTTTCTCGTTTGTCCCTTTTTCACTGCCCCGAAGTCCCTGCCACACCTGTCTTTCATCAGGTCATTACTCTATGCACGGTTTTCCGCACCTGTCTTTGATCAGCCTATCAGTCCAAGCCGTGCTGTCCAAAGTCAGAGGAAGGGGGTGGGGTCTGTCAATAGTTGTGTGTACCTAGTTGTGTGTAAATATTAGTCCCACAATAAACAATACAATGGCTCAACCGTTAATCAGTGGTGTAGTGGTCCCTGGAGAAGTGGGTATACTCTCAGTTTTCACCTTTTTTTTTTTCTAAAGTAGTCCAGAAAAAAGCCCTGTTTTAGAAACAGTGACATGTAAGACTATGATTTAGTTTACCCAAAAATCTGTCATTTCTACTTGCTCACTATTATAAAATGATCATGACTTGATTAGGAGCAGTTTGTAGTTACTACTGGTCACACAAGCAGCCTGGATGAATGTAAAATGTATTTATCATGAGGCAAACATGGTGTTATCTCTTCTCCTCTAAATGTGCAGTCATATTGCCACTGGCAATTTGCCAGTAGTTTAAAATAATGATTGATTTGGAAACCACCTTAAAACTTACCTCAGAATTATGTCTTCCATCAACTGGGGTGGCACACCACCGCTTGTGTTATTTCTTCAGCTGTTGTTTGGTCTGCTGCCGTTATCGTAGTCAAGTGGCACCGGCACCTGAGTTTTTTTTTGTTTTTTTTTTCACTGGCACCTGAGGTATTAGCGATATTTTCCTCGGCATGACCCGCCCTACTCTGCCTCTGATTGGCTCATCAGTCCTCATGCCTAAAGTTAACCAATCTAATCAGTGAAAGCAGAGAGTACCAGCCAATTAGAGGCAGAGGAGGGTGGGTCATGGCTTCACTATCCTTGAGGAAAAAATGGGCAATCTGGCTCACAGATATTACTGAATGGTGCGCATCAGGGGGGATTTAGAAGTGGGTATACCAATGCTGACTGAAAAATAAGTAGGTATACGCCGTATACCAGCGTATACCCTGGACTACACCACTGCCGTTAATGATTAAAAAACACACAGGGCACAACAAACCGTAAGCAGAAACATGCAAAATCACTACACTGCAATACACATGCAAAAGAATAAAATAAATGGCACACAGGGGTTTCCACTATACACGGCAGATGTTCCACATTTGACATTAAACAAAGATTAATCCGTCCAACGTTATCATCAGTGGCTCAACTCTATGAATCCTGAGTCATGAATCCCCCTTCCTGAGTCTATTTTCTGCCTGAGTTGCCTGTATTCTGTCCTGGAGTCTGTTTTCCTGAACGCACCCTGTCTGGTTGCCTGGCGACGAAGCAAGGCGGGAGATCTCTCAATTACCCACACCTGCATCTCATCAGCTATCTGCACACCTGGTCCTGATCATCACCTCTTCACTTCATAAGCTCTGACCTGACATCTATTCCCTGCCGGATCGTTAGCCATGAACATTACTCTCCCGGGATATTCACTCACTTCTGCTTGGTCGTCAGTTTCATCAGAAACAGCGCTGGATCTGCTCATTCCCTCCCTCCTACTTACCTCCACTGCCTGCTCCGTCACCTGGATTCTCCTGCTTCCACATTCGAATCATTAAATAAATACTCACCTTTATTCAACTCACCTTGTCCTGCTCTGCTTCTGGGTTTTACCCTAGTAAATCGTGCCACATCTGACTTAGCAGTTTAGATAACAGAAACTGTCTCACTGTTATAACAGACGTGCGGTAACGCTTCATAATAACATTATTAATAAATGGTAAATTGATACTTAATTCAACTTTAGTTAATAGTTGACTGTTAGCAAACAATCAAATGATTTATAATGTTTACGTATTATTAATTTAGTATAATAAGCTTTTTCTAGCGTTCTGATTGGCCGGAAAAAAAAAGAAAGAAAAAAAAAGTTGAAATAAATGAAATCGATATACCCCGGTTTGTTGTCCCCCCTGAGCGGAAGGTACGTATGTGAGAACCAGAGCCGTGACTGCATGGAGTGGTATGTTACAGTGTGGTGAAGTTTTAAAATCCTGTATTCCTAAAGGGAGTCTGGCGCGGGGGTTAGCATATAGCTACCACCCCAGTCTGTATTGACGTTTCGCCGTCTGAATGCGTGATGACGTCGTCAACGGGTCCGCAACGGTGTGACGTGTTGGAGTTTATTTAGATACAGGTGTTAAAATGCAGGTGTTAGTCCAATGGTTAGGGTTAAAAAGTCATGGGCCCCCTATTACTGTATGACGGTCATAGAGGAGGGGTATGTAGGGGCTATGTCTAGGCATGTCTGGTCACTTTTTTTTACCTACTGTTTTCAGCGAGCTAGCTAGCTTGTCAGTTCGGCTTGCCACCCTCGATCATCTCAAACAGCTCAACGGTGCCTTTTTATTTTCAAATCCTTTGAGGAAAAAGCAAGAGGAAAAAACGTCCTACAGTCATGTCTACACGCCTATTTGGACACCAAACTGGATCATCTGGTGAAGAAGGTACGCTTGAGACACGCTCTACCAGTACATTTGAATTGAGACCCAGTACATTTGAACTGAGACCCAGTACATTTGAACTGAATCGTGCATCCCGAAAGGGATCATCTAATACTGGAGAAGCTGCGGATATTATAGATACCCCTGTTGCTTTGAGTAGGGCACCTCAGAAAAAGAGAGCCCGGCCAGAGATCTTTACGCCCAGCATGATAGAGTCGTGTACAGCTGATATGGAATGTGATGGTGTCAATGGATATTTCTACTCCATTCGATACAGTGAGGGGTATGTGACATTATCTGTGTACACTAGCGTTGTTGCGGAGTTACCTAGCAACGCTAAAACAGAGTGTACAATCTCGGTGAAAGACTGGAAGCTTTTTAGGGATGTTGTCTGTAAGGATCTGGACAACCCTGGATTTCCTGAGATGGTGTATGTGTCCCAGTGGGATAGCAGCAGAGCAAGCAAAATCTACCGTGTGGAAGCAGACCGTTTCACAAGATCTGCTGAGGATTTTATCTTCCTAAGTGTATGCGAGGAAAAAGAGAAAGTTGTTGCAGCCAGAGGTCGTGAAGAATGGTTGTTAAAGCCATATCCTGTTTCTAATGCTGAATGCAACAAGTGGTTTAAAAATGGCTTCTTTATACAATGGTGTGACTGGGAGATTCTGAAGAAGCAGTTTGATATGGTTGATTATATCATCAGAAGAGCCCAAATAAGGAGGTCTCATGAGACCATAAGAAAAAAGTTGATCTTTGATGACGGCGGACAACCCTCTCTGCCCCTCCCCCGACCACTTTATAGACCTAAAATCGTCAGACACAAAGACTAGTAAAACGGTGGGTCTATTTGTATGTGCTATTTAATTTCAAAATAGTTAAAAAAGCTTTTTATTCTGTTAGTGTGTTTTACTGGGACTGTAATGTGTGGATTTTTTTCCTTCTCTAGAATGTATGGAGTGGAGCTGTGTAGCACCAGGGACGCCTCCGAGCCAACACAGTATATTTGCACCGCTGACTGTCACCGGATCTCCTCAATCACTCTTGTCATCCTCATCATCATCATCATCATATCTAACCCCTGAGTGCTTCCTGGCGCCACCACAGATGTCCCCCCCTTTGCCACCTGCTCTATTGATCTGCTCACCGCCACTTCCCCCCCCACCCCTTTGGACATGTGTTTTTCCCCAAATCGTCTGATGTCTTACAACTGCCAGATGGACATGTTTGCTCAGACATTGTGGGAGATGATCAATCGGATGGAATGGTGTCAACATTGTTTATAGACAGTGTTAAAACCGTGTCTCTACATCTGCTCAATGTAGTACTTCACAAATATTGGGAGGAGGTGTGTCCAGGTTGTCAGATCAACCATCCTAGTCAGAAACAACACGAGTGTTTGGGTAGTGTACCCGAGGGCTTCTACGTAAGACATTTTCAACAAATTATGAAAAGACTGTTAACGGATAAATTTATCCCTGTCGTACAGAGCTTTCTGGCTATGAAACAGCTCTGGGCTGATGGTGCAAGAATCTGTGGTGTAGCAGAAACTGTCTTGTATGAGTTGAAATCTGTGGAAGATGTCACAGTCAGAATACGAGAAATGTATGATACTATGATTGGCGAGGACGTCGTCAAAGTTGCTGAAATTCGCGAGATTGGAGACTACTGGAGAGATTTATATGAGAGAAAAAAGTAACGTAGTGTGGATATGGGGAATTGTTTACGTGTAATGTATAACCATAGCAGCGAGCGATATATGATAGTTCGTTTATCCTGTATTGTAAATCAAGCCATAGCCAACAATGTGAATGATGTTAAAAAGTACCAGAGTATGTGTAGGGCCAATAGCCTCGAGGTGTGTAGGCTGGAGAAAGTGATGGATCTTGTTAGAAGACAGTATAGCAGACCTCCTTGGGATGAGTTGATACAAATGTTGTTATCAATACTAATAACTCGTGAGAGTGTTGCAGACACCTTTTGTACAGTCATAACATAACATCACACACAATTTCAAGATGCTGAAAGTATATCATATACTGGTTATGTACACTATGCTTATAGATGTGGTGAGTCTGTATGTCAAAGAAAAGCAATGTAACGAGGTCTTACATGATTTGCAAAAACTACATGTATTCATAATCAGTAAAACGGATGTATCCATTTTAGCCAAAACTCTATCTGCAATAGAGGGGGTTTCGCAGCCCGTATAATTGTCATGTGTGTTGTAGAATAAAAAAGGATGGCATAAAACTAATGTGCTCACTTGTGTCCTAACTGCATCATGGAGAGGGTTATGCAAAAAATATATTATGACCCCGCACACCCTGGGGGGTTAGGGGGGGGGTATAAGCTGCGCAATGCAGTCAAAGAATTTACGGGTGTCACTCCACCATTACCTACAGTTAAAAAGTTTCTGTCGCGTCAGGATGCGTATACTCTACACGCTCCAGCTTTGAGACATTTCCCCCGGAACCGGGTACTTGTTAATAGTATCGATAAACAATTTCAGGCCGATCTGGTCGATATGACTGAATATTCTGAGGAAAACGAAAACGTTCGGTATATATTAACCTGTATTGATGTGTTTTCTAAGTATGCATGGGCCAGATGTCTTAAAGACAAATCTGGCGCCACCGTCACAAGTGCCTTTAAAGAAATATTGTGTCAAGGGCGGGTGCCTACGAAACTTCAAACAGATGAGGGAAAAGAGTTCTATAATAAGGCCTTTCAAGGATTGATGACTAAATACAAAATACATCATTTCTCTACATCAAACGAGACAAAGGCAAGTGTAGTGGAACGTTTCAATCGATCTTTTAAGACTCGTATGTGGAGATATTTAACAGCTGTTAACGCACGTAGATATATTGATGTGGTGCAAGATCTGGTGAGTGCTTACAACGATTCATACCATAGGTCAATAAAAATGGCTCCTTCTGCAGTGAATAAAGACAATGAGAAAACAGTCTTTAACAACCTATACAAACTGAAACACCCCGGAATGGTTGCTTTTAAATTTCAGCAGGGTGACACCGTCAGGTTGTCAAAACATAGGGGGGTATTTAGGAAAGGTTATGAGCAAACGTTTACATATGAATTTTTTACCGTAGCTAAATGCATCGGAAGGACACCCCCTGTTTATGTATTAAAAGACACTGGCGGGGAGTTATTGACTGGAACATTTTATGAGGCAGAGTTACAACCCATAACTGTAGACAAAAACAAAGTGTGTAAAATAGAGAAAATAATTGATAGCAAGAAAGTAGGTCGTAAAAAGATAGTACTGGTGAAATGGTTGGGATGGCCTGATAAATTCAATTCATGGGTCGCTGAAAAAGACATATTGGATGTGAGATAAAGCTAGCATGACAAACACTTAAACTAGTCATTCTAACTCTGTAGTGAAAGGCGTAGGTACAATGAATAAGAATGGATTTTTTGTTACGCTCCCCAGTAATGCTTCAGCCTTAGTTTATCCGAACAATAAGATATGGCAGTTCAGAACAAAATTGGCAAAACCGTTAATATTTCAGCAGCCCTATGAGGTAGGCCTCATAGAGATTCAGTACCCACAGATATGGACCAGCTTTACCATAGACGATGCAGAGGTTGAAATTTTTGACACGAAAACTAAACAGACATACCAAATAGAACTAGCGGTCGGGTGTTATAACTCAGTGGCTAGCATTGTTAAAGAGTATAATATGAGGTGCAAGGCTAGTCTAGGGACAGCAGACATAGCCATGAGCTACAACAATATCACAAACAGGGTTTACTTTATCGGCGGGGCGGGGTATCATTTAGCCTTTACAGGTCGTTTGGCCGAGATTCTTGGCTTCATTCCTGACACTGTGTTCGAAATAAATTCCAGCCCTCGTGTTAAATGCGTAGCCCCCAGGCCTGCAGACATCCACGCCGGTCGCTATAACATATTTATTTATAGCGAGATAGTGGACTACCAGTTAGTTGGCGATAGTCATGTCCCACTACTCAGGTGTATAAATATCTCCGATGAGACCCGACGCATTCCCACTTTGAGTTACGATACGCCACATTACACATCGTTGTCACGCTCGACTATTACGGACATTCAAATAGATTTACGCGACGACCAGAATAAACACATCCCCTTTTCATACGGAAAAGTCATTGTCAAACTACATTTTAGGCCTGTGAAGCAGCATTAAAAAATGATGCGCAAAGCATACACCTCAGATGCTGGAAGATATACAGCCTACTATATGAACCAGGCCGGTGGAGAACTCACTGGCTATATAGGTTCCAGCACGCAATACGGCAGTGGTTTAGGAGGACTATTCAGAAACCTATTCCGAATGGCTGTTCCACTTTTAAAAAAGGGTTTTAATCTAGCCAAACCGCATCTGAAAACTGCTGCCATGGGTATTATTGGGGATGTTGTGTCTAATGTACGGGAGACCATAGCAAACAGACAGCAGGGAAATGGTCTCATGGTGTACAGACGCAAACCATTAAGAAGAACCCCCCCAGGATGTGGGCGTAACCAGGCGGTATCTAGAAAACGTAAAACCACCACCAAAAAACGAAGAGTCATCAAAAAGAAGACAGCTTCCATAAGGTGTAGAGCTCCGAGTCGACGCTCTCTGGTCTTGGCAAAAGACATATTCTAAAATAATATCATGGCGTTCATTCATAATCAGTCGGAAGAGTGTGTTAAGACCGAACTAGATATGTTCACCGTGCCGTATACCCAGACATCTATTGAAAAATCAACTTTCCTAGAAATACCACCTGTGTCTGCTCTAACAGACAGTGGACCTATAGAGTTCTTCATATCTGCTAGTGGAGAAGATTATTTAGACCTTAACGATTCATATCTGTATACACGTGTAAGGATTACAAATCCTGACGGCACATTGCTGGCTAATGCGGCCGATGTGGGATTTATAAACTACCCTGGATGCAGTCTTTTTTCTCAAGTAGATATAATGCTGGGCGATAGATTGATTACACAGTCTTCAAATACATACCCGTATAGAGGAATTATTGAATGTTTGCTGAACTATGGAAAAGAAACACTAGATACACAGTTTAGCACCGGACTATTCTGTAAAGATACGGGGGGGGAAATGGACGAGACATCCATTGCAGGCGATAATTTGGGGTTAGAGCAACGGGGGGCATACACTGGTGAAAGCCGTATTGTGGAATTAATTTCACCGGTACACGCCGACTTGTTTTTTCAGGAAAAGCTGATGTTAAACGGTGTAGACTTGTCGCTTAAATTCATCCGGTCAAAAGATGACTTTGCCCTAATGACCCCAGGAAATGTTCAATTCACTGTGAAAATAATGTCTGCCAGTCTGTTTGTAAAGAAAATATCAGTGGCGCCGACTGTGAGATTAGCCCATAGTAGAGCATTACAGCACACTAATGCAAAATATTCTATTGACAGGGTAGCCATAAAAACATTCTCTATACCTGCTGGAACGAGAGTGTGTAATCAGGAGAATCTATTCATAGGGCAGGTACCTAAATTCGTAGTCTTAGGCTTTGTTGATAATGAAGCATACACTGGATCATACGCACGTAACCCATTTAATTTCGGACACTATGATACAGAATTTATAGGCCTATACGCTGATGGACAGCCTCACCCTGCACGCCCTTTTCAACCTCATTTTCAAAGAGGTCAGTATGTGCGAGAATATTATCAGATGGTTGAATCAACAGGACGCCATTTAAGGGACCGATCATTAGCCATAACACGATCAGATTTCGGGGGTGGTTACACGCTGTTTTGTTTCAATCTTGAGCCCGATGGCGGTGGGGGAGGAAGTGTATCACTGATTAAGACAGGCAATGTGAGATTGGAAGCTCGTTTCCGTAACCCACTCCCACGGACGGTGACCCTGATCTGTTATTCTGTTTTTGATTCTGTAATCGAAATATCTAACCGGAGACAAGTCCTATTGGATCATTACTAGCATGAATACAATAGAGATTACCAGTGTGCTTAGAAAAAGAATGAAAAGGGGAATAAATTTCTTAGGAGTCATGCCATGTGATCAACTTCCAAAAACAATCATTTATAAACTACCCGCAATGTTAGTGGTAAACACTGACACAAGTGATAAACCGGGTCAACATTGGCTTGCGGTATACCTTACCGAAAACAAACAAGGCTTGTTCTTTGATAGCTTTGGACACAGTCCGGCTGTTTTTCCACCGGAGATCAGTAATTTCCTCTTAAGAAATTGTGTGGAGGTATACCATTCAGGGGTGCAAGTGCAAAATAACTATTCTACAACCTGTGGCCAGCACTGTATCTTCTTTTTATGTAATATTCAGAAAAAAATGTCTTATACAAAAGTGTTGAACATGTACGGTTCTAATCTTATCTGTAACGATGCAATGGTGAGTCAATTTGTCAATAAAATACACCCCGATGTGTGCCATGATCAGAAGTTTAAATGTGTACAATGCGCCTGTGCAGCATATAGGTAGAAGTGTTTGTGTAATAGTGCTTGTTTAGTCAATAAAAATATGTGAAAAATAATTGTCTTACCAATTTCTGTAATAGTTTTTTTTTTTATTTAAACCTTTTCAAAAAGAGGGCTATACATTGAAAACAATTAGACACAACAGGGTAAAAACACATGAATAGTTTTGAAAAAACTAATAGAGAAATACAAACAATATTGTCACAGTTTTACATTCAATAATGGCTTTATAGGTTTTCACAGTATGGATAAACACTTTCTTGTGTCACTGCCATGTTTCAATGGGAAAATAATGTAAAAATGTATTCAAAATTAAAAAAACAAACAAGAAATATGCGAAATAGAAAATAGATTAAAAAAAGAAAAGAAATAAAATCAGAGTGTGCCACATTCAATAATGTCACAGTTACACATTCAATAATGTCTTTTTTAGGCTTTTCACAGTAAAACATTGAGTGTGTCACAACCACAGTCAATAGGAAAATAATGCAAAACTTAGCATTAACAAATAAAAACAATCAATATGTAAAATAGAAAATAGAAAACACAATCATTAAATGCCTAGGGCAACTTTTTGATGATATAAAACTAGCCTGCATTTTAGGTGTACACAGTAAGTAGAAACATTCTCCTGTGTTACAGCCACAATCAATAGGAAAATATTGTATAATTTAGCATTAAAAATAAAAATCAACAATCGATATGTAAAATAGAAAAATAGAAAATACAATCATTAAAGGTCTTTGGGCAACTTTGCCGATAAAAATCAAAAACTAGCCCACCGTGTACTGACCATGGGTGAAGCTATACGCCCTGATCTGGGGTGAGCGGTGAGCTTGTGCCTGTCAATGAAGGCTGTCTAAGGGGTGTGACAGTACGTACAGACCTAGGTGTGAACATGAGTGGTGAGCGTGTATCAGTCACTGTGTGAGGTCTATTAGGAGTCACAGTGGCCCCTGCTTTAAATCCAGCAATAGCACGACGCACAGCGGTGTTTGGAATTACGGATAGAGGTATGTTTAAGTGTGCTAATGTCTTTAAAAAAACAGTCCACCCATTAGGCCTCAAACGGTCTGAAACATTATTGTGGGTTGTTACGCTTTTCAGTAGATCGTACAGATGACTTCCTGTCACAGTCTTATCTTCAACAACGATTTCCCCACTATTTGTCCATGAGATCTTATCATTATTACGGGCTAGAGAGGTGATTATGTATTCGGCATTGCGTTTATTCCTAGGAGGCATATGAGCCAATACTTCTAATCTCATCACATCGTCTTCTCCGATAGCGTCATGTGACTCAACATTTGAGGCTTCATCCTTTGATGCATCGTTGGGTAGGGATAGTGTAATTACATTTTTCTCACGTTCGCCCTGTTTTACCAGGGTTAGATACTTTTGCAAAACGATTGAATATTTTTTTGGCTTTTTCATATACGTTAATGTCAGGCTGACTCAATATGACACTCATGGCCCGGTCCAACTCATTTTGGACAGACTGCCGCAAAGAGGCGTTTTGTGTGTCTGAGGATTGATGCTGCTGTAATGCTGCTAATTGTTGCTGTGGCACCAGAAACATTTTCTGCGTGTGTTCCATGCTAGTTCCTATTGATGAGACTAGCGATGAAGGGGATTGCAGCCCCCAATAGAGGTAACAGAAAACCACCGGTTTGAGTAATCGTTTTTTTTTTTTTTTTTAAATGTTTGACTTTTTTATCCGCAATTAGTCTGATAACCTTCCTCTTCTTTTTCAGCAACCTGTACTGAGTGGTAGACAGCGGTATATTGCCTCTTAATACGTTCAGCGCTATTTCGCAAAGTGCATTAATAAAATCTGGGCTAGCATTCTTCACTATAACGCCCCTAGCTCGGGGTGCTGCCTTATGAAGAAGGTCAAGCAGTGTGAAATTACGTTGCATACGGATTGACATTATTAAACCCTTTGCTTTCTTGGGACATATACAACCTGTTGTGTCGATATCACAGCTGTTCTGAGTCGTAAATTATCTGGAGTTTTGGATTTATAATCTATCAGCAGATAGCCAAATGGCGAACTTGTGGCATTGTTAAACGCTTCTAGAAAAAATTTATTATTTCCTGGGAACATCTGACGGCCTATTAAACTCATCTGAATTCGATCTCGAGGATTTTTAAATAATATCATGTAGTTTGTGTTCAAACTGATTGTACGACTGGCCTTGCCTTGAATAAACAGATTCTGCACCAGGTATATACAGCTAAGGTTTCTGTGGTGAACATACTTTGTAAAAACATTCTGTACCTCTAAATTACCGCTGGCCTGGTTCATAAGGTCATCAATTACTAGCAGATTATTCTTAGTAGGGGGGAGCAGGGTGTCATCACAAAGTGACTCAGGGATACCTTCCACAAAATTTATATTCACTGTTTTAAGCAACTGGTCATACAGGGGTTGCCAGCACGAATAAATGTATACGATGTTATCGATCTTGTGTGATATTACTGTTGATGAATTTTCAATAATATCTTTGACAAAATATGTTTTTCCGCAGTTTGAGGGTCCACTAATAACGGCGCTGAATGGATGTTGGAGCCGGCCATCAAATCCTACAAGCAGCTGTTTATTATTATTAGTAGCCATAAGGCAGGGTGGTGTAGTCAGGGAGTACGCGTCGTTTACTGTAAATGACTTGTAACTTTTTGGTCACTGTAGCGTTTTTGAGATGAAACTGCTTTTTGTCCCGTGTTATAGTGTCTGCAGTTGTGGACAGATGGGCGGTGGCCTGCTGATTGGTCACAAATGATTGTACCAACCCTATTAATGACTGGTGTGTGACAATTTGGGCATTCTGTGCATTGAGAGTTATGCCTTTGCATTTCACACAAAGGTGGTAACTAGGTCACACAACTTTGTATTAGTGGTCTGCAAGGCGCCCACTGTATTCACCAGACTAGTGATTATTTTTTGTAAATTATCAACTTTGGATTCTACTTGATCGTGTAGCACATCTAACGCAGTGTGTCGACGTGTAGTTTCGGCACAGAATTCGTAGAGTGCCTCCCCTTGTAATAATGTTATCTCGTCAGGCCGGTTTATGGAGTTAGATGTTTCAAAACTATTGCTAGCACTAAAACAATCCAATATTTGTCCACATTCAAATGCTTCAGCAATGTCGTCTGTATTTACAGATACATTTGCTGATTCATGAGCCCTGGGGCACACCTTGTCTGCTCCATAAACGGTGTGATTATAGGAAACTCCTGTTCTCTGGTTGATGGGTGTGTCTGAAAGAAAACACATGCAGTCACATTCACCTTCATTCCCACGACACTGGTGGGGCTCCTCATTAGGTGAAATCAATGTGTGGTCTGTCTCTGATGATTCTTTGCTTTCTCCTTCAAGGGTGTCCTATGGGATAATAAAACACATTTGGTTAAATAATCACACACACACACACACACACACACACACACACACACACACACACACACCCCTTCAAACATTTGCCCACCCCTGCATACAGACTATCATAAATGCAGGGCTACACCCCCACCGTCAAACATTTGAGCCCCCTGCATACAGACTATTATAAATGCAAGGCTACACCCCCACCTTCAAACATTTGAGCCCCCCTGCATACAGTCTATCATAAATGCAAGGCTACACCCCATCTTCAAACATTTGATGGGGGGGTTATTGTGAAGAATGCTACAGACCCATAAAACACACTATCAGGTACTCACCTCTTCTGCTCCACTTTGAAATTGGCCTTGTATTGGGACTGGGGGTCCCGTTGACACAGCCGTGTCCTGGAAATCTGCCACGCCTCCACGTTGTAAAACCCCCCCCTCCTTGTCGCTGCTCATCACCGGCCCTCTCAGGGAAGTCTAACACAGCCAGTGATTGCGTGAATGACTCCTCTGCCACTGCATGCACTCTCTGCAACTCTGCAACGGCATTCAGTGTCTGAAAGCATATAGGGAAACAGTTTTAATATATAGATAGATATGTTTATCTCATTAGTATAGTATATGCAGATAGACACAAAGCTTGGTACCTCTAGAGCATAATTAAGGTCCTCGGTTGCTACCTCATCACAAGCAACAGTCGAACATGAGGGTTTGAGAGGGAGGTTTGCCTGAGATTTCTGAGACACATACACACACACACACACACACACACACACACACACACACACACACACACACACACACTTTGTGAGAAAATAACATCTTTTAAATATTACATACACAGTTTAATTGCTCTTTTTTCAACTCACCACGATAAGGGTCTTCCTTATTCGGTGAAGCCGCTTTGGTTTGGGTATGCTACTGTCCTCAAATAGCTGCTGTGGTTCACAGGTCTGTTGGGGCCCTGGGATTTCAATGCTGGGGTCTATTGAAACCAGCTCACCGCACCTTCGCTTTTGTAGAGGTAAAGGCAACCTAAACAAAAAGATAACATATAGACATTAGTTAGCTAAAACACCTGCATAAAAATAAATAATAAAAAGCACATAAACATTTTTTGTAGATAATTACCCAATTTCAGATTTCTTGGGGTTTTCAGCTCGATTTCTTTTTCTTATTAAGCCACCGGATTTGTTTAGGAGATGACTTATATTCTGTAATACAGGTCTCCCTACATACAAACAGAACAAAAGGAATACATGAAAGACCAAGCATTGACATAACATCACATTATACAACAATGTCTTGTCAACATCTATATCTATATCTATATATATATTTTACCTTGTTGAAAATCATCGTCATCGTCCCAAGCAGGTTTGCTCCTGATCTTTGGGGAAGGCCCTAGTGGTGCAAACTAGCTAGATAAACATATATTCCACAAAACGTTTTAATTCATGAATGATGTGAATGAAATATCTTAGAATAGGCTTAAACATAACATATATATATATATATATATATATATATATATATATATATTTTTTTTTTTTTTTTTTTTTTTTTTAAATTACTCACCTTTTGTAGACATGACTGTAGGACGTTTTTCCCTCTTGCTTTTTCCTCAAAGGATTTGAAAATAAAAAGGCACCGTTGAGCTGTTTGAGATGATCGAAGGTGGCAAGCCGAACTGGCAAGCTAGCTAGCTAGCTAAAAACAGTAGGTAAAAAAAAGTGACCAGACATGCCTAGACATAGCCGTTTATACCCCCTACATACCCCTCCTCTATGACCGTCATACAGTAATAGGGGGCCCATGACTTTTTAACCCTAACCATTGGTCTAACACCTGCGTTTTAACACCTGTATCTAAATAAACTCCAACACGTCACACCGTTGCGGACCCGTTGACGACGTCATCACGCATTCAGACGGCGAAACGTCAATACAGACTGGGGTGGTAGCTATATGCTAACCCCCGCGCCAGACTCCCTTTTAGGAATACAGGATTTTAAAACTTCACCACACTGTAACATACCACTCCATGCAGTCACGGCTCTGGTTCTCACATACTTACCTTCCGCTCAGGGGGGACAACAAACCGGGGTATATCGATTTCATTTATTTAAACTTTTTTTTATTCGGCCAATCAGAACGCTAGAAAAAGCTGCGCGCGCACCCCCTACCCCCCTGCCCCCCAAAGCCGCATGTAATATACTACTAATGTCATCACAATCTTTTGAAGTTTTATTCATACTTTTACTTACAATCTCTATAATTTCTTTGTTTTCTACAGTTCCCAAAACAAATGAGTATGGGTTTTTATCCACAATCACAGAGTATTTCATCCCTGTGTACTTTATATCTTTGGCCAGTTTAGGGCCGACATTTACAAAGAAATTGTTGAATCTGTCAACCACCTCATTCATCAACGTCCTGTCATTGTCCTTGAAGTTTTCCAGATAATTCAATTTATTAAGTCCTTTTGTAATAATAGTGTTTATAGTATTCCATATTCCTTTCACATTATATTTGTTATTCTCTAGTAAGTTATTATAATGATCCTTCTTACATGCCCTCATTATGTTAGTTAATTTATTTTTATATTTCTTATATTTTAACTCAGATTCTTTCGTTCTATATTTTATAAAATTCCTATAAAGGGTGTTCTTTTTTTTTTACAGGCATTTTGAATTGATTTGGACATCCAGGGTTTTTCTGAATATTTCCTTTTATTGCACTATTGTTTTATCGGACAGTTTTTATTACATAGAGTTGTGAATATGTCTAAAAATAGTTCATATGCAGTATTAAGGTCAGCTTCCTTGTTTACTTCCTTCTAATTATACTTTATTAAGTCATTTATAAATGCAGATATAGTTTCTTTGGTTCTTATTCTCCTGTATTTAATGTCATTGAACTCCCTTTTCCCACTATAATTACAATCATGAGTCACAAAGATTGGCAGGTGGTCATTATATCATTAATTAATATTCCACTTGCTTTCAATATTGTTTGTAAAAATATTATCTATCAGAGTGGCACCATTACATGTTATTCTGGTTGGTTTTGTGATTGTTAGAAAAAGACTCAAACTATACAATGTTTCAATAAACTCTTCCATCAATTTGTGTTTGTTGGGATTTAATAAGTCAAAGTTGAACATTTTTTCAATTTTTTCTGTAAATATTTCAATATTGATAGTGGTTTCCTATACATACAACTTACTATGACATTCTTCATTTTTTCCATACATAATTCTATTGAGATACACTCCATTATATCATCAATGACTACTGCCATGTTATCAACAACTTTGTAAATGAGACCATTGTCAACAAAAAGTGCCACCCCCCTCTCCACAACTGCTCTCTCTATTCCCATAGTTAAGTTCATATCCCTGTAACTCAAAATCCATGCCCCTGTCGGCACTAATCCATGTTTCTGATACGGCTATAATATTAAAGGGTTTCTTGAACTGTTCTAAATATTCCTTTATACTCTGGAAATTAGAATACAGACTTATGCTGTTAAAATGAATGATAAATATGCCGTGCTCATGTTTAATATTATTGTTGAACTGTTGCTCTGTGTAATAGCCACAGTTGTTATTTATGTTATCGTAAAAATTATTTTCAGGATCAATATTCTGTTCAAGGTCAGGTGTACCTTGGTCAATGTCAGAACATCTAGTATAATGAAAATCAAACATATTGTTAGACATGACAGAAAGCTAATGCTGATCCAACTCCTGGGAATTTGATCTAGGTACTTTCAAACTTTTCGAGCTGCTCAATGATTCTGATACACATAACTTTAGCCTGCTCTGGTGTGCCATTCATTTTAACAAACACCTTGCAGTTCGAGGTCCAAGTAGCTTGAATGATCCTTTTCTTCTTCAAGAACCTTGCCTTTCTTGCAATTTCTGCATTTGTTTTAATTAGATGCTCATTAACATAAACATCTGTGCCCTTCAATTTGCAGCCCTGCCTGAGCAGGTCAATTTTATGCTTTCTGTTAGGAAAGCGGACAATGACAGCGTGTTTATCTTTCTGGTGGTTGTTGGGATAATGTGGCATGCCTCAATATTGTGTCTGTTTATAGAGATATTTTTGTCATGAAGTTAGGCTGTTACCTGAGCCTCAGTTGCATCATCACGGTCAGCGCTCTTGTCTCGCACATCCCCATTCAGAGCATGAGCGTAAGACCGTGGCTTGATCTTCAATCCAGTTATCAAGACATCATTCATTTGAGTTAACCTTGTTCTACTGTTCCTCATTCCGCTTCTTAAGTTCTGTGATTTCATTCATGAGATTTAGGCTATGTTTAGACGGAAACGATATGAAGAGAAAACGCAAAAGTGGCGTTACGTTCTCACCTTTTATTCCGTGTTCAGCATATGGTGACGCAAAAGTGTGTGAAATGCGATGTAGTATGCGCACCAGGCGGCTAGGTGGTAGTGTGAAGCACTGCCACACAACACCACCAAGTCCGCGCACCTTCCTTCTACTTATCTCCCTCTCCTCCTCCTCTCTCCCTCTCCTCTCCCTAGTAGCGCGAAGCAAACAACAAAAGCTGACAATGTTGTCTGGACAGACGAGGACGAGCCTATTTCCCCCTCACAATCTTCTCATGGAAGAGAGAGATTCATTCATCATGACATAATATCAGCAACTACATCCTTTGCAAACGAGTCGGTGATGATGCAAACCTAATCATCGCCTCGGGCCTTTCCATGTTGGTCCCCCATGGGTCAGTCTTCCTTTTATAGAGCCTGCTCGTCCCCTAACACAGTGTTACGGGGAGTAGTGGAGCAACTGTGTGTTAACGGAATGGTTAGCGCGAACCAAATCTCTCCTTTGTTCCCAAGAACTTGACGAGTCATCTGCTTTGCCCAACTTGTGCGTTGGCATGTTATGTGGAACGTGCGGCCCCCATCAGACACACTGAACTGTGTCTGTTTGTGTGCTTCGGGGATGGTGTGGTCGGTAGCCTTGTCTAAGAAGCGCCATGCTGGATGGCTTGTGTGTGATTCTACCCAGTTCAGTTGCTTACTACCTAGGTGAGCAGGGGCCCCTTCTTCAGAAGTAGGGGGGCTGGGTGGCCTAGCCTTAAGTTGGCCAGGATCAGTGTGGTTGGGTTGGTGTTATGTCTTGACAGGGCATTCATTCATCGGGCTCCACCCTTAGAGTCCAGTAGAGGGCGAAGCCTGTGTGAGATAGAACAAAGGTTACGATATTGTAACCCTAGTTCTATAAGCACAGGCAGAGCCTTCTACCTACCCTGTTGCTCCTATGCCACTCGCTGAAGAGGGTGTAGGATGTCAGACAGCGGTGTGCGCTGCCTTATACTGTGGTGTCCGCACATATTTGGGTAGGCACGTCCTGATTGGCCGGCTACATTTATGCAAAGTTCATTGGGCGAATGCCTGCTTGGGATTGGAGGAGAGCATTACCCATAGAGTCCAGTAGAGGGCTCCACCTGTGCTTATATAACTAGGGTTATAATATTGTAACCTTCGTTACGATCAAGGATATATCCAGTGTCCTTTCTCTCAGAGAAATTTCAGTCTTTGACCATTACATTTCATTTAGCTGACGCTTTTATCCAAAGAGACTTCCTATACATTCCTACATACAAGTACATTCAACCATGAAGGTGCAAACTCAGAACAGCAAGAATCACATAGAAGTACAATAGCTTCAAATAAACCAAACTACAAAGTGCCACATGTAAGTGCAGTTTCACTTACTTTGACCACTACTTCAATTCAATTCATTTCAATTCAATTTAATTTTATTTATAGTATCAAATCATAACAAGAGTTATCTCAAGACACTTTACAGATTAGGTTTTACAGAGTAGGTCTAGACCACACTAATTTACAAAGACCCAACAATTCCAGTAATTCCCCCAAGAGCAAGGATAGTGGCTAGGAAAAACAGTGGCTAGGAAAAACTCCCTTTTAGGCAGAAACCTCATGTGGTGAGGAAAACTTTCTTTTAGGGAGAAACCTCGGACAGACCCAGGCTCTTGGTAGGCGGTTTCCTTCTGGCTTCATACTTATACTAGTTTGAGTTGCAGGGTTAGTTAGGGTCAAGGTTAGTTCCGGGTTGACACCAAAGATCCTCAGCCTATGAAGGAAGTGTAGCTGTTATTCAACCCTAGTGCAGACATTTTATACCTGAACACTCCATGTCAGTTTGTTGTTGTGTATGCCCAGGTATTTGTAAGAGTCAACCTAGGCTATCTTCTGGTCATGGATAACCACTGGTAAGTGGTCTCTGATGGATTTTGGAATTGAATCTCTAATCAACCACTGGCCTGATTTGCAAGAAACTTGGTGGAAGGGTGTAGCATGGGCCAAGGAAGATCCATTAGGTTTTGGAGCGGATCCAAATCATTGGGCGGATACACACATCATTTTTCCTTTGGTTCACATTGTGGGATAGGCCATTTGTGCTGCATTTCTGTGGCATCAGCATTTCTGGCGAATTCTCCACCAGCAGCTGTCCATCTATCCTACAGCAGTTTAGCAGTCAACAATCCATCATTGTTTATAATCATGGTTATAGCTTGTAGTATTCTTCCCTATCTCTGCTGGCACATTGCAGCATAACTTGGATTTTTGCAGCCACCTGTTAAGCAGTTGAATAGTGCGTTACCATTGAGGACTTTGTATTGCATCACCCGTATGTGTATCCTCATGCATCAGATAACCGAAACAGGGACCCTCTCATACTGTAGACATATAGCTACGTAGCACTACCAGAGGTCTACATCTCCAGTGTGAACCTTTCAAACAACCTGTGACTAGGCAATGTCAATTGTCAATGTAATTTACATTGGAATATTAAGTGGGCCCATAACATTAACATTACAAGTATGAAACTTGAGATAAGATGCAGTTGGATATGGAGGGAAATGGGAAGTCCTGTCTCTCTTAAAGAATGTTTTTTGGGAAGGAGTCAAAGTTCATGAACCATGTGTGATGGTGACATTGATGTATTTGTAGTTAAATAAATGAACAGTGCATGCCCTTCACTCTGATCAAAGTGTTGCTAAAATTTACTTTATCATTCTTCAGGAATAATTAAGCTTTCTGTTCAAAATGAGTTCTTAATGACTCTGCTTTGAGTGTGGGAAGAGTGTTTTTTTATGTCTACAGACAACTTTATCTAGTAGCTTCTGAGCTGCTGAAGAGTATTATAAGAATCTGATGATGACAATCTGATGAGGAATGCTGATCACTGCTCCCAGAATTCAATATCTCATAAAAGGACGCTTCAAGCCCAGATCATGCTTTATCATTTCCCTAAATGGCAACTTGGGGAAAGAGACTTTGGGCCCTATTTTAACGATCTGAAACGCAAGTATCAAATGGCAACCGCAAGTAGCTTTGTGGGCGGATCTCGGGCGCTGTTGCTATTATACCGGCGGGATAAATGACTCTTGCGCCCGACACAAATCTAAAATGGGTTGGTCTGAAGTAGCTACATTACTCATAGGTGTGGTTTGGGCGTAACGTGCAATAATCCAATCAGAGCGTTATCTCACATTCCATTTAAAAGTAGGCGCGCTTGTTCCATAGCGGATTTGCTAGGCGCACGCCAGGATCGGTTTACAGCCGAGGAGACTAACGTTTGCTATTGATTTTTCTTTTTGTCAAAATGTAAATAAAGAAATGTCACAAAAAACATACTTTCCAATGTTTTGGGCTTACTCTCACTGAATCACGAGGTTATGAATGCATGATGATATTTTTGCAATGTAGTCTAACATTAGACCAGGATTACCTCACTATAGACGATGCAGCTCTTCTGACTCTCCTCTCCCGTGCTGCTGCTGGGGCATTTGGGTTAAGTGGCATAGGCACATGCAGTTCAACATCACATCTCCTTAAGTCCTCTAATATTTCCTCATTTATGTCATCAACACATCCATGATTCATGGAAATGTTGTGTAAAACAAGGTCATATTTAGGGGTCCAAGCCCGAGTCTGTAAGAACGGGCAATAGCAAAGCTATGCCGTTCATACAGCAGGGCTGTAGAACCCTATTGTTTTTCTACTGATTTTTCCTCTTCATTATTATTATTAGGGGTCCAAGCCCGAGTCTGTAAGAACGGGCAATAGCAAAGCTATGCCGTTCATACAGCAGGGCTGTAGAACCCTATTGTTTTTCTACTGATTTTTCCTCTTCATTATTAGGGGTCCAAGCCCGAGTCTGTAAGAACGGGCAATAGCAAAGCTATGCCGTTCATACAGCAGGGCTGTAGAACCCTATTGTTTTTCTACTGATTTTTCCTCTTCATTATTATTCTTCTCCGCCTAAAACTCCGACTACAGCCTAAACCGTACATGGTGGGGGGTTGCCGTTTTCAGGACTGGTCCGAAACTCCGCAAGGACCTCAGGCGCAAAAATTGACCCACTTCCACCACTAGGTGGCGCTATAGCAGAAAAAACGCGTTTGGCCCTATAACTCCCACACCGTACACCTCACATTTAAAAACCATATATCCACGTGTTCCCTGGATCCAACTGAATCACGTGATATAGGCCACGCCCATTTCCGCCTAGACTTTTATGCGTGAAAAATCGCGATTTATCAAAAACCTACTTTTTCGAACTCCTCCTAGACCGTGCGACCGATCTGCACGAAACTTGGACCGTAGCATCTCCAGACCGACCTGACAAAAAGTTAATGAAAAGAATTTTTATAGGATAAAAATTGCGCATATTACGCACAAACAAATTTGTGTAGCTAACTATGAAAACACCGACTTTGCCATATCTCAGCCAAAATACATGCTATCAACGCCAAACTTTAGATTCTTGTTTGACATGACCCTCTGGAGGTCCCCCACGCGTTTTACGAAAATTGGTCACTAGGGGGCGCTACAAGTACAAAAAGTTTATATCTCATGAACGGCTCATTTGATTTTTACAAAATTTGATGGGTACCATCTAGGGACACTCCTGAGGCCATGTCTAGAGTTGCGTACTGAGGGGTCAAAGTGGGCGTGGCCAATGGGACCCAAGTCTAGATTCACCACTTACACTAATGTGAACAACTTTAAATTTACAGGGTAGATAGACAATGGGTCATGGACCACACCTACCAAAAATTACACATGTGGACCACTAGGTGGCGCTATAATGGTTTTTTGCCTTTAACTCCCACATTACACATCCCACATTAGAAACCCATACATCCACGTGTTCGTTGAATCAAGCTGAATCACATGATATAGGCCACGCCCATTTTTGCTTAAAATCTTTTTCGCAATATCGCACAATGCGCAAAACCAACTTTTTCAAACTCGTCCTAGGCCGTGCGACGGATCAGCTCGAAACCTGGTAGGTAGCATCTCCAGATGGACTTGACCAAAAGTTACTCAAGAAATTTTGCTACGTTAAAGTATGCGCATTTGACGACCAAACACATTTTCATAGCTAGCTAGCACAAACATATCATATCATATCTCGGCCAAATTAAATGTTATCAGCAAGGAACTCGGAATCATTGTTCATCATGCCACTATCATGCTCTGTACCAAATTTGGCAAAGATCGGCCTTTAGGGGGCGCTATAAGCAACGTTTATTTGTTTTGGCCAATAACTCAATGCATTTAAATGGGAAATTTGCATATGCGATATCTCTGTCACGGTAAAAGCAATCACCACGAAACTTCTGGTGCTGGTTTGGCATGCCGCTCTGAGGCTCTGTACCAAATTTGGCGAAGATTGGCCATTAGGGGACGCAATAATCAACGTAGACGAGTTTTGGCCCTTTTACTCAATGTTAATGGGATATTTGCAATGGAAATGTACCACAGACCTTGCAGCTCACACTTGTCAATATTTACTGATGTTTGCCTCTTACCGTTAGGTTTTGGTTTTTACTTTTGTGTGCTCCTTTGGTTTTTTACAATAAACAAACTTCTTAACCCACCTGACAAAGTTTCTACTACCTTCACAGTGGACAAATGCAACTCTTTTTTCTCACTTTTTCAATCCAAAATCTACACCATTCATAGGCGGCGATACCGTGCAATTAAACATTGCAGTTGGTGCTAAGTGGAGCATCTGTCATAGTTTGATTGGTTATGTAGGTGGCATTGATGCTTAATTTCCCACGAAGCACCCACGGAGGAAAACATAAATCGGCGCCTATGACGCCATTTGCAACAACTTGACCACCTCCCCTGCTCCTTCAACCACCACACCTGCCTCCCCCCTCCACCCTCTCGGTCACTCTCATTTCTCTCTGCTGTACCCTGCGGTCAGGGGGGTTAAGAAGTTTGTTTATTGTAGAGAATACTTAAAGGTAGTCCGTATAAGCGTGGAGGTGAACTGTTGACCGCTACGTTTCCAACGGCGACGTACCGCAGGCGTCGCGCCTCTCGATATTTCGCGACGTTTGCCTCCCCGCCGCCCGGCTTCGGGTTCCGCTTACGCGCGCTCGGGGGCAACTGGCGTGGGTGGCTTGGGCCCCGTCATAACTGCTTGCAGTTCTAGTTAGGGGTCCAAGCCCGAGTCTGTAAGAACGGGCAATAGCAAAGCTATGCCGTTCATACAGCAGGGCTGTAGAACCCTATTGTTTTTCTACTGATTTTTCCTCTTCATTATTATTCTTCTCCGCCTAAAACTCCGACTACAGCCTAAACCGTACATGGTGGGGGGTTGCTGTTTTCAGGACTGGTCCGAAACTCCGCAAGGACCTCAGGCGCAAAAATTGACCCACTTCCACCACTAGGTGGCGCTATAGCAGAAAAAACGCGTTTGGCCCTATAACTCCCACACCGTACACCTCACATTTAAAAACCATATATCCACGTGTTCCCTGGATCCAACTGAATCACGTGATATAGGCCACGCCCATTTCCGCCTAGACTTTTATGCGTGAAAAATCGCGATTTATCAAAAACCTACTTTTTCGAACTCCTCCTAGACCGTGCGACCGATCTGCACGAAACTTGGACCGTAGCATCTCCAGACCGACCTGACAAAAAGTTAATGAAAAGAATTTTTATAGGATAAAAATTGCGCATATTACGCACAAACAAATTTGTGTAGCTAACTATGAAAACACCGACTTTGCCATATCTCAGCCAAAATACATGCTATCAACGCCAAACTTTAGATTCTTGTTTGACATGACCCTCTGGAGGTCCCCCACGCGTTTTACGAAAATTGGTCACTAGGGGGCGCTACAAGTACAAAAAGTTTATATCTCATGAACGGCTCATTTGATTTTTACAAAATTTGATGGGTACCATCTAGGGACACTCCTGAGGCCATGTCTAGAGTTGCGTACTGAGGGGTCAAAGTGGGCGTGGCCAATGGGACCCAAGTCTAGATTCACCACTTACACTAATGTGAACAACTTTAAATTTACAGGGTAGATAGACAATGGGTCATGGACCACACCTACCAAAAATTACACATGTGGACCACTAGGTGGCACTATAATGGTTTTTTGCCTTTAACTCCCACATTACACATCCCACATTAGAAACCCATACATCCACGTGTTCGTTGAATCAAGCTGAATCACATGATATAGGCCACGCCCATTTTTGCTTAAAATCTTTTTCGCAATATCGCACAATGCGCAAAACCAACTTTTTCAAACTCGTCCTAGGCCGTGCGACGGATCAGCTCGAAACCTGGTAGGTAGCATCTCCAGATGGACTTGACCAAAAGTTACTCAAGAAATTTTGCTACGTTAAAGTATGCGCATTTGACGACCAAACACATTTTCATAGCTAGCTAGCACAAACATATCATATCATATCTCGGCCAAATTAAATGTTATCAGCAAGGAACTCGGAATCATTGTTCATCATGCCACTATCATGCTCTGTACCAAATTTGGCAAAGATCGGCCTTTAGGGGGCGCTATAAGCAACGTTTATTTGTTTTGGCCAATAACTCAATGCATTTAAATGGGAAATTTGCATATGCGATATCTCTGTCACGGTAAAAGCAATCACCACGAAACGTCTGGTGCTGGTTTGGCATGCCGCTCTGAGGCTCTGTACCAAATTTGGCGAAGATTGGCCATTAGGGGACGCAATAATCAACGTAGACGAGTTTTGGCCCTTTTACTCAATGTTAATGGGATATTTGCAATGGAAATGTACCACAGACCTTGCAGCTCACACTTGTCAATATTTACTGATGTTTGCCTCTTACCGTTAGGTTTTGGTTTTTACTTTTGTGTGCTCCTTTGGTTTTTTACAATAAACAAACTTCTTAACCCACCTGACAAAGTTTCTACTACCTTCACAGTGGACAAATGCAACTCTTTTTTCTCACTTTTTCAATCCAAAATCTACACCATTCATAGGCGGCGATACCGTGCAATTAAACATTGCAGTTGGTGCTAAGTGGAGCATCTGTCATAGTTTGATTGGTTATGTAGGTGGCATTGATGCTTAATTTCCCACGAAGCACCCACGGAGGAAAACATAAATCGGCGCCTATGACGCCATTTGCAACAACTTGACCACCTCCCCTGCTCCTTCAACCACCACACCTGCCTCCCCCCTCCACCCTCTCGGTCACTCTCATTTCTCTCTGCTGTACCCTGCGGTCAGGGGGGTTAAGAAGTTTGTTTATTGTAGAGAATACTTAAAGGTAGTCCGTATAAGCGTGGAGGTGAACTGTTGACCGCTACGTTTCCAACGGCGACGTACCGCAGGCGTCGCGCCTCTCGATATTTCGCGACGTTTGCCTCCCCGCCGCCCGGCTTCGGGTTCCGCTTACGCGCGCTCGGGGGCAACTGGCGTGGGTGGCTTGGGCCCCGTCATAACTGCTTGCAGTTCTAGTTAGGGGTCCAAGCCCGAGTCTGTAAGAACGGGCAATAGCAAAGCTATGCCGTTCATACAGCAGGGCTGTAGAACCCTATTGTTTTTCTACTGATTTTTCCTCTTCATTATTAGGGGTCCAAGCCCGAGTCTGTAAGAACGGGCAATAGCAAAGCTATGCCGTTCATACAGCAGGGCTGTAGAACCCTATTGTTTTTCTACTGATTTTTCCTCTTCATTATTATTCTTCTCCGCCTAAAACTCCGACTACAGCCTAAACCGTACATGGTGGGGGGTTGCTGTTTTCAGGACTGGTCCGAAACTCCGCAAGGACCTCAGGCGCAAAAATTGACCCACTTCCACCACTAGGTGGCGCTATAGCAGAAAAAACGCGTTTGGCCCTATAACTCCCACACCGTACACCTCACATTTAAAAACCATATATCCACGTGTTCCCTGGATCCAACTGAATCACGTGATATAGGCCACGCCCATTTCCGCCTAGACTTTTATGCGTGAAAAATCGCGATTTATCAAAAACCTACTTTTTCGAACTCCTCCTAGACCGTGCGACCGATCTGCACGAAACTTGGACCGTAGCATCTCCAGACCGACCTGACAAAAAGTTAATGAAAAGAATTTTTATAGGATAAAAATTGCGCATATTACGCACAAACAAATTTGTGTAGCTAACTATGAAAACACCGACTTTGCCATATCTCAGCCAAAATACATGCTATCAACGCCAAACTTTAGATTCTTGTTTGACATGACCCTCTGGAGGTCCCCCACGCGTTTTACGAAAATTGGTCACTAGGGGGCGCTACAAGTACAAAAAGTTTATATCTCATGAACGGCTCATTTGATTTTTACAAAATTTGATGGGTACCATCTAGGGACACTCCTGAGGCCATGTCTAGAGTTGCGTACTGAGGGGTCAAAGTGGGCGTGGCCAATGGGACCCAAGTCTAGATTCACCACTTACACTAATGTGAACAACTTTAAATTTACAGGGTAGATAGACAATGGGTCATGGACCACACCTACCAAAAATTACACATGTGGACCACTAGGTGGCACTATAATGGTTTTTTGCCTTTAACTCCCACATTACACATCCCACATTAGAAACCCATACATCCACGTGTTCGTTGAATCAAGCTGAATCACATGATATAGGCCACGCCCATTTTTGCTTAAAATCTTTTTCGCAATATCGCACAATGCGCAAAACCAACTTTTTCAAACTCGTCCTAGGCCGTGCGACGGATCAGCTCGAAACCTGGTAGGTAGCATCTCCAGATGGACTTGACCAAAAGTTACTCAAGAAATTTTGCTACGTTAAAGTATGCGCATTTGACGACCAAACACATTTTCATAGCTAGCTAGCACAAACATATCATATCATATCTCGGCCAAATTAAATGTTATCAGCAAGGAACTCGGAATCATTGTTCATCATGCCACTATCATGCTCTGTACCAAATTTGGCAAAGATCGGCCTTTAGGGGGCGCTATAAGCAACGTTTATTTGTTTTGGCCAATAACTCAATGCATTTAAATGGGAAATTTGCATATGCGATATCTCTGTCACGGTAAAAGCAATCACCACGAAACTTCTGGTGCTGGTTTGGCATGCCGCTCTGAGGCTCTGTACCAAATTTGGCGAAGATTGGCCATTAGGGGACGCAATAATCAACGTAGACGAGTTTTGGCCCTTTTACTCAATGTTAATGGGATATTTGCAATGGAAATGTACCACAGACCTTGCAGCTCACACTTGTCAATATTTACTGATGTTTGCCTCTTACCGTTAGGTTTTGGTTTTTACTTTTGTGTGCTCCTTTGGTTTTTTACAATAAACAAACTTCTTAACCCACCTGACAAAGTTTCTACTACCTTCACAGTGGACAAATGCAACTCTTTTTTCTCACTTTTTCAATCCAAAATCTACACCATTCATAGGCGGCGATACCGTGCAATTAAACATTGCAGTTGGTGCTAAGTGGAGCATCTGTCATAGTTTGATTGGTTATGTAGGTGGCATTGATGCTTAATTTCCCACGAAGCACCCACGGAGGAAAACATAAATCGGCGCCTATGACGCCATTTGCAACAACTTGACCACCTCCCCTGCTCCTTCAACCACCACACCTGCCTCCCCCCTCCACCCTCTCGGTCACTCTCATTTCTCTCTGCTGTACCCTGCGGTCAGGGGGGTTAAGAAGTTTGTTTATTGTAGAGAATACTTAAAGGTAGTCCGTATAAGCGTGGAGGTGAACTGTTGACCGCTACGTTTCCAACGGCGACGTACCGCAGGCGTCGCGCCTCTCGATATTTCGCGACGTTTGCCTCCCCGCCGCCCGGCTTCGGGTTCCGCTTACGCGCGCTCGGGGGCAACTGGCGTGGGTGGCTTGGGCCCCGTCATAACTGCTTGCAGTTCTAGTTAGGGGTCCAAGCCCGAGTCTGTAAGAACGGGCAATAGCAAAGCTATGCCGTTCATACAGCAGGGCTGTAGAACCCTATTGTTTTTCTACTGATTTTTCTCTCATTATTATTATTCTTCTCCGCCTAAAACTCCGACTACAGCCTAAACCGTACATGGTGGTGGGTTGCCATTTTCAGGAATGGTCTGAATCACCGCAAGGACCTCAGGCACAAAAATTGACCCACTTCCACCACTAGGTGGCGCTATAGCAGAAAAAACGCGTTTGGCTCTATAACTCCCACACCGTACACCTCACATTTAAAAACCATATATCCACGTGTTCCCTGGATCCACCTGAATCACGTGATATAGGCCACGCCCATTTCCGCCTAGACTTTTATGCGTGAAAAATCGCGATTTATCAAAAACCTACTTTTTTGAACTCCTCCTAGACCGTGCGACCGATCTGCACGAAACTTGGACCGTAGCATCTGCAGACAGACCTGACAAAAAGTTAATGAAAAGAATTTTTATAGGATAAAAATTGCGCATATTACGCACGAACAAATTTGTGTAGCTAACTATGAAAACACCAACTTTGCCATATCTCAGCCAAAATAAGGCTATCAACGCCAAACTTTAGATTCTTGTTTGCCATGACCCTCTGGAGGTGCCCCACGCGTTTTACGAAGATTGGTCACTAGGGGGCGCTACAAGTACAAAAAGTTTATATCTCATGAACGGCTCATCTGATTTTTACAAAATTTGATGGGCACCATCTAGGGACACTTCTGAGGCCATGTCTAGAGTGGGGTACTGAGGGGTCAAAGTGGGCGTGGCCTATGGGACCCAAGTCTAGATTCACCACTTACACTAATGTGAACAACTTTAAATTTACAGGGTAGATAGACAATGGGTCATGGACCACACCTACCAAACATTACACATGTGGACCACTAGGTGGCGCTATAATGGTTTTTTGCCTTTATCTCCCACATTACACATCGCACATTAGAAAACCATACATCCACGTGTTCCTTGAATCAAGCTGAATCACATGATATAGGCCACGCCCATTTTTGCTTAAAATCTTTTTCGCAAAATCGCGCAATGTGCAAAACCAACTTTTACGAACTCGTCCTAGGCCGTGCGACGGATCAGCTCGAAACCTGGTAGGTAGCATCTCCAGATGGACCTGACCAAAAGTTACCCAAGGAATTTTGCTACGTTAAAGTATGCGCATTTGACGACCAAACAAATTTGCATAGCTAGCTACCGCACACGTATCATATCATATCTCGGCCAAATTAAATGTTATCAGAAAGAAACTTCAGGTCATTGTTCAAGATGCCACTCTGATGCTCTGTACCAAATTTGGCGAAGATCGGCCTTCAGGGGGCGCTATAAGCAACCTTTATTTGTGTTGGCCAATAACTCAATGCATTTGAATGGGGAATTTGCAATTGCAATATCTCTGCCACAGTACATGTAATCAACACGAAACTTGTGGTGCTCGTTCGGCATGCGGCTCCGAGGCTCAATACCAAATTTGGCGAAGATCGGCCATTAGGGGGCGCTATAATCAACGTAGACCAGTTTTGGCCCTTTTACTCAATTTTAATGGGATATTTGCAATGGAAATGTACCACAGACCTTGCAGCTCACACTTCTCAATATTTACTGACGTTTGCCTCTTACCGTTAGGTTTTTGTTTTCATTTTTGCGTGCTCCTTTGGTTATTTACAATAAACAAACTTCTTAACCCACCTGACAAAGTTTCTACAACCTTCACAGTGGACAAATGCAACTCTTTTCTCTCACTTTTTCAATCCAAAATCTACACCATTCATAGGCGGCGATACCGTGCAATTAAACATTGCAATTGGTGCTAAGTGGAGCACCTGTCGTAGCGTGATCGGTTACGTCGGTGGCATCGATGCTTAATTTCCCACGAAGCACCCACGGAGGAAAACATAAATCGGCGCCTGTGACGCCGTTTACAACAACTTGACCACCTCCCCCGCTCCTTCAACCACCACGCCTGCCTCCCCCCTCCACCCTCTCGGTCACTCTCTCATTTCTCTCCGCTGTCTCCCGCGGTCAGGGGGGGTTAAGAAGGTTGTTTGTTGTAGAGCATTCTTAAAGGCGGTCCGTACACGCTTGGAGGTGAACCGTCGACCGCTACGTTTGCGACGGCGACGCTCCGCAGGCGTCGCGGCTCGCGCCTCTCGACGTTTGGCGACGTTTGCCTCCCCGCCGCCCGGCTTCGGGTTCCGCTTCCGCGCGTTCCCCCGGGCGTCGGGGGCGACTGGCGTGGGTGGCTTGGGCCCCGTCATAACTGCTTGCAGTTCTAGTTAGGGGTCCAAGCCCGAGTCTGTAAGAACGGGCAATAGCAAAGCTATGCCGTTCATACAGCAGGGCTGTAGAACCCTATTGTTTTTCTACTGATTTTTCCTCTTCATTATTATTATTATTATTATTCTTCTCCGCCTAAAACTCCGACTACAGCCTAAACCGTACATGGTGGGGGTTTGCCATTTTCAGGAATGGTCTGAATCACCGCAAGGACCTCAGGCACAAAAATTGACCCACTTCCACCACTAGGTGGCGCTATAGCAGAAAAAACCGCATTTTGGCTCTATAACTCCCTATAACTCCCACACCGTACACCCTACATTCAAAACTCATACATCCACGCGTTCCCTGGATCCACCTGAATCACGTGATATAGGCCACGCCCATTTCCGCCTAGACTTTTATGCGTGAAAAATCGCAATTTATCAAAAACCTACTTTTTCGAACTCCTCCTAGACCGTGCGACCGATCTGCACGAAACTTGGACCGTAGCATCTCCAGACCGACCTAACAAAAGGTTAATGAAAAGAATTTTGATAGGACAAAAATTGCGCATATTACGCACGAACAAATTTGTGTAGCTAACTATGAAAACACCAACTTTGCCATATCTCGGCCAAAATAAAGGCTATCAACGCCAAACTTTAGATTCTTGTTTGCCATGACCCTCTGGAGGTGCCCCACGCGTTTTACAAAGATTGGTCACTAGGGGGCGCTACAAGTACAAAAAGTTTATATCTCATGAACGGCTCATCTGATTTTTACAAAATTTGATGGGCACCATCTAGGGACACTTCTGAGGCAATGTCTAGAGTGGGGTACTGAGGGGTCAAAGTGGGCGTGGCCTATGGGACCCAAGTCTAGATTCACCACTTACACTAATGTGAACAACTTTAAATTTACAGGGTAGATAGACAATGGGTCATGGACCACACCTACCAAACATTACACATGTGGACCACTAGGTGGCGCTATAATGGTTTTTTGCCTTTATCTCCCACATTACACATCGCACATTAGAAAACCATACATCCACGTGTTCCTTGAATCAAGCTGAATCACATGATATAGGCCACGCCCATTTTTGCTGAAAATCTTTTTCGCAAAATCGCGCAATATGCAAAACCAACTTTTACGAACTCGTCCTAGGCCGTGCGACGGATCAGCTCGAAACCTGGTAGGTAGCATCTCCAGATGGACCTGACCATAAAGGTACTCAAGGAATTTTGCTACGTTAAAGTATGCGCATTTGACGACCAAACAAATTTGCATAGCTAGCTACCGCACACGTATCATATCATATCTCGGCCAAATTAAATGTTATCAGCAAGAACCTTCAGGGCATTGTTCAAGATGCCACTCTGATGCTCTGTACCAAATTTGGCGAAGATCGGCCTTCAGGGGGCGCTATAAGCAACCTTTATTTGTGTTGGCCAATAACTCAATGCATTTGAATGGGGAATTTGCAATTGCAATATCTCTGCCACAGTACATGCAATCAACACGAAACTTGTGGTGCTCGTTCGGCATGCGGCTCCGAGGCTCATTACCAAATTTGGCGAAGATCGGCCATTAGGGGGCGCTATAATCAACGTATACATGTTTTGGCCCTTTTACTCAATTGTAATGGGATATTTGCAATGGAAATGTACCACAGACCTTGCAGCTCACACTTCTCAATATTTACTGACGTTTGCCTCTTACCGTTAGGTTTTGGTTTTTACTTTTGCGTGCTCCTTTGGTTTTTTACAATAAAACAAACATCTTAACCCACCTGACAAAGTTTCTACAACCTTCACAGTGGACAAATGCAACTCTTTTCTCTCACTTTTTCAATCCAAAATCTACACCATTCGTAGGCGGCGATACCGTGCAATTAAACATTGCAGTTGGTGCTAAGTGGAGCGTCCGTCGTAGCGTGATCGGTTACGTCGGTGGCATCGATGCTTAATTTCCCACGAAGCACCCACGGAGGAAAACATAAATCGGCGCCTGTGACGTCGTTTACAACAACTTGACCACCTCCCCCGCTCCTTCACCCACCACACCTGCCTCCCCCCCCCACCCTCTCGGTCACTCTCTCATTTCTCTCAGCTGTGTCCCGCGGTCAGGGGGGTTAAGAAGTTTGTTTGTTGTAGAGAATTCTTAAAGGCGGTCCGTACACGCGTGGAGGTGAACAGTCGACCGCTACTTTTGCGACGGCGACGCACCGCAGACGTCGCGGCTCGCGCCTCTCGACGTTTAGCGACGTTCGCCTCCCCTCCGCCCGGCTTCGGGTTCCGCTTTCGCGCGCTCCCCCGGGCGTCGGGGGCGACTGGCGTGGGTGGCTTGGGCCCCGTCATAACTGCTTGCAGTTCTAGTTATTATTATTCTTCTCCGCCTAAAACTCCGACTACAGCCTAAACCGTACATGGTGGGGGGTTGCCATTTTCAGGAATGGTCTGAATCACCGCAAGGACCTCAGGCACAAAAATTGACCCACTTCCACCACTAGGTGGCGCTATAGCAGAAAAAACCGCATTTTGGCTCTATAACTCCCTATAACTCCCACACCGTACACCCTACATTCAAAACTCATACATCCACGCGTTCCCTGGATCCACCTGAATCACGTGATATAGGCCACGCCCATTTCCGCCTAGACTTTTATGCGTGAAAAATCGCAATTTATCAAAAACCTACTTTTTCGAAGTCCTCCTAGACCGTGCGACCGATCTGCACGAAACTTGGACCGTAGCATCTCCAGACCGACCTAACAAAAGGTTAATGAAAAGAATTTTGATAGGACAAAAATTGCGCATATTACGCACGAACAAATTTGTGTAGCTAACTATGAAAACACCAACTTTGCCATATCTCGGCCAAAATAAAGGCTATCAACGCCAAACTTTAGATTCTTGTTTGCCATGACCCTCTGGAGGTGCCCCACGCGTTTTACAAAGATTGGTCACTAGGGGGCGCTACAAGTACAAAAAGTTTATATCTCATGAACGGCTCATCTGATTTTTACAAAATTTGATGGGCACCATCTAGGGACACTTCTGAGGCCAGGTCTAGAGTGGGGTACTGAGGGGTCAAAGTGGGCGTGGCCTATGGGACCCAAGTCTAGATTCACCACTTACACTAATGTGAACAACTTTAAATTTACAGGGTAGATAGACAATGGGTCATGGACCACACCTACCAAACATTACACATGTGGACCACTAGGTGGCGCTATAATGGTTTTTTGCCTTTATCTCCCACATTACACATCGCACATTAGAAAACCATACATCCACTTGTTCCTTGAATCAAGCTGAATCACATGATATAGGCCACGCCCATTTTTGCTTAAAACTTTTTCGCAAAATCGCGCAATGTGCAAAACCAACTTTTACGAACTCGTCCTAGGCCGTGCGACGGATCAGCTCGAAACCTGGTAGGTAGCATCTCCAGATGGACCTGACCAAAAGTTACCAAGGAATTTTGCTACGTTAAAGTATGCGCATTTGACGACCAAACAAATTTGCATAGCTAGCTACCGCACACGTATCATATCATATCTCGGCCAAATTAAATGTTATCAGCAAGAACCTTCAGGGCATTGTTCAAGATGCCACTCTGATGCTCTGTACCAAATTTGGCGAAGATCGGCCTTCAGGGGGCGCTATAAGCAACCTTTATTTGTGTTGGCCAATAACTCAATGCATTTGAATGGGGAATTTGCAATTGCAATATCTCTGCCACAGTACATGCAATCAACACGAAACTTGTGGTGCTCGTTCGGCATGCGGCTCCGAGGCTCATTACCAAATTTGGCGAAGATCGGCCATTAGGGGGCGCTATAATCAACGTATACATGTTTTGGCCCTTTTACTCAATTGTAATGGGATATTTGCAATGGAAATGTACCACAGACCTTGCAGCTCACACTTCTCAATATTTACTGACGTTTGCCTCTTACCGTTAGGTTTTGGTTTTTACTTTTGCGTGCTCCTTTGGTTTTTTACAATAAAACAAACATCTTAACCCACCTGACAAAGTTTCTACAACCTTCACAGTGGACAAATGCAACTCTTTTCTCTCACTTTTTCAATCCAAAATCTACACCATTCGTAGGCGGCGATACCGTGCAATTAAACATTGCAGTTGGTGCTAAGTGGAGCGTCCGTCGTAGCGTGATCGGTTACGTCGGTGGCATCGATGCTTAATTTCCCACGAAGCACCCACGGAGGAAAACATAAATCGGCGCCTGTGACGTCGTTTACAACAACTTGACCACCTCCCCCGCTCCTTCAACCACCACACCTGCCTCCCCCCTCCACCCTCTCGGTCACTCTCTCATTTCTCTCAGCTGTGTCCCGCGGTCAGGGGGGTTAAGAAGTTTGTTTGTTGTAGAGAATTCTTAAAGGCGGTCCGTACACGCGTGGAGGTGAACAGTCGACCGCTACTTTTGCGACGGCGACGCACCGCAGACGTCGCGGCTCGCGCCTCTCGACGTTTAGCGACGTTCGCCTCCCCGCCGCCCGGCTTCGGGTTCCGCTTTCGCGCGCTCCCCCGGGCGTCGGGGGCGACTGGCGTGGGTGGCTTGGGCCCCGTCATAACTGCTTGCAGTTCTAGTTAGGGGTCCAAGCCCGAGTCTGTAAGAACGGGCAATAGCAAAGCTATGCCGTTCATACAGCAGGGCTGTAGAACCCTATTGTTTTTCTACTGATTTTTCCTCTTCATTATTAGGGGTCCAAGCCCGAGTCTGTAAGAACGGGCAATAGCAAAGCTATGCCGTTCATACAGCAGGGCTGTAGAACCCTATTGTTTTTCTACTGATTTTTCTCTAGGGGTCCAGCCCGTCTGTAGGGCATCGCTACGTTCAGCGTGACCCTATGTTTTCTATTATTATTATTATTAGGGGTCCAAGCCCGAGTCTGTAAGAACGGGCAATAGCAAAGCTATGCCGTTCATACAGCAGGGCTGTAGAACCCTATTGTTTTTCTACTGATTTTTCCTCTTCATTATTATTAGGGGTCCAAGCCCGAGTCTGTAAGAACGGGCAATAGCAAAGCTATGCCGTTCATACAGCAGGGCTGTAGAACCCTATTGTTTTTCTACTGATTTTTCCTCTTCATTATTATTATTATTATTATTCTTCTCCGCGTAAAACTCCGACTACAGCCTAAACCGTACATGGTGGGGGGTTGCCGTTTTCAGGACTGGTCCCAAACGCCGCAAGGACCTCAGGCACAATAAGTCACCCACTTCCACCACTAGGTGGCGCTATAGCAGAAAAAACGCGTTTTGGCTCTTTAACTCCCTATAACTCTCACACCGTACACCCTACATTCAAAAATCATACATCCACGCGTTCCCTGGATCCCCCTGAATCACGTGATATAGGCCACGCCCATTTCCGCCTAGACTTTTATGCGTGAAAAATCGCGATTTATCAAAAACCTACTTTTTCGAACTCCTCCTAGACCGTGCGACCGATCTGCACGAAACTTGGACCCTAGCATCTGCAGACCGACCTGACAAAAAGGTAATAAAAAGATTTTTTATAGGATAAAAATTACGCATATTACGCACGAACAAATTTGTGTAGCTAACTATGAAAACACCAACTTTGCCATATCTCAGCCAAAATAAAGGCTATCAACGCCAAACTTTAGATTCTTGTTTGCCATGACCCTCTGGAGGTGCCCCACGCGTTTTATGAAGATTGGGCACTAGGGGGCGCTACAAGTACAAAAAGTTTATATCTCATGAACGGCTCATCCGATTTTTACAAAATTTGATGGGCACCATCTAGGGACACTCCTGAGGCCAGGTCTAGAGTGGGGTACTGAGGGGTCAAAGTGGGCGTGGCCTATGGGACCCAAGTCTAGATTCACCACTTACACTAATGTGAACAACTTTAAATTTACAGGGTAGATAGACAATGGGTCATGGACCACACCTACCAAAACTTACACATGTGGACCACTAGGTGGCGCTACAATGGTTTTTGGCCTTTATCTCCCACATCACACATCGCACATTAGAAAACCATACATCCCCGTGTTCCTTGAATCAAGCTGAATCACGTGATATAGGCCACGCCCATTTTTGCTTACAAACTTTTTCGCAATATCGCACAATGCGCAAAACCAACTTTTTCGAACTCGTCCTAGGCCGTGCGACGGATCAGCTCGAAACCTGGTAGGTAGCATCTGGAGATGGACCTGACCAAAACGTTACTCAAGGAATTTTGCTCCGTTAAAGTATGCGCATTTGACGACCAAACAAATTTTCATAGCTAGCTACCACACACGTATCATATCATATCTTGGCCAAATGAAACGTTATCAGCAAGAAACTTGAGGTCATTGTTCAACATGCCACTCTGATGCTTTGTACCAAATTTGGCGAAGATCGGCCTTTAGGGGGCGCTATAATCAACGTTTATTTGTTATGGCCAATAACTCAATGCATTTGAATGGG
The DNA here is from genome assembly GCF_008315115.2 of Sander lucioperca. Taxonomy (NCBI): domain Eukaryota; kingdom Metazoa; phylum Chordata; class Actinopteri; order Perciformes; family Percidae; genus Sander; species Sander lucioperca. The sequence goes on along the minus strand of NC_050179.1, from coordinate 31,147,209 downwards.
AAATTTGCATATGCAATATCTCTGCCACAGTACATACAATCAACGTGAAACTTGTGGTGCTCGTTCGGCATGGGGCTCTGAGGCTCAGTACCAAATATGGCGAAGATCGGCCATCAGGGGGCGCTATAATCAACGTATACATGTTTTGGCCCTTTTACTCAATTGTAATGGGATATTTGCAATGGAAATGTACCACAGACCTTGCAGCTCACACTTCTTAATATTTACTGATGTTTGCCTCCTACCGTTAGGTTTTTGTTTTCATTTTTGCGTGCTCCTTTGGTATTTTACAATAAACAAACTTCTTAACCCACCTGACAAAGTTTCTACAACCTTCACAGTGGACAAATGCAACTCTTTTCTCTCACTTTTTAAATCCAATATCAACACCATTCATAGGCGGCGATACCGTGCAATTAAACATTGCAGTTGGTGCTAAGTGGAGCGTCCGTCGTAGCGTGATCGGTTACGTCGGTGGCATCGATGCTTAATTTCCCACGAAGCACCCACGGAGGAAAACCTAAATCGGCGCCTGTGACGCCATTTACAACAACTTGACCACCTCCCCCGCTCCTTCAACCACCACACCTGCCTCCCCCCTCCACCCTCTCGGTCACTCTCTCATTTCTCTCAGCTGTGTCCCGCGGTCAGGGGGGTTAAGAAGTTTGTTTGTTGTAGAGAATTCTTAAAGGCGGTCCGTACACGCGTGGAGGTGAACCGTCGACCGCTACGTTTGCGACGGCGACGTACCGCAGCGTCGCGGCTCGCGCCTCTCGACGTTTCGCGACGTTTGCCTCCCCGCCGCCCGGCTTCGGGTTCCGCTTTCGCGCGCTCCCCCGGGCGTCGGGGGCGACTGGCGTGGGTGGCTTGGGCCCCGTCATAACTGCTTGCAGTTCTAGTTTTTATTATTATTCTTCTCCGCGTAAAACTCCGACTACAGCCTAAACCGTACATGGTGGGGGGTTGCCATTTTCAGGAATGGTCTGAATCACCGCAAGGACATCAGGCACAGACATTGACCCACTTCCACCACTAGGTGGCGCTATAGCAGGAAAAACGCGTTTTGGCTCTATAACTCCCTATAACTCCCACACCGTACACCTCACATTTAAAATCCTTATATCCACGTATTCCCTGGATCCAACTGAATCACGTGATATAGGCCACGCCCATTTCCGCCTAGACTTTTATGCGTGAAAAATCGCGATTTATCAAAAACCTACTTTTTCGAACTCCTCCTAGACCGCGCGACCGATCTGCACGAAACTTGGACCGTAGCATCTCCAGACTGATCTGACAAAATTTTAATAAAAAGAATTTTTATAGGATAAAAATTGCGCATATTACGCACGAACAAATTTGTGTAGCTAACTATGAAAACACCAACTTTGCCATATCTCAACCAAAATAAAGGCTATCAACGCCAAACTTTAGATTCTTGTTTGCCATGACCCCCTGGAGGTGCCCCACGCGTTTTACGAAGATTGGTCACTAGGGGGCGCTACAAGTACAAAAAGTTTATATCTCATGAACGGCTCATCTGATTTTTACAAAATGTGATGGGTACCATCTAGGGACACTCCTGAGGCCAGATCTAGAGTGGGGTACTGAGAGGTCAAAGTGGGCGTGGCCTATGGGACCCAAGTCTAGATTCACCACTTACACTAATGTGAACAACTTTAAATTTACAGGGTAGATAGACAATGGGTCATGGACCACAATTACCAAAACTTACACATGTGGACCACTAGGTGGCGCTATAATGGTTTTTGGCCTTTATCTCCCACATCACACATCGCACATTAGAAAACCATACATCCACGTGTTCCTTGAATCAAGCTGAATCACGTGATATAGGCCACGCCCATTTTTGCTTACAAACTTTATCGCAATATCGCACAATGCGCAAAACCAACTTTTTCAAACTCGTCCTAGGCCGTGCGACGGATCAGCTCGAAACCTGGTAGGTAGCATCTCCAGATGGACCTGACCAAAAATTTACTCAAGGAATTTTGCTACGTTAAAGTATGCGCATTTGACGACCAAACAAATTTTCATAGCTAGCTACCACACACGTATCATATCATATCTTTGCCAAATGAAATGTTATCACCAAGAAACTTGATGTCATTGTTCAACATGCCACTCTGATGCTCTGTACCAAATTTGGCGAAGATCGGCCTTTAGGGGGCGCTATAATCAACGTTTATTTGTTATGGCCAATAACTCAATGCATTTGAATGGGAACTTTGCATATGCAATATCTCTGCCACAGTACATACAATCAACGCGAAACCTGTGGTGCTCGTTCGGCATGGGGCTCTGAGGCTCAGTACCAAATTTGGCGAAGATCGGCCATTAGGGGGCGCTATAATCAACGTAGACCAGTTTTGGCCCTTTTACTCAATTTTAATGGGATATTTGCAATGGAAATATACCACAGACCTTGCAGCTCACACTTCTTAATATTTACTGAAGTTTGCCTCATACCGTTAGGTTTTTGTTTTCATTTTTGCGTCCTCCTTTGGTTTTTTACAATAAACAAACTTCTTAACCCACCTGACAAAGTTTCTACAACCTTCACAGTGGACAAATGCAACTCTTTTCTCTCACTTTTACAATCCAAAATCTACACCATTCGTAGGCGGCGATACCGTGCAATTAAACATTGCAGTTGGTGCTAAGTGGAGCGTCCGTCATAGCGTGATCGGTTACGTCGGTGGCATCGATGCTTAATTTCCCACGAAGCACCCACGGAGGAAAACATAAATCGGCGCCTATGACGCCATTTGCAACAACTTGACCGCCTCCCCCGCTCCTTCAACCACCACGCCTGCCTCCCCCCTCCACCCTCTCGGTCACTCTCTCATTTCTCTCCGCTGTCTCCCGCGGTCAGGGGGGTTAAGAAGTTTGTTTGTTGTAGAGAATTCTTAAAGGTGGTCGGTATACGCGTGGAGGTGAACTGTTGACCGCTACGTTTGCAACGGCGACGTACCGCAGACGTCGCGGCTCGCGCCTCTCGATATTTAGCGACGTTTGCCTCCCCGCCCCCCGGCTTCGGGTTCCGCTTTCGCGCGCTCCCCCGGGCGTCGGGGGCGACTGGCGTGGGTGGCTTGGGCCCCGTCATAACTGCTTGCAGTTCTAGTTTTACCATTGATATCAGAAATCTCTTTTACAAGAGACAAAACAACATAGAAAAATAACAATGAAACAAAAGAACAGTCTGCGATTTTTCAGCTTTTAGTGGGACACAAGAAGAGCAGGAGGTGACTGATTTTGTTAGACAACTTCTCAGACCCCTGCCATAACGTCAAGTTAGGTCAGAGTCCTGAGTAAACGAGAAGATTGGTTATTATCACTTCCTCGAAAATCAAGATTCCAAGTGTCTTTCTTTGTCTAAAGTCTGCTTTGTTTTCCTCTTTTACACACTAACCTAACACACACGCATACACATGCACAGATCAGCTGATGGCAACCCCATACTCACGCGGTATTGCAACCAAGTTTCACTACCCGCCGGTTTGTGTATTTCCTCGAGTAGCCATTTTGTGCCTTTCGCTAAAAACTACAAAGAGCCTCAAAACTCGCTGTGTTTCATCCGCCATCTTGATCTTGCGTGGCTTAGCTACCCACGTGATCTTGTCACCACCCCCTCTTTCTCACACACACACACACACACACACACACACACACCACATGTTTGCTTGTTTTTGCCGTTGTTGTAATTGTAACAAGTATATAGGTTTATTGATTGAATAACTATTGATTGACATTTAATAATTTGGTAGTTAAATCAATTCTATTATACTTTAAATAGCAGTTGTTTGTGATTATTTGTGTATGTTTTAATAACAGCTGGTTGAACAGGTCAGTGCTCGAATTTCACCCTTCCCGTTCACTTTATAAATATGAGATGAATTAATCAAATTAATTAAGAGGGAACACCACCTATGAGACTGTTTTCACAGCTCAGTTATTGGTCCCTGATGCCAGGGTGGTGCCCCGTTTGTCAATTTGGTCAAGTTATTAACACACATATTCATAACTTTATTAATATTGATAACACATATTTTGATAAATTGCTAATAGATGAATCTGTACCTTCCTAATCCCCAACACGATCAAATGTCCTATTTTCCCTTGTGGGAGTGTCAACAAACTGTGTAAAGCTGGTCAGGTGGGGGCTGAGGCTGATGTGATTAAAATCCCCTGATATTGCAAAGGATGCATCAACATGTTGTGTCTGTATTCTCGCGTAGCCTCGTGTATGACATCCCTTGCCAATAGAGCCCCTGTGTGCAGTGGAATGTTAGCAACAATGGCTACGATGTGAGAAATCCCTCGGTACATAAAAAGTTCCAACTGCCAAACGTTCGATTTCCTGAGACACAAACAGATTACTAATGGAGGAGCTGAAGTAAGCTACAGACAGATATTCTCTCTCCCACTGGGACACTTGTGGGGGAATTAAATAAGTGTCGCAAACAGAGTTTCCCCCCCTCTCACAGTGGGGGTTTTGCCCATCCTGTAATATCCATCCATGAAGCAGCACGCTGCTGCCGCTATCTCATTATTCCATCTGTCAGAGAGGAGGAGAAATAGAGAGAGCAGACAGGGATAGAGATGAGATGTGGTGGTGTTATCAAACTCAAGGATGAAGGGTCAATAAAAACAGATGGCGTTGAAAAGCCTCTTGGAAAAGCCTGCTCCGATGCTCTGTGCAAACAATGCAAGATTACATTTCAGCGAGCAAAGGTCAGTTTTACCTCCCATCCTCTCCCTGTCACTGTTTTCTGTCTCCTCCCGTGTGCTTTCCATTCCTATCCACTCAGAAACAAACTCCCTTTCTGCAACCTATATTGACAAGCACAAACATGACTACAAATGATAGCAGTCATTTACATTCAAATCAGATTGACGAAACAATAAAAAACCCTTTTTTTCTGTGGTACAAATTGTCATAATGGCTGTTTGCTTTACCATGCATGACGCTTTAACAAGGCTGGACTCTGTACCCTCTTGTATATCAGCAGTACAAACTGGACTCAAAACAACTATTCATCATCCAGCTGTCTGCACAGAAAAATGACATTACATGTTAAAAAGAGATAGGACCATGTTTGTTTAACTGTGCTTGTACCTTTTGTGCAAATGAAAGGGGTGTTTGTTGTATGTAACTCTAATTGATAACCAATATCTTTAGTAATTTAGATTTTTTTGTGTCCTTACTAGGGTAATTCATTTTATTTATTGGAGTTTGGCACTTGCCTATATGCTATCAGTTTAGCATGCTAACAGGCAGAGATCTAACATAATGTTCCATTAAGCATTCATATCAACACAGCTTTCTTGCCAACAGCAGCAGCATGCCAGAAAGCCCACTCACACTAGTTTATAGCTGGGCAACTGCAACAGAGCTACTGGTGCTACTGTCACTTTGGAGCTAGTTATGCTAATGAATAAGAAATGCAATGGCAACATAACATGAAATTACAAAACATACAGGATGTAAAGTATATGGTATACTGCAACATCATGGTGCTGCAATATCATCTGAGCGAGTTATAGTACAGTGGAGACTGTGAAAGCACACTGCAATGTAACAAAAGTGCAAATGTTGCAATATGAACTCAACATGGAAATTACCTGACACACAAGATCTACATCTTATGGGCTTCATCAGGAAATAGACCCGGCCCCTATTTTCCCCAGGAAGGGAAAACAGCGAGAGCATCCAGTCAATTTACCAAAAGACACCCCCCAATATCGTATACGTCTCCTCTACAACACCATGGATGATGAGAGATTCATCTTGGAGGTGGAAAAACATAATAAGACATCACAGATCCTTTTTATAAAGACAAGGTCAGAAAAGATAAGGCATGGAGTCTAATTGCAGGAGTGCTTGAAGTGGAAGGTAGATACTACTAGCTTAATAAACACTGATTGTTCTTTCAAGTACTTGTAGAGACAATATAATCTGTGAGTCGGGCAGGCAAGACACTCTGCTTCTGAGACGCTCCTGGTGTGGTATGGCACGTGACATAGGATGAAACAAAACCGTATCAACTAATTTGGCAATGGCTTGAATGTAACAGACTTCATTGATATAAAATAGCATGACAGCTTTATTGTCAATGGGGGTTAGGCAATCTATTGACACGCCTAATGATGAAGGCATTATAGCTTTAATATGCTATGTTAATTGCAATTAATCTTTTGTTTTCTTTTAGTTTATCAGTGCCACAAATGTAGGCTAATTATTATTGTCTGAGTTGTCTTCTTTGCTCTACTTTTCTGGTCTGCAGTGCCTCTTGTCACCACATTATTTATTCACAGCTAATGGTTTATACAACAAAGTAAAATAACAAGTAAAATGCAATTGTTGTTATGGGACACCTGTATAAGAGCTATGTCATGTAAAAAAATAGACCTTTTGGCACGGTTTATTATTCCTGCTAGAGGCATGACAATGGCAAGTCAGTTGGTCAGTTGATCCACCACTTTGGTCCAAACTAAAATATCCCAGGAGTGGATTGATTTCCATAAAATTTGGTACAGACATTGATGGTTTCCAGATGATGAATCCTATTGATTTTGATGCTCCCCTGACGTTTCCTCTAGCACAGTGGTTCCCAACCTTTTTTCCTTGGCGCCCCCCCTACTTATGTCTAAGAAAAGCTGAGCCCCCCCTCCGAAACCGAAGGTGAGGTAACTTTCCCTTACTTTCTTTTTTGATACAGAGGAGTTATCAGCACTTTTACATATCTCCGCCATGTTTCGTTCATAAAATAGTGATGCCGTGGCGGCAGGAAAAACGAGGATGACAGCAGCTAGCAGCTGACTTGATGACAGCAAGGGTCACACAAAAATATACATTACATTATATACATTATATATTCTAGTGTATTATCATAATTTCTTTAACATGTGCAAATATTTTTTTTTTTTACCTCAACCTCAAACCAGATAAAGACTTGCGCCCCCCCTGTGATCTTTGCCGCCCCCCTTAGGGGTCCCCGGACCCCAGGTTGGGAACCACTGCTCTAGCACCACCGTGAAGTTCACATTTTTTAGAAAAATGTCTTAACAACTATTGAATGGATTGCAATGAAATGTAGTTCAGTCATTCATTTTCCTCTAAGGATCAATTGTAAAACAACCATCAGGTCAAATGTTTTTCCAATACTTTGTCTTATGAGCAAATAACTGCAAAAATAATGACATTGCCTTCAGCCTCAGCTGTTCTTTGTGTTTAGTGCCACTTAGCAAATGTTAGCATGCTAACACGCTAAACTAAGATAGCATATTTGTCTAAACAATCATGAGAGCCAGGGCGTTCATCTAACATGTGTTTGTGTACGGTTTAATTTCATCATTTGCATGAAGGGTAGACAGCAATCAGTGTTTGGCGGATGATCACTTTTTGGCTCCAAACCGCTAGCTCACTGCAAAGACATTCTTGACTGCAAGCCGTGAAGCCCCACCCCCGCAGCTGCACACAGGTCGCTGTTGTTGTTTTCAGTGTGCTGCATGTGATGTGAATTCTTTTGTGCATGCAGGATTATTTGAAGGACACACATACACACTCACGCACACACACACACACACAGAGGGTCCTTGATTTATAGTTAGATAATTATAATTAATTATAGATAATTAGTTAGATGCAGCAGATATAAACATTACACTCAAGAATGCATTTAGGTCTGACACTGTCCCATAATGAAGGAGGCATGGAAATCACTTTAGTTTTTGGACAAATCAAAGTGAAATGTATTTTAGTGATTGTGTTATCTCTGGTAAATAGGCCTACCAATGGACTCGTTTTCTAATCGCTGTTCTATTAGCTGCAATACACCAGCAGTGTAAAACATACTTCAGCAAATCAGGACCAATAGAAACATCATCCAGATTTATACATTTCATATGCAAGTAAACGTCATACTGATTAACAACATGATGCTGTTAAAAGTAAACAACATACTGATTGATAATATAGAAGTGAACTATTATAATGTATGATTTATTGAAGCTTCTTTTACAGCCAGCGTGGGCAAATGGCCAGAGAACACTAACATATTTAGTAGTTTAGTGAGAGCAACAACAACCTTACGACTAAAATAAAAGTGTGTGTGTGTGTGTGTGTGTGTGTGTGTGTGTAATGGGGTCTTATGGTCAGCGTTGAGTGACAAGTTACAGCATGGTAGAGTAGAGCAGGAGGACAAATGATGGAGAGTACAGGTCCCGGTGGAAAGAAAACAAATCAATCTTTTTGGATTTTTCCAAAAAAGAAGGAGGGGTAAGAAGTTAGTCTATGTGGTAGAAGTTGGGCTATTTTGGGGCCCCTGGTTAGCTCACCAGGTTGAGCGTGCACCCCATGTACAGAGGCTCAGGCCTTTTCGCAGCAGCCGCGGGTTCGGTTCTGACCTGCGGCCCTTTACTGCATGTCATCCCCCTCTCTCTCCCACTTTCCTGACTTTAGCCAAAAATAGCATCTTTAGTTAGGCCACATGCTGGGTTTCTCCCATCCACCCCGGATCACGATCAATGGACGTCTATGCCTAGTTACACATATAAAAAAAGTTTTTATTACATATAATATCATTGGCGTAGATTTTGGGGGGGAGACATTGGACGCATTTGTCCCCAATAAAAACATGAAAGTATCACAGGACTTTTAGTTTGACAAAGAATATGAGTCATAGACCAACAATGCCTCTGGTAAGGTAGGCGTAAGGCATAGAAAGGATTTTTTTGTGGCAGAGACAGACTTCGAGTCATCGAGAGAAGAGAAATAATAGTTGTATTACTCATCCTGCTCTTATACTGTAATAAGGAGCTATATTTATAAGACACATCAGAATGATTGAAGGGTGGAATATCCTCTTATTAGGTCTTTATTAACTCACAGGTTGCATCATATCTCCTCACAGGTGCCAGCTTGTCAGTGGTAAACATCTCATAGCTTTTTCTAATAAAATGATGGTTGGTAAATGCTTGGTCAGTTCCATTCCTACTACCCCCTGGTAGTAGGAATATGTTCTTTCCTCCTGCCTCGGTGCTCTGAAATCTACAGCCCCCATTACTTTTTTTATAACTCTGTCTCTTTGGTCTTTCATTTCTTCCCACCCATTCTATTTTTAGACGGCTGTGGCTCAGGTGATAAAGTGGTCGTCTACCAATCGGAAGGTTGGTGGTTCGATTCCTGGCCCATGTCAAAGTGTCCTTGGGCAAGACACTGAACCCAGAATGGTCCAAATGTTGTGCCATTGGTGTGTGAATGTTTATCTGATGAGCAGGTGGCACCTTGTACACCTGGTGTAAATATCCTTTCGACAGGGTAAGGCAAGGATTCGGCCCTCAAAGTCTCAAAAGTCAGTTTCATTCAGGCGAGCAAATATCAACTTCGAGAGCAGAGTTTACCTGCCAGAGTGTCTGCCAGGGCTGTAGTCAAGTCCACCTTTGTCGAGTCCAAGACAAGGACTAGTCAAGACGAGTCAAGAACGAGTCCAAAAAAGTTTGAGTCCAAATGAGAGACAGACAATACCGAGACAGAAAAAAAAGAATCCTCTTCAAGACCACTTACTTACCTGTTAATTTATGTGATGTGAGAGACAGTATATCTTCTACTTTAAGATGATAATTTTGATTTATTATTTGTAATAATCAAAAAGCAAGTGCAGAGTAACACACTATAGGATAAATTAGGCCATATTATTTACTTAAAATATAAAGTGGGAATATTCCCATTCTTGAACGTATTACTTGTCCTGAAGAATTCATAGTACAAAGTAGGGATGCAACGATTATAGATTTTGTTGGTACGATTATAGTATTATATATATTATTATATATAATCACGGTTTCACAATTATCACGATTGTTATGCATTAATTTCACTAATGTATGAAATCACATGAACTCTAGATTTTTGTGTTATTTATTGATGCCTTTTCAAACAGAAATAACAGTAACAGTTGTGAATGTTTTGAAAATTATTATATAATCAACAGATTAGAGACTAGAAATGGATCAGTCACACCACAAACACAGGCCAAGTTAGCAACAACAGTGCTGTCCTTCTCAGGAAGAAGTTGGCCCTTTTGGGGCTAGAAACGGTCCTGCTAGCTACTGTGCCTAAAAGTAGAAGGAGCTGCTAGACAAGATGCACCTGTCATTGGGAGATTTGCAGCATTTTGCCAAGGAATAAATGCAATGGAGAGATCTCCTTGAGCCTTATGTCCCACAGGGGATGAAGAGGAGTAGGAAAGTAAGTAACGTTTAGTGTTAACGTCAGATTCAGCTGTTGCAAAGTTTTGCCTTGTACGAACGTAACGTTATCATCATTGCACTCACTGTAAATGCAAACGTCATCTCCTGACTCATTGTCCCTACCCGATGTGAGTCGAGTGTAGATGTGAGTTGCGCATGCTAAGATTTAAACGGTTTACAGCATAACGCCAAGGGATCCGGATCCGGCAAACGTTTTAGCTATCTATGATTGTTTGATTGCTAACATTAGCTCAAAACGCCATTCAAGCCTTTGTTGTGTTTGATTGCTAACTTGTAGCCAGCAGTGAACCAACTTCGTTATGTAGGTCCATTTTTATTGTATTGACATTACAGAAGTCTGTCGTTAGCAGGTTCTTGGAGGCTACTTCAGCTTTAATCTATAACTGACATCAGGGATCATGCCGTGAAAATGTGATGCCTTACGCTAAATGATAAATTACTGCTATGTAATGTACCTATCTCATTATTCTGTGGCTAACAGCGAAACAGATCTGCGTGAAATCTGGTCTAACCTACCTGTGTGGGGCTGGTGAGGAGGGGAGCGTCATTGTTGCAAAGTGACGCATACGCAACTCACATCTGCACTCGACTCACATCGGGCAGTGACACTCGTTAGCTGTTAACTGTAACGTTACCGTTAACATTAAACAGGCTAACATTAGTTAACTGGTGACGTTAATAAGCTAACAAACACTTAACAACAACGTTAATAAAGAAGTAGAGGGCAAGCTTACCAACTTGGGTTGAATTCCCCGTTGCAGCTGCAGCTTTCGTGTGGTCAGGGGCTGGCTCTGCGCTGTGTTTTCCTGCTGTTTGCTAACTTTATGTAACGTTAAAAAATTGCAGCAGTTAGTTATACAACCTGTTGTACATCACTCAGACAATCAATACTCGGCGGTGATCGGACCGGGCGTCTGATGTGCCATGTGTGCGCAAACTCAAGCGTTTATGTTGTCGAGGTTTAATAGGAACTGCACGCACTGCTACACATAACGTGCAGTCAGTTAACACTCGGTGTAGTGGAGCCTTTACGATTAATTAGCGTTTTTTTAAAGCGTGGTTAATAGTGAAATTGGTTAAACGCTGCATCCCTAGTACAAAGTGCTCGCTGACATTGTGTCTGTGGCCAAAATGAAAATGATTGATATCTGATGATTGAGGCATATGATGCAGCCAGGCGTATTTCAGGCGACCAATCTCAACGCCTGTTCTAGATGGATTTTGAATTAAACTAATACCTGTTTTCTGAACGAGCGCACTTGGCAGTTTGCCAAAGGCACGTATCGTCACACTGGTGGGAGCACGGGGCGCGTTCCTATGGTGCTGCCTGGACGAAGAGCAGCGCTAGCTGAAACTCCCTTTCACCGTATCTGTTGTGTCTGAGCTGTAGCAAAGAAGCAGCATAAGCTCCTGGTTGGTTTAAAGGGGATTGAGCCCATATTCAATGACATCTTAAAGGGTAATTTCATTTTTTCCAACCTGGACCCCATTTCCCCATGAATTTCTGTCTAATAGACTGATGTGGACAAACATTTCTGTAATTGGTCCAGTATTCAGCAGTGCGAATTGAGCTGCAATGTAACCTAATGGGGCAATTGTGCACCCTCCATTTTTGTCCACTAAAAGTGATTGTTTTTTGCAAACCATTGTCAGCCAGCCAATTAAATACTCGATATCTGTTCAAATCAATTATCTCAACCATGGAAGTACCCTGCAACACTGTTGTGAAATTATTGAGCTAATGGGTTTTTGTTGCCACGCAGACAGTATCAAATCTTTTTGCAGCAATTAAGATCATTATCCAACCTTGTGTTTTTGTTGAAGTCCACTTCAGGTCCATTTTGCTTCAACTCACAGGTTTAACTGTAATTAAATCTAAAGCTTGGAGCAGGTTGTGTACTTTCAACCTTGTGAAAATGCATCAGGTGAACACAAATGCACTTGAGTTGGTGAGAGCTGTGGTCATTTCATTCTGAGAGCTCTCTATTGCACAGTAGTGGTGTGCAATACTGCAAAATTTGGTATTGATCCGATACCAAGTAAATACAGGGCCAGTATCGCCGATACAGATACGATACCAATACTTTGTAATAATTAAGGTGGATGCATCATCAAATTGCTAAATCTGAATTTCCATGACCTTTAAGTGTTTTTGTGATTTTTCCTTTGGATTTTTAGTTAAAAACCAGGACAGAATGTTCATATGCTTGTATAAATGTATTGTGTTAACACTGTATCTTACAGCCTTTTTTACAAATTATACAGCTTGTCGTCGTTTCATTTTCGGCCTGAAAATATAGCCACACAGCACTCCTCTTCCTCTCTGCCATTCTTCTGTCCTATTTGTGTGTGTGTGGTGCTGGCCACTGCCGGGCCTGGCTGCTTGCTTGCTTGTTTGCCTGGTGCCGCTGAGTCACGTGACGGTACAACATCAAATCACAAGAGGGGGGAGGAGGAGTAAAGTGTGACAGGACTTGACCACTTTAAAGCAGCGGACTGACACAGACACAGACAGCCAGGTCGCCTCTTTAAGGAAACCTCAGCAGTACATACTGGAGAGAAACTGAAACTAAAGTATCACTCTCATTACACTGGTATTGATCAATATCAATACCAACGCTGGTATCGATATTATCCATATTTGGATTGATCCACCCACAGAGAATTGAGTAGCTCAAGTAGCTGAGATACAGTTGAAGTTATTGTAAATTGACAGGCTGACTGGCAGTCTCATACTGCAGAATCATGAAACAAAGAAAAAAAACTCAAATCCAAATCCACTTCTGGGATAAAATACTGTGCAGTAGTCACAGGTATTTATCATGACACCCGGGCGGACACTTTTACTAGCCTCCTTCCAAGCTTTCAAACCATGTTTTCCAGCACGTTTGTGACGTCGAACCTGACACACCAGAAAGAAAACAGAAAGGCATACTCGTCTATGGGAAATTGTTAGGGGGTTTTGGCGTAAAACATCCGCACATATGCTAATTTTAGTCAAAAAAGGGTTTGTGTAAGGAGAGCTGTTTACTTCAACTATACCATCGTCTACATCACAACATGTATAAGAGAAATGATGCAATGGAGCAATATTTGTATAGCACTTTTCTAGTCTTCGACTACATAGTACAGGCACCATTCATTATCCACACACACATTCATACACTGGTGGCCGAGGCAGCCAAATAAGGTGTCACCTGTCAGATAAACTTGCACACTCATTAAGACACCGATGGCGTAGCAGCGGGAGCAATTTGTGGTTTACTGTCTTGCCCAGGGACACCTCGACATGGGACTGCAGGGCCAGGGACTGCTCTACCACCTGAGACACAGCGGAGAGAGAGATATAGAGTTCTCTCTTTGAGAGACTTGTAAATTTAAAAAATATATACTTATAAAACTAAATATTGAAGTAGATTCAATATTTCTGTTCATAATTGTTGATTGTTGTACATGTTGTAGTGTGTAGTAGGCAGTTCCGAACTGAGTCACCACAGCGTACACTGAAATGTTTTGGGATCTACTGCATCTGTGTCTGAGCCTGCTTTGATCTAGCTGGGTTTCTCTTGTGTCAGTGTATAGACTAAATCTTGCAAGCCGTTTGTATGACATTTTTTCAAATGCTGCTACTCTCGCCATCTTACACGAGAACGCTCGCGGGTCAAAATGTAAAAATATTTAATCAGATGTGCCTTTCGTTTAGATGATACGCCATTTTTGGGGCTTAAAAACGCAAAAAAAGTGAAACAACCCTCCAGAGTGGAAATCTTAAAAACACTCCACCGTCGCGTGCCTGTCTAAAGGGTAAAAACGCAAAAGTCTGCAGCCTCTATTGTTGTGGTGGCTGGCGAACCACCCCATAGTTCGTTACATAAATCAAAATATAGAGTGATTACTCGCCCATGGCCACTCCGCCGTTGGGTATCCACAGCCTGCCTATACTTGGCTTTCAGCTTAGATGATATCTGACTTTTAGAGATAGTGTCTTTCTCGGATATGACGTCCCAGTCCACGCCCTGTTGTGCCACCTCCTCGTCTGTCCAGACAAAATTGTCAGCTTTCATGTTTTAGTTTGGCGCTACTAGGGAGAGAAGTAGAAGGAAGGTTCTACGCAGGCGCGCGGACTTGGTGGTGTTGTGTGTCAGTGCTTCACACTACCACCTAGCCGCCTGGCGTGCATACTACATTGAATTTCACACACTTTTGCATCACCATATGCACGCAGATTTCCCCCCCAAAACGCTCGTCTAAACGCGGAATAAAAACTGAGACTGCAACGCCACTTTTGCGTTTTCTCTTCAGATCATTTCCGTCTAAACATAGCCTCGGATTGAAGGTACTCCTTCGTTCCTCTATACTCTCAGAAGAATCTGTCTGGTTATCATTAAACTGGTTTGGACCCAAGCCTAATGTTTGCCTTCTAGCTTCATTGGTCCAGTAAAAACAGAGAGCAACAACACAACACAAAAGGAGCTGTCAGTAGCAATATGACATACAGTAAAAGGAAAGGAAAAAGGAAAAAGCAAGGTTTCCTGCGGTGGGACTCGTAGGAGAGAACAAATTGCGTCAATAAGTAGTTTAGATGGCTGTTTTATTCACTTTAAACATCCTAATAATACAGGTGATGCTGAGTCATTATTAAATTAGTCATGATGTCATGATGAGTCACTATGTTAGCAGTTATAAAGTCACTTGTTTGGTAGCTTGATGGATAGTTAATTAGCTAGCTTGCTAATTCCACCCACCGTGCTTTCATGCTACACGCTGGTGATAGAAAATGAGGCGAATACACTGGTGAGAGCGCGGTGCTTTTCTACACTGTGACAAGTGTGTGTAAATGAAACATTAAGTTGTCAAACTTTACTCATTTGTTAGTAAGTTGACCCATTCCAGAAGAGAGTTGTCATGGAGATGAATGCTCCCAGTACCAGGGACCTCCATACACACCACTATGGTGTGTACCACTGTGGTGTGTATGGGGGCGGTTGACACTTAAATGGCAGCCATCCGTAACAGAGGAAAGTCTTTCAGGTGTATTCCTATGTCATGAGTCTCTCTTTCTCTCTCTCTCTCTCTCTCTCTCTCTCTCTCTCTCTCTCTCTCTCTCTCTCTCTCTCTCTCTGTCTCTCTCTCTCTCTCTCTGTCTCTCTCTCTCTCTCTCTCTCTCTCTCTCTCTCTCTCCCTCTCTCTCTGTCTCTCTCTCTCTCTCTCTCTCTCTCTCTCTGTCTCTCTCTCTCTCTCTCCCACACACACACACAGCATTAGGAAAGGAGGTACAGGTTTTTTTTTTACTTTATGTAATTAAGTCAAAAATAATTACTCAGAGGTTCCTCTCCTCCCTCTCACCCTCATTTCCTCTTTTTTACTTGACAGAGGAATGTAATTAAAAAAGGAGAGAGAGGTTTCCTGAGGTTTGATCATTGTCTCCTCGTCTAACGAGGGTTAGACCCGCCGTCTATCATGGACAGTTAGGGAGGGATACAGACGGAGACTCGGAGGAAGCAGGAGGAGATAGAGATAGAAGAGTGATGAAGATAGAGAGATCCATCAATGAGAGGGAGAGCGAGGGAGAAAGGCAGGAGACAGCCTATGTGAACCGAATATCAAGCTGACAGAGAAACTGTAAAGATGAGGAGGGAGAGTGAAGGAGAAAGTCCTTGTGTATTGAATTACAAAAGGTTCTTGTGTCACAATTTGAAATGTAAAAGTTTGTTCTGATTTGTCTCAGAATATGGAGATTAAACTCCAGAAGGTTTTTAGGGTTACTTGACTGTCTAAAGAAAGCTGTATAGTAGTGGATGGAGGAAAAAGACGGGGAGTGTATCCAAGTCCTTATCAGGATCAGAATCTGTTTCATTGGCTTAGTAAGTGTGCACACAAACAAGGAATTTGACCCAGTTTTTTTGTTATCTCAATATACATAACCGCTAAAAACAAGGATAACATGAACATTGACTGCTATGTACGAATATGAATATACAGTATATGAAACAGGGTACCCGCGGGGTCTTAAAAGTCTTTAAAAAGTCTTACATTCAATATTTTGTTTACAAAGGTCTTAAATTATTTCTTGTCCTTTCGTAGGATTAAATAAATACCGTAACCTCATAAATAAATGCTTTGTGTGTGTGTGTGTGACTTTACAATTTACTCCGTGTGACTTAGATGTTGCAGTGTGCGTGACACATGGATATATAATATTAACAACGGCGCAACATGGTGTTTTATCATAAACCCGTGGACATGGTGAGCAAGCTCTGGCACTAAACATCCAAGCTTGGGCATATATCAATCAGTTGTCATGAAAGAAAATGAAACGTCTCACACCGTGCTACTAACAAGTCAATGGAGAGTGGCCAGACTCTCTGGACCAATGAAATGGACCAGAGTCTGGTAGGACCAGGCTAATGTACCAGAGCCTGGTAGGAACAGGCTAATGGACCAGAGTCTGGTAGGACCAGGCTAATGGACCAGAGTCTGGTAGGACCAGGCTGCTCTCAAGCAGCTTTTAGACGCAAAAGCAGAACGGGATGAAACAATCACTGAAGCATTTGGCATTTACATTGGCATATTATATTACATTATATATTATCTTATCTAGCCAAGGTGGAACTCATTGTGGCAACTTCATAATGCACACATTTTATTTTTTATCATCCTATAAGTTTCATAGCATAACAGCTCTTCATGCAACACATACTTTATTATCTTATGTTATTAGAGTACAAACAAGCCTTACATAGCTATTGTGAACTAAATATGATTGTGGAGTATTATAATAAAATGTTTTATTAAATTCAGGTGACATTACTTGGTAAATAATTCTTTTATCAGGCCTAAACTGATTTTCCATTATATGGCCATGAAGTTGGCATTAAATTCCATCCTATGGTGGTATTAAAAAGGTCTGGGACACAAACTATAAAAACCCTGGCTCCCATAAGGTTATGCCTAGAGGTCTGAAACTTTATAAATGTGTTACTGACAAGATGTAGGTATGTGTGGTGTTTTGCAATATGTGGCATAAAGCATGTCCTAGTTATTGTCATTCAAATATGACTTATTTTAGGTAAGGACCAAAAAAACGTTTTTGATCTATATTTGAACTGATGTAGTGTAGCTTCTGTTTTACCTACATGCTAGACCAGCACATATCCAGAAACTAGAAGATGTTCCCTTTCAAATGAAGCCTCATACATGCATTCTGGCCTTGCAGATCTTCTGTTATAAGCTTTTCCATTTGAGTATAGCAAATAGGCGAAAATTCAACAAATAGAGGTGGATCTGAACAGGTCAAAAATGTAACTTGAAGAATCCTGGGGGTACCCTGTAAAAAAGTATCAATATATATAAACCACAACAACAATGACATTTGTAGACAAGAAAATAGGGTCGCACTTTAATTTACAGTAAATTAATATGACGTAGACATACTTGGTATCAAATTAGACCATATTTTATCCATTATCGACCATCCATTACCGTTTACTGTTGTTAGCTCTGTTGCTAAAAACAAACAGACGTATTACCATACCTGTGGAGGTTTGATTACATCTGTGTGAGGCGGGTCAATGTGTATACTTTACTTCCCATCAAATACAGTCGGAAAACGTATAGATGACTGACCCAAATGCTCTTTGGGAAGAACTGCTTTGTTTATAAGTTTAAGGTAATTACCAAGTGAAAGCTGCAGGGCTGCCTGCTGTGATTGGCTGTCAACAGCAAACACTGTTGGTAGCTCCTAGTTGCAATTACAGACATCACCCAAATATTTTTATGTTAAGAAAAAAATTGTGCCTCTTCTCTCATGCTCTTCTGTCTTCAACACTCCACTGCTTGCAGCCACACAAACGCTAGGCCTTTAATTGACCATGTTGCTCAGGGAAGTGTGTTCAGAACAAACAAATTTCCGCACACACACACACACACACACACACACACACACACACATGGCACACATACAGCTCTCAAGTAGTGCAGCCAGCAAGATGTGGGGCGTGCTATGTTCGCTGCCTAACTGCAGTCATGATGAGAATACTGAAAAGGATTTGTGTGTGTGTGTGTGTGTGTGTGTGTGTGTGTGTGCTTAACAGCTTCTGTGTCTCAATGCATACAAATTAATTTTATGTATCTAATATAATAATAAAATAACCTAGCTACGTTTGGCAAGTGCCAAGCTTATGTGAGTGAGAATTTGAAGATTTTATTATACAACAGAGTAAAAAGACACGTACGTGAATCTCTCATGTTAAATAACTACAACTGTTTGAACATTGGCAGAATATTTAATAGTCACACAGGACCCAAGTGCTCACAGTTTGTTTGTGTTATTTATTTAAGAAGGTACATTAAATAACTTGAGCACTTAAGTCCAACATCTAAATGTATCAGCAGAATGATGCTTCACCACTGACTTCGGTCATAAAGGGGTTAAAGTGGGCCAAAACGATCCAGAACTGCGTTCCTATTATTTTTTTTTAGCTTTTCTGACCAAAAATGCAGATACTAAACACACGAGACAGAGAAGCACTTAAAGGTATTTAATGGGTGATAATTCTTAGGGAGTAAAAGCAGGGGGAAAGCTTGGCCAAAAACTGGGCTGGGTATCTTCCAGGATGGAAAGGCAGGGGTAAGGCAGGACGGGGACTGCCCATTTCTCCGACGCTCCATTGTTCCGACCTCTCAATAACCCGAAAAATTCTCTTTGGTCCTACAGCCCACTAGTCAGACGTCCCTTTGTTTTGAAAAAATAAACCCTCTGCTCTGACATCCCATTGTTCCGACCATATAGGGTTAGGGTTATGGTTAGGGTTAGGGACAATTATTTATAATATTTCTTTAGGATTTTTGCCTTGTTTAACATGTCGGGAATCCCAAAGTTTCCTGTTTGAAACAGCCAAGATGAGGCGTCTTCTCACTGATCAAGTTAGTTTCACAGTGGTTATTGCAGGGATATGCCCCATTCCAGGCTTTTAGAAATATAAATACTAGGGCTGTCAATTGATTAAAAAATTTAATCTAATTCATTACATACTCTGTGATTAATTAATCGAAATTAATCGCATACATAATTAACGGTGTCTAAACAGATACTTTTTAAGAAAGTAAAAAAAAGAAAAAAAAAAAGGGTACTAAACAACAGTCGGTGATATTAAAGAACGGCTTGTTTATTGCTAAGGCCATATGGTCAAAATTAAATGATTTAATAATAATGTATAACAATAACAATAACTTATTTCACTAGTAAATTGCTGTTGAACAACAAAAACAACCACCAGATGGGAAAAGGACATTTACAATAACTTCAAATGCACCACGAGGCTGTAGTTTACCAGTTTCAATGAACGCACCGTCTGTGTTGTTTCTCCGACGGCTAAAACACAGTCAAACTTTACACCGTTTAGCGTTAGCTGTCAGCATTTTAACCGTGTTTAATCCAGCTACTAGCTAGCAGTAGGCTAACGTTAGCTGCTGTCGAGTATAGTGTTAACTAGCTAGCGGTAGGCTAACGTTAGCTGCTGTTGAGTATAGTGTTAACTAGCGTCACGTGCATCGGTGTTTGTGTTGCCGGTATTGTTGCCACATATCAGTGGACCCAGATTTCGGTAGCCAGGGTTGGCAGGAAGAATATTTTTACAAGTAAATGTTCCAATTAATGATCCAGGCAGCACATTCTCATCTCCCTCCTTCATTTTACAGTCCAATGGTGGCTAGAACGGCTCCGGGTCAAACGTCAATATGGAATGGATTAATCTGCGTTATTTTTTTTAAACGCGTTATTTTTTCTCAGATTAATTTATCGAAATTAACGCGTTATTTTGACAGCCCTAATAAATACATATCCAAACCAAAACTAACTTTACCCAGTTGGGCTTTGGACTTTTCAAAGATAGGCTAAACATTTAAATGTGATAATAAGCTAGAGAAAAGTCATTTTGCTTGTTATTTTTGATTCAGATTTTAGATTATGGGAGGTGATCCCAAAAAGCCTATATGGTCAGAACAATGGGATGTCGGAACAGAGGGTTTATTTTTTTCAAAACAAAGGGACGTCGGACTAGGGGGCTGTAGGACCAAAGGGAATTTATCGGGTTATTGAGAGGTCGGAACAATGGAGCGTCAGAGAAATGACATGGCACCAGGCAGGACTCAGTGGAGCAGGCAGCAGTGATGCCAAACCAAGCAGGCTACGTGTCTTTTGTTGAAGTGCAGCAGAAAACATCAATGGACAAAGTAGCAAACAAAACCAAATCATTTCACATTAATATATCTTTTCAAACCGTTGTTTTTGTCATAAGTACTTTTAGACAGAACACATATGCCTTACTCCACATTGCTGCGGAGTAAGGTCTGGCTCCTCCACACATACAGTACATGCAGGATTGGGTTGTTGTTTTGCATTTCTTTAAACCAATCACAATCGTCTTGGGAGGCGCTATGCTCTGGACTCAGCGACGCTGGCTCTGCAAAATGCTCTTGGGAAGGAACTTGTTTTGGTGGAACATTTGCACCCTGATAAAAGAAAATGCCACATATAATATAAAATGAAGTTAACTGTTTACATAATACAGGCAGCGCTGGTTCTGCCGATTATCCAGTGAATGGATTGGTCAGTGATCCAGACTACCACTTGATGAACTGCAGTTTTTGGCCCTTGCGCATGTGCTTCATTGCTTAGCACTGGAGGTTGTCCACATTCCCCATCCCTGGAGCGAAGAGGAGAGGGACTGTATGCTCGTGGTCAGTTGAGGAGCGCACCACAGTTGTTGAAATACTGGATGATGGGGCACTCCTGCTTGCCTTTCCCCAATATTAAGCGTGAATAGACTACATCTATCAACGACATTAACTAGGCTAACTAGGGTTGTGACGAGACACCCAGCTCATGAGACAAGAGGAGACACGAGATTGGGTTCACGAGAAGGAGACGAGACAAGATTTAAACACTATTTTAAAGGAAACTTAAATGATGAAATATGACTGGAGAAATAGTCTTTTCTTCAATCGAAAGTCACAAAATGAAAAATGAGCACTGTGAAAGGTTTTGCCACAAACTCAGATAGTTTCGCTCTTGTATAACTAACCTCTTCAGACCTAATAACTCTGGCGTCCCTCTCTCCTCCCAAACCCGTCCCTAAAACCTATTAATAAAAAAGAAAATCAATTTCTTACACCTACACTTTTATTCTTGTATTTGTATCAAATTATTTTTTAGCCTGTTTTATTTTCATTATGTTATGTAAAGCACTTTAAATTGCCGTGTTGCCTAAAGGTGCTATAGAAATGTCTTGCCTGTACAACCTCAGCCTGTCTGTCACCTGGGCATATGAATGCTTTTGTCTTGTGCCTGTCAGTCAGTCACCAGGGCAATAGAGAGCACCTGTCTGTCTCAGAAGTAAACATTAACTGCACGATGATCTCGCTATTATATTATATTGCAGCAAACGGTGTCCCTGTGAAGTTTTGAAAAGTGTAAGCACACTTGAAGAAACTGCAGAGGCAAATGTAACTTTTGCTCCGTATATATAACCCGATACAAGCAGAAGGGGTGTGTGTGTGTGTGTGTTTTGTAGGTCTACTGATATCGAGACAACTTTTAACATCAACGAGAAATATCGTAACGTTTTAATCCCGTCAAACCTCTAAGGCTAACTGATGAAATTATCATCATCAATAAATCAAGACATCCAAATCACATGAAATAGTTAAACAATTGCAGAACAGTGTGTCAATAGTTTTCAATAATATCATAAATCACTAAGTAGGATTTTAGTTTTGAAATAGTTTTGGGTGTCAAATTCTGCAGTGAACATGACTGCGCTGTCAGGTGCACAGAGCACACTGGAGACACCGCGCTCTCTGCCACACACACTGGTTTCCCTGAAAAGGTCCCTGAGGACTGTTGACATGGGACACCTTGGCTTATTGGGACCGTTAAGCTTTGCAATCAGGCCAGCTGACAGTCTTGCCTGGGCCCGGGACAAGATAATCTTAGATTACCACTGCTCATCCTCTCTTGTTCCTCCCCTCTGCTCTTCCTCTCCTCTACTCTGCTCTTCCTCTCCTGTTTCTCTCCTCTCCTCTGCTCTTCCTTTCCTCTCCTCTCCTCTCCTGTTCCTCTCCTCTGCTCTTCCTTTCCTCTTCCTCTCCTCTCCTCTCCTCTCCTCACATCTCTGCTCAGACTCCTGCATCACTCTCTCTGTCACCTGACTGCAGCTGGATCTCTCTCCTCTCTGACGGAGCTACCAAACTCAACTGTTTCTGTCAAAGATAACATGTTGTGTCAGGCTTTTATACAAGCCAATGGACATTACCATTAGAGCTGGCCTGTTAGGTTACGTTACAAGGCTCGTCAACGTTGGCTGGGCTGTTTCTTACCTTGCTCTATGTTGACTTTACTAGTTCCAGCTTCACCGTCACCACCTTTTTTAAAATATTTGTTTAGAAAATCTCTAAGGCCTCTATTTTCTTCTTCTCTCCTTCTCTTTTCTTTCCTTTTCTGAGCACCGGACTCATGCTGACCGGACATTTTGAGCATTCAAATCAAATGACAACATCAAATTTTGATCAGTGGCCAAACCATTTTTGTGTTGGGGGTGGGGGGGTTCTTGATCACTATTTCAAGGACAATTAGGAAGAAAACAAATAAAAATCTTTTATGTAACTCAAATATTACATATTTTTTCCACAAATAGGCCTATTTAAAAACATTTTTTTTAAATTATTCCATAATTTAATGAGGGCCCAGTTCTGCCCCCCATGGCATGGCCATGCACACATTTTTAATGATCAGTTTTCTAGTGCAAGCAGGTGAGTTGATATGAACAACAATTGATATAAGAAGGAAAGTGTCTTTGAGTCTTCCGCAGACTGCTGCCTGAGCAACGAATACATTGCGGGAAATTACCCTTTGACAGTTCTACCTCTGACCTCTGTTTTCCTCCCTTTCTCCTTTTCTGTCTGTCTCTCTTTCAGGTAGTGCTGGTTGGTTCATCCATAAATGAAAGGGATCAAATGCTGTTCATCAGCACAGATGAAGGTTCTTCCTTCCAGCGACAGTCCATCTCCTTCACCCCAGACACGCTCATATTCCACCCTAAGGAAGAAGACAAGCTCCTGGCCTACTGCAAGGAGGGCAGGGTGGGTATCACATTCAACACACAATATTCAACACTCAACATTCAAATAAATAGTTGCTTTTGTAGCTGAAAGATTAACAGGAAGATGATACACCAGCAGCACATATTTGCTCTCAGTGCAGCAAAGCATTCATTTTCAATTAGTATTATTGACAATTGCTATGATTTGTATAAGATGCTCCGATACGTATTTAGATGCATGTGCTATTATACAGTTCAGGTCTAATTCATTTTAATATGGAACAATTTAGTATGATTCGATTCAATATTGAATTGATTCGAAGCAAGTGGTTGAGATACAATCAGTGGTGTTTTTATATCAAAAAAATTGGTGGGGCACCAACCATTTCAGAAGGTGGGCTACATCCCAGTAAAAATAGAATAATCAGTATCTCACTCTGTTAACATGTCAACCAACCGCATGGCTCCCCAAAACACTTAACAACAGAGAAGCATTCTTCTACCAGGTGTTGTAGACATACAGATAGAGAGAGAGAGAGAGAGAGGTGGGGGGAGTGTAACTGGTGTAGTTGCATTCCCCCCCCTCTCTCTCCCTCACACAGGTAAAACTAACACTGTCACAAACCTAAATTAAGAATGAAATATTTAAGGCGACACAATCAGAACCAATGCACCTACAGGGCCATACGCAAACAGTAACGTCATGAGCTCAACACCATTAAGGCCACAAAGACGCAAACAGACAACTTGTTAGGGTTATTGATCCATACAGACAGGGTGTGATTTTCCGGGGGGATGGGTAGGGTTTCCCCGTTTCTGGTCTACATATCACTGCCTCTGCTGGATTATTTTTATCCTCGGTGGGGACAAAATGTATCCAACCCCTCAAAGTGATCAATGCTACTTCACCAATAGACCATATTATACCTAAAATAGATGTATTAAAAACTAAGTATAGCGCTGTAACGTGAACAGTCTATAGTGCCATATAACGATAAAATGGGAGCAGCAGTTGTTGGTTGTATTTAGCCACTACAGAGCTCCAGGACGCCGGCTACCAGCGGCACTTGTTTAGCCACCAATAGGTGACTGTGAGCTGGTTACAGGCACCGCCAGATGACGGTCCTTTTAAGGGTCATGTAGTGGACTTTAGCCAGAAGATCCATTCTATGACAACAACCGAGTACACACTTGTCACCATCTGATGTAATATCAATCAATCCAACACAACATGACCAATGTAGGGACCAGCACCACAAAGGTGGGATGATAAAATGTGTTTTCACTCACCAAGGCTGAGGGCTATGGAGCTAAATCAGGGCCAAATGTTTTGTTAATTTGAAAAAAAATATATATAGTTGAAAAACTAAAGCTTGAAATTGAAAATTTAAGTTTTGGTCTAAAACTTGAAAAATAAAATCATGTATTCAAACTAAAAATAAGTGTACCATTTTTTCTTTCAATTTGAATACAATTTAGATTAAATTCTGGAATTATTTTGAATAAATTATTAATTTTCATTTTTCACTTTTATATTTGTTTTCAGTTCCACATTTCATGTTTTCAGATTCAAAACTTATTTTTTTTTACCGCTTCAAATCTTTTTTTACAGTTTCAGATCTGTGTTTCGGTTTCAAATCAGTTTTTTTCAGTTTCAGACTTTTGGCCCAGATTTTGCGTAGGAGGCGTGGCTTCAACTCAGAGGGGCGTGGAATTATGAGTGACAGCCTAACAAAGAAGGCAGAAGACTCCTCATGTTGCCTTCAGGAAATTGTGTTACTGCGAGAACTATGACTGAATGCTTTCTATCCACCATATACATGTGATTTTTACTAAACAAACTGATGCCAGTGACAAAGTTCCATATAAAATACTGTTTTGGACAACACGTGGTACCAATTACACTAGCACCACAGTATTCACTCGTCACTCACGTCAGTCAGCATGGCGTCCGCTCCGCCAAGGCAACCCTGGCACCAGCGCACAGGTAAGACATGTGAAAGATATTAGCATTTTTGAATAGATACGACATCATCCCCGCAGTGGCATTTTTTTTGTCATTAACACATAAAGGGAAAATAGGTGGACAGCTGGACAAAGCTGGAAATGAAGCATCGCTAGCACTAAAGTTAGCATTAACTAATGTTAGCTTCACACTAGCTGGTGTTTTTACACTAATTTCAGTGTCCAGCTCAAGTGTTTTGACTTAACGTGTAGTGTCTTTGTTAACCTGTTTGTCAGAATGACCATAACTCGACAGTGGCTGCGATGCTTCATATCCAGCTTCAATCGGTACTGTAATTTTATCTCCAATTCCTCTTAACAGAACATGTTACCTGCACAACCCAGTAATACACAACACAATAAGGATTTGGAAACAGATGTCACAGAACTTAAAACTCTGGTTGCCAATAGCAGCAAACCCTTCCTTCCCTCCTTCTTGTCTAGACACGGCCTTTGATATGTGGGAAGAACTCTGTATTTGGAATGTAGGTGGTTTATATATATAGAAGGATCATTTGCATATTTTCATCAGCTACAACAACAATATG
Source organism: Sander lucioperca (assembly GCF_008315115.2). Lineage (NCBI taxonomy): Eukaryota > Metazoa > Chordata > Actinopteri > Perciformes > Percidae > Sander > Sander lucioperca. The sequence goes on along the minus strand of NC_050179.1, from coordinate 31,121,261 downwards.
GTTTACCCAAACACCATTTATTCAGATTCTTTCAAGTAAGAAATTATGTAAGAACACATCTTCCTCAGTTTGAGAAAGCGGGCCAGATAAGTTAGATGACTACCTAGGTGAGCTAGGAAACAAACATGTGTACAGACAAGGCTAGCAGCAGCAGCGCCGCATCAGACACGTTTCTGGTGTGTAAAGACATAGAAAACGCCACGCAGCTCCCACACAGCTGACACGCAACAGAAGCGCAACGCTCAGGCCACGCAGCCAGTGTGTAACCGGCCTAAGGTGTTACATATTCAAATTGTCCCAGATCCAGTTTTAGTAATCTTAGGGATATCCATTGAAGCAAAGAGACTGACACTGGCACAACACCGCTTCTTGGCATATGGAATTCTCACTGCAAAGAAGTGTATTCTCTTATTCTGGAAAAAGAAAGAGGGCCCAACACTGAAGTTATGGCTCACGGAGATAATGGACACACTCCACCTTGATATGATCCAGTTCATCCTTAAGGACAAACTAAAAGACTGTGAGAACATTTGGCAACCTTTGGTATCGTATCTTACAGGACAAGCAGAATCCTGATACGGGGTGGGTTATTGTGGGTTGGGATTAGGGCCTCTCGTTTGTTAGTTGTTTTTTTCTTTCCCTTCATTGTCTTTGTTATACTGTAAAAAAAAGAAGCACTGTAATAATAATTTTGTAACTTGATTTTTGAAATTAAGCTTAAAAAAATAATAATTTGAAACCGATGACTCACAGACAGCAGCTAGTACAATTCACAATATCCACAAGGTATTCCTCTGCTAACTTAAAAAAACGAAACCTAGCAGCTGGCACGTGTTTTTTCTACAAACCCAAACAAGGGTTGTGACTGGCTGATCCCTGCTAGCCCAAACATGAATGAGCAAGTTCCACATATGACCACACACGGCAGCAGCTTCGTTGAATTCACAGCAAAGCTTCAATCAACCAGTTCGTAACCTTAGAATTAAGCCATCGGCCGATTCTTGGTCCATTTAGATCGATCCAGGGGTCCATGTATCCATGTAGTCGTATCTGCGATAAAAGAACCGGATATCGATTGTTAAGGTTAGTTACTTAATCAAAAGAAGGGTATACTCTTCTTACTGTTTCACCCCACTGGGTTATAAACTTTAATAAACTTTGGTGTGTACGGTACATTCTGCTCGGTCCGGTTACACAGGCAGTGTCACAACAAAACATGTCCATGTGTCCCACGGAACTAAATGGTTCCTAACTATAGTTCCTATTGTTGCATCCTTTCTCTTTTGAGAGTTAGAGCTGTTATCTCAAGATTTGACTTTAGCCAAAAAACAAAATTCTAATACTAACACTGCTTATTGCTAAATCATAAACAATTCCATATGTTCATCAATCCAAATCTTCTCTCAGCAACTGACGAAAATAGCAACTAATAAAACTGAAAACACCATATACATCACCAATTTCACAGTTTGATAACACTCAACCATTCGCTAAGAACTTGAAATGTGCAAATGATCACATCAATATCAACATATGTAAACCATAACTTCTGTGCTTGTTTACTCTTCAATTGCCAGGTGCATGTAAACATCAGCATATCAATTTAATTATCTGCATGATACCACACAGTCCTTATATCGCTGTGGCTGCACCACTGTGCGACCGGCTCTGGTCGTGACAGGGGTGTCTCTGTTACCAGTGTCTCTGGGTGTATGTTCTGCTGCGACACTGTGAGGGACAGGAACAGTCTCTGCAACTTCATATCCCACAGCCTGTGGCTGACTGGGGATGCTGATCTCTATATCGAGAGGGTCACTGAAGGTCACACCAGGTGCACGCCTGAGGTGTCTGCAATTTCTCCTAATGACACTTCCAGAGTGCAACTGAACCTCATAGGACCTCCCATCAACTGGCTTCAGCACCCTGCCTAATCTCCAGACAGTGTGGGGTGGGAGTTGGTTGTATCCTCACACAGTCACCCGTGGCAAGTATGTCCAAGTCTCTAGCTGATCTGTTGTAGTATATACTCTGACATTGCTGCCTGTTCTTCAGATTCTGGCTGACCTGAACAACTTCTGGCCTTAGCAGGGTTGCTTTCGTTGGCAGCAGTGTTTTGGTACAGCGACTGAGTAGTCGCTGTGCTGGACTACTATCTAGGCCCTGTGACAGTGTGTTGCGGTGGTCAAGAAGTGCAAGATAAGGATCCTGTCCAGCCGCTTTGGCTTTGATAAGAAGTCTTTTTGCCGTCTTGACAGCTGATTCAGCTTTGCCATTGCTCTGTGGGTAGCCGGATGATGAGGTCAAATGCTGAAATCCCCACTGTTTGCTGAATTTTTGGAAGTCCTGGGTGCGTATTGTGGGCCGTTGTCTGAGATCACTGAATCCGGAATGCCTTGGTGGGCAAAATAAGCTTTCAATTTCTTTATCACTGTGGTAGATTTGGTATCTGCCAGGTAGTCTATTTCCCAAAAGTTTGACAAATAATCCGCAGTGATGAGATAGTCCTTGTTGTCAAACACAAACAGATCTGTGCGACATTAGTGTTTCTTTTTGTTGTTTATTGTCCATTGATCTGCAGATATCACACTTGGCTATATACTTCTTAATCTGGTCGTTCATGCCCAGCCAGTAGACACACTCTCTAGCTCTATGTAGGCATCCTTCAACACCCAGATGTGATGAGTGTAATCGGCTAGTGATGTCTGATCTCAGTGTGTCAGTAATGACGGCACGCTCACCCCTGAAGACTATTCCATCTTGGTGGCTTAATTCTCCTTGTAATGAGAAGTAAGGCCTTATTTCACTCTGTACCTGTGACTTGTCCTTGGGCCATCTCTGGCTCATTGTTTTAATGAGAAGCTGCAATGTATTGTCTTTTTCTGTGGCAGACCTTATGTCATGTAGTCTGTCTGAGGAGATTGGTAAGTGTTGCACCATGTTGACAGTCTCTAGATCAACTTCCACAGGTGTACTCTCAGGAAGATAGGCTCTGCTGAGAGTGTCGGCCAGTAACATGTCTCTTCCAGGCACATAAATGACATCCAAGTCATATTTTTGTATGCGCAGCATCATGCCCTGCAGCCTTTTGGGTGCACTCAGTAGGGGTTTTCGTACTACGGTTTCTAATGGCTTGTGATCACTTTGGACAGTGACTTTGCGGCCATATGTGTATTGGTGGAATTTTTCCATGCTGAAAACCACTGCTAAAAACTCTTTTTCTATTTGGGCATAGCGCCCCTCAATTTGTGTCAGTGCCCTGCTTGCGAAAGTGACTGGCTTCGCCATTTGCATCAGTGCTGCGCCCAAACCTGTTTCTGAAGTGTCACACTGTACTGTCAGCTCCTCCTCAGGGTTATAATATTTCAATACTGGAGCATTCGCTATTGTCTCTTTCAGGTTGAGGAATGCCTCCTCATGCTCTGTTGTCCATGTCCACTCACTGTCTTTGTGTGTCAGGTCTCTCAATACCTTGCATTGGTCTGAGAGGTGAGGGCAAAACTTGGTGAGGTAATTAACCATACCTATAAGCCCCTGCACTGCTTTTACATCCGTCGGTGCCGGCATCTGCCCGATGGCACGCACTTTTTCAGGATCCGCTTTGAGTCCATCTGCCGTCAAGCGGTGTCCAACGTATGTGGTCTCCTTCTGTCTCAGTCTGAATTTTTCTGCATTTAGTTTTATGTTCTTTTCCCTGCATCTGTCAAGAAACTGTTTCAGTTTTTTATCGTGATCCCGTTCCGCTTCCTCTTGTGTCTCCCCTTGTCCTGTGATCAGGATGTCATCCGCAATAATGTACAGACCAGGTACATTATCCAACGCTTGTGTCAGCTTTCTCTGGAATATTTCAGGGGCCGGACTTATCCCCATCAGCATCCTCAGCCATCTGTACCGTCCAAATGGAGTGGCAAATGTCGTCAAATAGCTGGACTCCTCCTCCAGCTGTACATGCCAGAATCCACTCTTGACATCACACACTGTGAACACTTTAGCTTTCGACAAGTCTGGTAAGATGTCCTCGATGGTTGGAAGTGGGAAGTGACTGCGCTTTAGTGCTTTGTTCAAGGGTTTGGGATCAATACAGACTCTTGGCTTGCCATTCTGTTTCTGTACTACCACCATAGCACTGATCCAGTCTGTGCTACATTCTACAGGAGTGATTATCCCTCTGTGTAGCAGGTCTCTAAGCTCTTCCTTCAGTGGTTTCATCAGGGCCACTGGAACCCATCTCTTTGGCAGCTGCACCGGCTTCACTGTGCTGTCCACCTCCATTTTGTATTTTCCTCCAAGACAGCCATCTCCAGTGAACACGTCAGCATAACTTGTTTTGATTTGTTCCATTGTCCACCCTGTTGTAGGATTTCCTGCTGTGATTATACTGTCTATTGTCGTGATATTCTCATGGTGTACTTTAATCAGTTTCATTGCCTCACTGGCTTTCCTACCCAGCAGAGGCACTGCACCGTCTGTATTTACCACTTGGAACTCCAAGCGATATTGCTTGTGATTTCTTGGATTTCTCCCCATTGGCCTCAGCTTGCTTTTGTTGTACATAACTAGTACACTTTTAGTGTGTTCCAGCTCGGTGTCTGGATTCAGCAGGTTAATGGAGATGATGTTGCAACTAGCACCACAGTCTATTTGGAATTTGACCATGTCTTTGCCTAGTAGCATGCCAGCATAGAGAAGCTGAGTGTCGTCTTTAACGGTGTTGTTCTCTTTCACATCCTGTACTCTCTCAGGGTCTGCATCTTTGCCTGAGTCTGTCTCCACTGCATCCACTATCTCAGTGTCTGTCACAGTGATACATGTTATATCTTCATATTCATCACTCACATATAATGTTGCTATTGTACTCACATTTTTCTTCCTCCTTTGGTCTGGTTTAGCTTTACATTTGGCTGCAAAGTGGTTCTCTCTGCCACACTTTGCACACTTCTTTCCGAACGCCGGACATTTCTGTTTGTTTCTTTCATGTGTTCTTCCGCAGAATTTACACTCCACTGTGTTGTTACCTTTCCACTGGTACTGTGCTCCTTGAACGGCATGCACCTCTTCAACCATCGGCCCGGTGATGGTTTTAACATTCTCCTTGGAGAGCTCTGCGGCTCTGCACAGTTGCAAACATGTGTCAAGTGTCAAGTTTTTCTCCCGCAACAGTCTTTCTCTCATGATCGTGTTGTTACCACCGCACACAATCCTATCACGAATGAGCGAGTCTCTCAAAGTCCCAAAGTTTCATGTTTTGGCCAGCAGTCTCAGTTCAGTGACATAACTGTCTATATTTTAACTGGTGCCCTGGTTTCTAGTGAAGAAACGATAGCGTTCGACAATCTTGTTCACGCTGGGGTTGCAGTGATCATCAAACTTGTGATGATGTCCTCTATCTTCCATGCATCCTTAGCTGTGTCGCCCATCAGGGTATCCAAAAGTTCCCTGCCGCTCTCGCCGACAAGATAGCTGAACAGTTTTACCTTCTGTTTATCATCTGCTTCAGCCATTGCCAGATCCACATAAAGAGAAAACTCATCCCTCCAATTCTTCCATGTTTTAGAAAGGTTGCTGGAGTCCAAACACAATGTTTGTGGCAGCTTAAGTCCCTCCATGGAATCACGCGGCAGTCGCACGCTAGCAGCTCAAACTAGCATCAGTTAACCCTCTTCTGATCGGAGAAAACTTGCACGCACTCAGACCGAGTCCTCTTCCGCTGCCACCATGTTAAGGTTACTTAATCAAAAGAAGGGTACACTCTTCTTACTGTTTCACCCCACTGGGTTATAAACTTTAATAAACTTTGGCGTGTACGGTACATTCTGCTCGGTCCGGTTACACAGGCGGTGTCACAACAAAACATGTCCGTGTGTCCCACGGAACTAAACAATGGTTCCTAACTATAGTTCCTATTGTTACACCGATTGGTATCGGTAAATCTTTACACCCCTGACAAACAGTGATGGGGTGAGAATTACGAACAGTCAGACATTAAAACAGATTATCACACCACTTTATTTGTAGATAAAGGGATAGAAGTGAACCTGAATTGTAGGTACTAATCCGTCATTGTGCTGACAACAAGTCTGTTCAAATGATGGGAGGACGCATAGCAGCACGTGTAAATGAATGATTGTCATAACAGGGACAGAATGCTATCAAGGTCAGCTGTAGCTTTTCTTTTTCACAGCTAGAAATGTGCAGTTGAAATGTGCTTAAGGAAGTTTGATCATTGATGACTCATATTATCTGATGACCCTGAGCAAGAAAGTTTGTTTTGAGCAGTATATAGACAGGATGTCAATCACCTCTGTCATTGAAAGTGTCGAGAAATGGTTTCTTAAACTGTGTGTTTGTATGGTAGAGGAAGATTGTGTGGTGAAATAATTGTCTCAGCTCCAAAGTGCTTTTCAGACTTTAAGAATCCCTTGTGTGTACGAGTCAATAGACTTTCATTATGGGTCTAATCAATGCCATACAAGCTCAGGCGAAACACAAACTACTAGAAACACCCACACATATGTACACATACACAAAACCTGCTATGATTAATAATTCATTGAGCATAGTCTTAACTTGGTGAACCATTATATTCAGTAGCTTGATTGGGTAAACTCAGTTGATCCAAATAGACTGGATTTGTCCTCTGTTTTAAAGGTCCATGGCATGAAAATTTCACTTTATGAGGTTTTTTTTAACATTAATATGAGTTCCCCTAGCCTGCCTATGGTTCCCCAGTGGACCTGGAATCTCCTCCTTATGAGGTCATAAGGAGCAAAGTTACCTCCCCTTTCTCTGCTTTGTCCCCCCAGAGAATTTGGCCCGCCCATGAAAAAAAGAGAGACATCATGGCTTGCAAACAAGCAAAGTGGCAGTTGGTCAAGGCCACACCCCACTTCAGATACGGTATTAGGGGACCACTAAGGTCTATATAAAAGAGACTTCAGATACAGTATTAGGGGACCACTAAAAGAGACTTCAGGTACAGCATTAGGGGACCACTAAGGCCTATATAAAAGAGACTTCAGATACAGTATTAGGGGACCACTAAGGCCTATATAAAAGAGACTTCAGATACAGTATTAGGGGACCACTAAGGTCTATATAAAAGAGACTTCAGATACAGTATTAGGGGACCACTAAGGCCTATATAAAAGCATCCAAAAAGCAGCATGTCATGGGACCTTTAAAGGATACAGCTAGTAATAGGGCTCAGGGTTAGAGTTCATAATTTAATGCTACATGCTTTGTGTGTGTTTGTCTCTCTAATTGTGGTCTTCTCTGTTTTTTTGTGTCCAGCTCTTTGCTTCTACAGACCTGGGCCGCAAGTGGACTTTGCTTCAGGAGCGGGTGACCAAGGACAAAGTTTTCTGGTCAGTTAAACTGTATTTTGTCATTGATGAATAAGGACTTCAAGACTCAGTTTAATGCGTAGAGTGTCTCAGTTGATTACCTCTTTATTGACACAAACATGTACAAAGCGGTAACAAATGGGTCAGCAATAATGTAGCATGCAAAAGATTTTTTTACTTCTTGTTACAAAGATAATACATAAGAAATGACAGGAACAGTAATAATAATGGTACAAGGACGTCTTGTGAAGTAAAATGTTTTTACGGAATGGTAAAACTCATGGGTCTGTTAAGAAAAAACCTTAATTGCTGAAGTACATAAAAGATGGATTTTAAAGCAATAGTTCAGTATTTCAAAAATAAAAAGAAGATTAATAGCATGGTTGTATGTTAAACTGGAGTCAGGATGTGTTTAGAATCCAAGACTAGAAATAGGAAAAAAACAGCTAGCCTTTCCAATGTGATTTTGGGGGGAATTTGGCTTTTCTTGGCGAACAACAGCCGGGCACTGTGTCTGCAGCTTAACAGTCCTATACAAAACAAACCTTACTGGGTAACACTTTATAATAATGGTACATGAATTATCATGAATTCATGCATGACTTCATGCATGAAAAAGCATTAATTCATTCATGTAGTACTTCATGAACTATCAATAATGTACAAGGATTAATAGTATCTCATGCATGACTTAATGTAGGAACAATATGTTAATTAATGGATCAATGAAGGTATTTCAATCATTATGATTTCTGATTTCATAAAGGTCCCATGGCATGAAAATTTCACTTTATGAGATTTTTAACATTAATATGAGTTCCCCCAGCCTGCCTATGGTCCCCCAGTGACTAGAAATGGTGATAGGTGTAAACCGAGCCCTGGGTATCCTGCTCTGCCTTTGAGAAAATGAAAGCTCAGATGGGCCGATCTGGAATATTCCCTTTATGATGTCATAAGGGGAAAGGTTACCTCCCCTTTCTCTGCTTTGCCCACCCAGAGAATTTGGCCCGCCCATGAGAAAAAGAAAGAGACATCATGGCTTGCAAACAAGCGAAGCATGGCAGATGGTCAAGGCCACACCCCCACCCTCCACCTTGCCCCCCCCTCTCTCCTCCTCAATAGCATTTAAAGCTACAGACACAGAAATGGCACATCCTAAAGAAAGCTCATTGTGGGACTGGCTCTAGTGGCTGTAATTCTGCACCAAGGCTGAATTTCAGGAAAGAGACTTCAGATACAGTATTAGGGGACCGCTAAGGCCTATATAAAAGAGTCTTCAGATACAGTATTAGGGGACCACTAAGGCCTATATAAAAGAGACTTCAGATACAGTATTAGGGGACCACTAAGGCCTATATAAAAGCATCCAAAGAGCAGCATGTCATAGGACCTTTAATGATGTTCATGTCTTCATTGGTAAATCTGTAGTTAAAGTGACAGGCTAAAGAAACTGAATGATAGTGTTGTAATCATGATTAACTAAACATGACTTCTTCTTGACTTCATCATGTTTGTGGCCCTTCAAATAAAGTGCCTACCTGCTCTATCTTTAACATTGATAAATAAGATATGATTAATGGTAGCATATGCAGCAATCATCTCTGTGACCCTGCAAATAAAAAAAGACATTTCAGGTGTTTAGACACTTAGAAGTTAGTAAAATGTAAAATTCATAAATATCCTACCTGGGTGAGCATTGTTCTCAGAAATTACTGTTCAAGTGCCTCATGTTGTTGTGCATAAATGAAAATGTATCTGCAGTATACTGTATTTTGTGTCAATGTAGTGACCTCAGTATAATTTTGCCAACCCACTCCTATAATTCTGAATACATTTAATGTTATGCCACCATTAATCATATCTTATTTATCAATGTTAATGATATAGCAGGTCAGCACTTTATTTGAAGGGTCACAGACATGAAGTCATGAAGAAGTAACGTTTAGTTAATCATGATTACAACACTACAATTCTTCAGAATATATGTACACTGCTGTGACTGGTTAGTTTTTGACATGACATCAACATCATTAATGTATCAGAAATCATCATGATTCAAATAACTTAATTGATGCATTCATTAACGTATTGTTCCTGCATTAAGTCATGCATGAGATACTATAAATCCTTTTACATTACTGATAGTAATTAAGTACTACATTGATTAATTCATGCTTTTTCATGCATGAAGTCATGCATGAACTCATGCATGAACTCATGATAATTCATAAACCATTATTATAAAGTGTTACCATGGACTTTTAGCATTAGCATGTGGCAGGCCTGACAACAAAACGTTACATTAATACAGTCTGGATGATAAAAAGGCATGAATGATCTATTGCTTTATTTTATTTGGCTCAAGTAAAATTGCCTTCAGCAGATACACACTATTGTAGTTAGGCCTTCACATACTGTAAGGTTGTGACCTGCTCCTCCTGTAAATGTGTGGGCATGCCTGTGCATACATGTGCTGTAAATGCTTGTTTGCTACTTAGGCTCTAACTAGCTCTAGCTTTAGACTCTAGCCTTAGCCTTGCCAGTGGCCTAAAAGTCATAAAAGCAACAAAAGAACAGGAATCTGGCTGCCATTAAAATCAATCTGCTGTTGGGGTCGTCTGGCCAAATGTGTTCCTTTGTAGCTTGTTTTTGTGATCCAGGGCTGTAAAGTTTGTGTTTGTCTGAATTCGCATCTCAGATCCCACACAACTGACAACAAAAACAAACATTTGAGGATAGGCAATAAAAATGAAATGCCATAAACAGCATGTGGATTAAAGCGTAATCGAATGGCAGAGAAGCCAGAGCTGGGATGGAATTTACTTCCCAGGGAGAATGTTTTTGCAGCACGTTGCACTTCCTTCTCTTTTTCTTCTGAAATCAATTATCTGTTATTTGTGAATCAATCCCCTATCTCTCTATATGACATGTCTATCGTTTTGTTTTATTCTCCCTGCTTCCTTTTAAGCCCTGTCTCTGCCTGCATTCACTTCCCTGACCAAAGGAGAAGGCTATCCCACACACTTAGACTGTGATGACGTTCTAACTGAACCAAAATGTTAGTGGAATGAATTGTAAATGTATTGCCAGTGCAAAGTGTGCTTTCACCTTCAGAATCAGAAAAAGGTTTATTGCCAAGTAGATTTTCACTTTCAAATTTCAATAATTTCAAATGAATTAGCCTTTGGGGTTTGGTGCATAACAATAAACATAGTAAGGGAAAATAAAAGATTAAATTACTGCAAACAGTCAAGAAATGTTTGACAATAAAAATATATAAAAACAAATATTCTCCAAGGATTGTGCAAAAGTTCACAGTACGATGTATAGAGTGTAAGTGCAATTATGTACAGAGACAATAGTCCAAAAGGTGTCCAAAGATTTGCATTAATAATGCAGTGAAAGATGTTGAGACTTTACGTTATGTATTTTAATACAACGTCAATGCGGCGGGATAATATCAGGCATTGTTGATAAGGCCAGCTGCAGATAAGAAGAAACTATTCTAGTGGCGTGAGGTTTTAGTTCTGCAGGCTGCTGCTTGGAGGGGTGTGTTTCAAAGAGTTTGTGTCTGGTGTGGGAGGGATCGGTCACAGTCTTTCCTACACTCTTAAGGCAGCTACACACCGGGCCGATAATCAGCCGTTGTACAGTCTGGTGACTCGAGTCTGTTCGGTGTGTTCCCGGCCGTCGTCCGTTGGAGGAGCTGTCGGCCTTCATTTGGGCCGACCTGACATGCTCAGTCGGAGACAGGGCAGTCGGGACTCACCCGGAAATGGCGAGTGGGATGAGCATGACTAGAGCCTCTCAAAATCTGACGAAAATCTTTTAAACTGACCTTTGTTGATCTGAAATGAAGACAGATTCAGCAACTGCACGGCCATTTCTCTCTTAAAATGTTTTCAGAAACACGTTTCGGTGAACTATTTTAGTTCAATATGAGATCGTATTCTGAATGAGTCGCCATTAATGGCCGGTTGAAAAATCCAAAATCCGGAAGCAGCAGCCAGACCCACGTGGCGTGTTCATCCAATCAGCTGCTGGTTTTCATTTTTTGGGCGACAATACAGATTAGCGCTGCCTGCTGTTATGGAGACGTATTACGTCTTGTCTCTTCGGTGTGTTCCGAGGCAATTTTTTGACCAACTCGGGGAGACTGATCAGACCAACTGCCTTTTCTGCCAACGGTCAGCCATCTGGTTGGTCTGTAACGGCCTTTAGGTTCCTGGAGGGATGGCAGATTGCAGCCAATCACCTTCTCAGCTGAATGATGCACTGCAGTCTGCCCTTGTCCTTGGTGGGGGCAGCAGCGTACGACATAGTGATGGAGGAGGTGAGGATAACTTGAGGATGGCAGACACCAGAAATACGTCCAATGAGGGTGGTGTCATCCGCACACTTCAGAAGCTTGACAGACTGGTGATTGGAGGTAAATCTGTTAGTGTACTGTACAAGGAGAAGAGTAGAGGGGAAAGAACACAGCCTTCAGGGAAACTAGTGCTGATGGTCAGAGAATCAGGAATGGAGGGTTTCCCCAGCCTCAAATGCTGCTTCCTGTCAGACAGAGTATGTAATCCACCTGCAGGTAGGGTCAGGCACAGGAGAGCTTGTCCTGCAGAAGAGCAGGGATGATAGTATTGAATGCAGAGCTGAAGTCCAAAACCGGATCCTGGCGTATTTTAAGTCCAGATTCTGGTGACGATATGTTGACTGCATCATCTACAGACGTGTTGGCTCTGTAGGTGACCAGCAGGGGATCAAGGATGGTTCTGGGGGTGGAACATGCACCTGACACTTATTCTGAGTAACCTGCACGGAGTGAGAAGGCAGAGGATTAAAGTCTTTGTCAGTTTCACTTTAACAGGACACATAGGACCTGTTGAAGGGTTATTTTCCCCAATTTGTGACTTGACTTATTCCCCCCCAACGAAGTGGTAACCTCTTGTGGTTAAACAAATAATATCATTACCCATCATTGTCATCATTCAGATTGCCCTAACCAGTACCAACTGGCCTGAACCCTTGATATATCTTTTGTAGACGACCTACCGAATTGCTTCACTGATCACAACTGGTTCTAAAAACAGATTCATACCCCCCTAAATGTTTCAACAAACTTCCTGCAGACAAAGCAAAATGTGATGGAATTTAACTCTGCTTAAAGTTGAAAGGTCCGAAAAAAAACAGTGGACCTTTACGATTATGTTTGTTTTAATTTGCTGTGATCTATCTGGGGACTGTGCTGTCTCCTTTTCTGTTCACCTTATTCACCACAGACTTTCAGTACAACTCAGTCATGTCACCTACACAAGTTTTCTGATGAAGGTGTTGGGTGTATAAGGGATGGACAGGAGGGGGAAGACTAGTAGCTGGTGGACAACTTTGTGGTGTGGGCTGGTAAGAATCACCTGCTGAACCAGAGAGATGGTGATTGAACATAGGAGGAGGGGATCAGCTCTGCCGTCCCTGTGTATTCTGGGTGGGGATGTGGAAATAGTTGAGGACTGCAGATACCAGGGTGTTAAGATCAACAACAGGCTGAACTGGAAGACCAACAGCATGGCTGTATACAAGAAGGGGATGAGCAGACTCTATTTCCTGAGGAAGCTGAGATCCTTCGTGTGCAGCAGAATGTTGTGGCCAGCACTCTGCTGTCCTCTGTCGTCTGCTGGGGAAGCAGCATCGAAGCCGTTGACACAAACAGACTGGACAAACTGATCAGGAAGGCTGGCTCCGGAGCACCTTCTCCAAAAAGCTCCGACAGCTTCAATGTCGCACAAACCACTACAGGAAATCATTCCTTCCACATACCATAAAACTGTACATCATTTCACTGCTGAGTGCGAGATAAAGATCTTGATACGTCACACATCACAATACTGCACTATTATGCAACTTGCACACTGTTGACTTCATATTTTATATGTGTATGCATATTTTATATTATTATATATACTATGTATGTAGGTTGTATATTTGTATTCTCCAGTTGTATATACGATGTAAATTCTTTGCATGCCTCTGAGTATATTTTTTGAGGAGGTGTTCTGGTATTGTTATCTTATTTTATCTTATTTATTATTTCTAGTATATTTCTTGTATATTCCTTATGGGTGCTGTGTGCATTGTACCTTGCTGCTGTAACACAGAAATTTCCCAGTTTGAGATCAATAAAGTCTATCTATCTATCTGTCTATCTATCTATCTATCTATCGATCTATCGATCTATTGATCGATCAATCTATCTATCTATCTATCTATCTATCTATGGGATATATTGGAACCCTTTATACTTTTCCTCCGCTAAGAGTATACATTTTGTGTGTTATACGACCATTGTTACAGCTGCATTCAGTTCTCTCATGTGATAGTTCAATGAATCTTTTTAGGTTTTGGACCATTGGTCAGACAAAACAAGAAATTTGAAGACATCACCTTCAGCTTGTATAGGCAAGCTAAATGTATTTCTTGCAGCCCTAGGCCACAAAAGAATGAACACAACATAGCATCAAACAGAACATAGCATTTAACAAGATTGTTGACATTGTAACATATGTTTAAGGGATGTAAAAGACAACACAATGCTATGTAGCTGGCCAAATCCAGATTAAACCCATGTGTCTCTCTCCAAAATCGAACCAAAACTGCAAATCTAAGTAGCTTGTTTGTATTGTCTGTGGCGTTAGCAACAACACCAAATTAAGTCATTTATACCAACACTTTAATCCTTTGTGGTATAACTGCTTTTACTTTATTAGAATAATGTGCTCTTTCAACTGAAGACTATCCATCCATCCATCCATCTTTGTCCGCTTATCCGGTCGCGGGGGTAGCAGCTCCAGCAGGGGACCCCAAAACTTCCCTTTCCCGAGCCACATTAACCAGCTCCGACTGGGGGATCCCAAGGCGTTCCCAGGCCAGGTTGGAGATATAATCCCTCCACCTAGTCCTGGGTCTTCCCCGAGGCCTCCTCCCAGCTGGACGTGCCTGGAACACCTCCCTAGGGAGGCGCCCAGGGGGCATCCTTACCAGATGCCCGGACCACCTCAACTGGCTCCTTTCGACACGAAGGAGCAGCGGCTCTACTCCGAGCTCCTCACGGATGACTGAGCTTCTCACCCTATCTCTAAGGGAGACACCAGCCACCCTCCTGAGGAAACCCATTTCGGCCGCTTGTACCCTGGATCTCGTTCTTTCGGTCATGACCCAACCTTCATGACCATAGGTGAGGGTAGGAACGAAAACTGACCGGTAGATCGAGAGCTTTGCCTTCTGGCTCAGCTCTCTTTTTGTCACAACGGTGCGATAAATTGAATGTAATACCGCACCCGCTGCGCCGATTCTCCGACCAATCTCCCGCTCCATTGTTCCCTCACTCGCGAACAAGACTCCAAGGTACTTGAACTCCTTCACTTGGGGTAAGGACTCATTCCCTACCTGGAGAAGGCACTCCATCGGTTTCCTGCTGAGAACCATGGCCTCCGATTTAGAGGTGCTGATCCTCATCCCAGCCGCTTCACACTCGGCTGCGAACCGATCCAGTGAGTGCTGAAGGTCACAGGCCGATGATGCCATCAGGACCACATCATCTGCAAAAAGCAGCGATGAGATCCCCAGCCCACCGAACTGCAACCCCTCTCCACCCCGACTACACCTCGATATCCTGTCCATAAATACTACAAACAGGATTGGTGACAAAGCACAGCCCTGGCGGAGGCCAACTCTCACCTGAAACGAGTCCGACTTACTGCCGAGAACCCGGACACAGCTCTCGCTTTGGTTGTACAGAGATTGGATGGCCCTGAGAAGGGACCCCCTCACCCCATACTCCCGCAGCACCTCCCACAGTATCTCCCGGGGGACCCGGTCATAGGCCTTCTCCAGATCCACAAAGCACATGTAGACCGGTTGGGCATACTCCCAGGCTCCCTCCAGGATCCTTGCGAGAGTAAAGATCTGGTCCGTTGTTCCACGACCAGGACGGAATCCCCATTGTTCCTCTTCAACCTGAGGTTCGACTATCGACCGAACCCTCCTTTCCAGCACCTTGGAGAAGACTTTACCAGGGAGGCTGAGAAGTGTGATACCCCTATAATTGGCACACACCCTCTGGTCCCCCTTTTTGAAAAGGGGAACCACCACCCCGGTCTGCCACTCCTTAGGCACCGTCCCAGACTTCCACGCAATGTTGAAGAGGCGTGTCAACCAAGACAACCCCTCCACACCCAGAGCTTTAAGCATTTCTGGACGGATCTCATCAATCCCTGGGGCTTTGCCACTGTGGAGTTGTTTAACTACCTCAGCAACTTCCACCAGGGAAATTGACGACAATCCCCCATCATCCTCCAGCTCTGCCTCTACCATAGAGGGCGTATTAGTCGGATTTAGGAGTTCCTCAAAGTGCTCCTTCCACCGCCCTATTACCTCCTCAGTTGAGGTCAACAGCGTCCCATCCTTACTGTACACAGCTTGGATGGTTCCCCGCATCCCCCTCCTGAGGTGGCGAACGGTTTTCCAGAAGCACCTTGGTGCCGACCGAAAGTCCTTCTCCATGTCTTCTCCGAACTTCTCCCACACCCGCTGCTTTGCCTCTTTCACGGCAGAGGCTGCAGCCCTTCGGGCCCTTCGGTACCTTGCCACTGCCTCCGGAGTCCTCTGGGATAACATATCCCGGAAAGACTCCTTCTTCAGTCGGACGGCTTCCCTGACCACCAATGTCCACCACGGTGTTCGTGGGTTACCGCCCCTTGAGGCACCTAAGACCCTAAGACCACAGCTCCTCGCCGCAGCTTCAGCAATGGAAACTTTGAACATTGTCCACTCGGGTTCAATGCCCCCAGCCTCCACAGGGATGCACAAAAAGCTCCACCGGAGGTGTGAGTTGAAAGTCTGTCGGACAGGGGCCTCCTCCAGACGTTCCCAATTTACCCGCACTACCCGTTTGGGCTTACCAGGTCTGTCCAGAGTCTTCCCCCACCCCCTGACCCAACTCATCACCAGATGGTGATCGGTTGACAGCTCTGCCCCTCTCTTCACCCGAGTGTCCAAAACATACGGCCTCAGATCAAATGAAACGATTATAAAATCGATCATTGACCTTTGGCCTAGGGTGCTCTGGTACCAAGTACACTTATGAGCATCCCTATGTTCGAACATGGTGTTCGTTATAGACAATCCATGACTAGCACAGAAGTCCAACAACAAACAACTACTCTGGTTTAGATCAGGGAGGCCGTTCCTCCCAATCACGCCTCTCCATGTGTCTCCATCATTGCCCACGTGCGCGTTGAAGTCCCCCAGCAGAACTATGGAGTCCCCCACTGGAGCCCCATATAGGACTCCACTCAAGGTCTCCAAGAAGGCCAAATACTCCGAACTCTTGTTTGGTGCATATGCACAAACAACAGTCAGAGTTTTCCCCCCCACAACCCGCAGGAGTAGGGAGGCGACCCTCTCGTCCACCGGGGTAAACTCCAACATAGCGGCGCTCAGCCGGGGGCTTGTGAGTATCCCCACACCCGCCCGGCGCCTCACACCCTGGGCAACTCCGGAGAAGAAAAGAGTCCAACCCCTATCCAGGAGTATGGTTCCAGAACCGAGACTGTGCGTAGAGGTAAGCCCCACCAGATCTAACCGGTAGCGCTCCACCTCCCGCACCAGTTCCGGCTCCTTCCCCCACAGAGAGGTGACATTCCACATCCCCAGAGCCAGCGTCTGCTGCCCGGGTCTGGTCCGTCGAGGCCCCTGACCTTCACTGCCACCCATGTGGCAGCGCACCCGACCCCAGCGGTTCCTCCCACAGGTGGTGGGCCCATGGGATGGAGAGATGGATGCCACGTAGCTTTTTCGGGCTGTGCCCGGCCAGGCTCCGTGGCAAACCCGGCCACCAGACGCTCGCTGACGAGCCCTCCATCTGGGCCTGGCTCCAGACGGGGGCCCCGGGCTTCCTCCGTTTAGGGTCACTCCATCTCTTCCTCGGTCACTCATAGGGTTTTTGAACCATTCTTTGTCTGGCCCCTCACCTGAGACCACTTTGCCTTGGGAGACCCTACCAGGAGCACAAAGCTCCAGACAACACAGCCCTCAGGTTCATAGGGACACACAAACCTCTCCACCACGATAAGGTGATGGTTCCAGGAGACTAGATAAATACAATCTTCAGGAAAAAGACCAATAAAGGGATTTTGTTAGCCAATAGAAGAAAAAAACCGAAGACTTAGAAAACAGAAGAATTGTCTGATTTATGTTCATCTGGATTTGCTTTGGAATTATCAACTGCTAGGCAAATAAAAGATGAAAAATGTAAACGTCCTGTTGCATTTCATGAGATCCATTTTCTCGTCCTCATCCCTCCATGGTCTGCTAATTGCTCGTAAAGTCTCTTTATAGGCAAAGTAGCAAGGTTTTAAATCTCTACTCTTTACTGGGCTGGGGACTACACAGTTCAGATGAACTGCTTAGTTTACTGCTTACTGAGATACACACAGAGGAAGAGTACTGTAGAGTATGTTAGTGTGCTTTGAAGAAAGAGGAAAAGGGGGTATACAATTCTGGAAGTTTTTTACCATAATAGGCAAGGCTGAATACATCTGAGTGCACTTTCCCCAAGCTGAGCTGTGCATATTTACTGAGGTATCTGTGTAATCAAAGGCGATCAAAGGATACGTACAGTATGTGTTCTTACATGCTGTGATCTAGGATTTAATCACTATACACTTTAGTCCAACGTTACCCTTTTTAAATATTTTATTCATCAAATAAATATTTTTGCCACTGGGGTGAGATCAATTTCTTGATAGTAGTAAGAGTCGGCTACATATGTGTACTTCTACCTTCTGTTACTGTAAGATAGATACCAACAGCAAGAAAACTGGAACAGAATTGCATTTCCTCAAATAAACCAAGATTTTAAGACTAAATATTGAAGCTGTACCCTCAGACAAGAATGTCCATATTGGACGATTCTGCAAAGCCCCCTATTTGGTTTAATGACATCGCCAATAACACCATTTGTTTTTTTTATGTTTTTGTCTTTGTACAATATGTACTATAGGACACTGACCACCCCGACCTCCACTCAAACTGTTTGCTTGGCTACATAAAGGAAACTTCCTGCTTTGGCACTGAATGTTGGCATTGCACATAAATCCTGAGGTGCAGAATCATCCAACGTAAACATAATTCTTCGGAATACTAATGAGAAAATAAGACCAAATACATTCAACATTCAATATGTTGTTTCTTTTGCTTCCTCATCTGACATCTACAGTAGACATTAGTAATGTGGTTGTAAGTGTAATTTCTGATTAAATGTACTCTCCCTGGTGATTAATGTATTTCTCCTCTGTGTTCCAGGTCAGTATCTGGTGTGGATGTGGACCCTGATCTGGTACACATGGAAATGCAAGATACGAGTGGAGGTACAGTGATGTTCCATCTGCTCATGCATTATTCTTGATACTGTTAGGGCCTGGTCACACCAGTACAGTGACATTCCAGACTGAAATGTATTAATTTTAATGAAATCCCACTATTAATGGATTTGCTCACAGAGCCAAAGTAAATGGAGCTTTCACAGTGCGTTTACATGCACAGCAGTAATGGGGGTTAAGTGAATAACCGGGTTATGGCGGTTCTCCCTGTATACATGAGCAGGGAAGAATGGGAAGAATGACGGGAGTAACTCTACCTCCAGCTGTAGGTTCACTCTGCCAACGTAAAACTGCTCGGAACAAGGCGTAAACACTTAGGCTTCAACACCATTCAACAGACGTTACTGCGGTGTTTACATTTTACATACACTGCTACATGCTATAATGTCAGGGAAACCTTTTATCTTGATTGCAAATATTGTTGATCAAAATCCTGTTTTAACATGTTTGATTGTGTAGTTTTTGCTTATATCCCTTTATTGGTGAATTTTTGTTGTTTGTTGGTCATTCCACTACTACATGTAGCTACAGGCTAACGTAAGGAAAATGTTGGTAATTACTCCCAAATTTCGGATCACATTCCTGCCGGAACATGTCCAGGTGTGTAGTTTTTGGATAAGAATCCGTTATTGGTGATTTGTAATCGTAGAAAGTGCAAAACACGGCACCCAGATGATACGTTCGAGAGTAATCGTAAATCATACAATGTCACAGAAAGAAACAGTCGTAACCGTAATGCTGGTTTTTTTTGCCACACGGCATCATTTTGTGATTAATTACATGCCACTTTGCAACACAGTAACAGCAGAGACCTTATTTATTGATACACATCAATATCGATCCTGCTTATGTGCAACTTCGAATCTGCAACTCGTATTTACCATAATTCCGAGAGCACCTGAAGGCAGCATAGAATGTAACTTTAGAAACTAGCCATCGACGGCGAAAGTACATTTAACCCAAAAAGTAGCATATGTGTAACATTCAGTGATTTATGTTATTCATATCTACTGTATAATGATAGCGGTAGCAATTTTAATGATGAACAAATGCAAGAATCATGCATTTAAACATTTTGGAATAAAGCAAATTAGTCACCTACCTTTGCAATGTGGCATCAGGTTGCGCTAGTCGTGCTGCAAGCTAACATTACAACCTTAGGGGGCGGGGAGGTTAAAAACACGTTATTTCCTGTCCTGACCCGCTTGATAGTGGAAGTGTTCTGACAGTGGAGCCTGCACCAGAAGCAACTCCACAGTGGAAGTTTGCAGATAGACCCCTCTCGTATTTGCCCAAATTTGACTGCCAGAGTGTTTGTGTAATCTCTGTTTATTTTACAACTGTACAGACATTACAGTTGGCTAGCTGAGTAGTTCACTTTTTTCATCATATATACATCTTTTTTTCAGTTTAAAACCTTTGGATGTATAAATAGAACAATGGGAGACATACATTACATTACGTTATCATTTTAATTAAGTCCCCTATAGGCTTCCATATGAGTGGCTTTTAGTTTTATATGCAATCGTTTTGTAAAAAATTACAACGTAGCATAGCAAATATATTTTCTTATTAGCGATCTAATCACACAGTACTGGAACTCTATAGTGTTTATTAGGAATCTTCTTCCATGGTAACAGGGCTGGACTAGGGTACAAAAGCAGCCCTAGACTTTTGAGAACTAGACCAGCCCATCCCAATCAGCCAAACACCACCCATCCTTCATGTACATACCAGCAGGGTTCCAGCACCATTTACCAGACAAATGCTGGTATATTTGCTACCTAAACACTAACCAGCCAAAAAATAGGTAATCTATTGACTGGTAAAATTTTAACATTCACCAGCTATTTGGCTGGTGGACCATGCATACCAGCTGATATCAGCCCATAATACTGTGACTTAGCTGAGTGGTAAGTAAGACAGTATGATAGTGTACTCACTGAGTGAAAAAGGCTGCCTGGCTCCTGAAGGCAAGATGGCTAAAGGTTGAGGGTGGAGCATGGCTGTCATTAAGATGTCTTGTATAGGTGGCTGTGTTGGCTCAGTTGGTAGAGCAGGTGCACATATACATAGAGGTTTATTCCTCAATGCAGAGGTCCAGGGTTTGAGTCCGACCTGTGATGATTTTCTGCATGTCTTCCCCTGACCAATCAGTAGTCTGCAGGTTTTCACGTCACCTTTTGGTATCGCCTCAGCTCGCTTGGAACCTCGACGGAGGTGATAATAAAAAAAGTACCTGTTGGCAGGTACCAGGGACTTTTTATCATAATGGAAAACCAAAAAAGACGAATAGAGTCGAGGCAAGTCCAGCAGGTACCATGTGATGGAAAAACGCCATATGGTAGGATGGAGGTGGGCTGTAGGATGTGATTGGCCAGTGTTCAGATGAGACAAACCAGTGGGCCAATCATGTGATCTTTCTTTTCTCTATGGGCCGATCAAAAAAAACAACTTTTGACCGTTGTGCAGCACATGCAGCCCACACAAATAGAATGGCCCAATCTCCCGGTACTCACGATTGCCAATCCATGCCTGCATGGTAAGTGTCTGAAGCTGAGTAAAGAAACTCAGTGACTGTGTGTCCATCATCACAAAACACAAAAGCCAGTTATATCAGACATTTGATTTTAAGATAAGATAAGATAGACTTTATTAATCCCACACTGGGGAAATTCCTGTGTTAAGATTCTCTACGAGACTGAGGTGGAGAATATAAATGTTCTCTCCCATCATGGCAGTACTAGTCTTAGCATAGCCTGCAGTGTCAATGTAGAAAATATACAGTAGAGATGAATGGTTGACCTTGCTGTGGGTAGGCAGCAGTGGTGTGTGGGCATAGGGTCAATGGAGAATTAATGGGTAAATTAAGGAGGGGTTTCAGGGGCCCCTGAGGCAACAACAGCAAATCTGGAATAGCATCTGCTGAGTGATAGACAGGTTAGTTCTTAAATCCCCACAAAGGGCCAAGAGGTTAATAGAAGCAGTGTGTATTTGTCAATGTATGGTTGTAAATGTATGTATTTATTATGGACTTCCCTCCTTTGGGTCTAATAATAATAACAATAATCCCCCACTCTGAATAAATCTGAGCAGGCAGAGTCAGAGAGTAGTGACAGATAGTGAAGGGCAAAATGAAGGGTATTTTTTTCTTTGCTGTTCCACACTGTATTTCTCTTAACACTGTCCCTCTACAAAACAATACACACATCTCTTGGATCTCTTGAAGACACACTCAGTCTTTCCCACACAGAAAGATGCTGCCTGCAATGTGAAAGTTGTCAGCCCAAACAAGACTGCCTGTGTCTGTAGAGGGTGAACGAGAGAGGTTGTCTGTCTGGGCCAGCTGCCCAGGCACGAGAGCTCTTTCTAGGGCTAGGCAGCACCACATGGTCCCTCCTCCTACTCATTCTACTCCATTTTCCTCTCCTTGCTTCCTTTCCCAAACAAATAGATAGTCAAAGGGGGCTGGAGCGATCAGGCATGCCAAACCAATCTGTTCGCCCTGTGCCGCCCTGTCACATGTGGCATCGCCAAGGTTAAAAGTTGACACGCTACAAAGAAGGACTGGAGGGGTTGTGGGGGTTAGGACGCGCCCAGGACCGCTGGTTGAGGAGAGGGACTCCAGAGAAACAGTGGTGGTCGAATGATGGATGAGCCATGTGTGTTAGTGTGTGTCATTAAGGGGATTTGATGTGCAGGAAAGCTTGTGTGTACCTTGTTCATGCGCGATACACACAAACATGCATGCAGTCACACATCTCACTGATTGGCATGTACAGAAACGGACTTGGAGATACGTGTGTGTGTGTGTGTGTGTGTGTGTGTGTGTGTGTGTGTGTGTGTGTGTGTGTGTGTGTCCACTCCACTAGCTGCTAGGTTAATTTATGCAGTGCAAAGTGCAATTGTAAAACACTTGAGTGCTATGCAGTCCATCTCAGCTGAGAATGGAGAAATGTCTGTCTGAGTCCTTCCCTTCCTTACTGTGTATTATACATTCTATTGAATGTTTTTTTTTTGTAGAAATCGAAAGTACTCAAGCCTAGAAATAATTCATAACTGGACACACACAAAAAATCCCCCAAAGCTAAAGTGACGAGAAAGAAGACAGTCAATGATGATAACTAAACAATGATTATTGTGTTTGTTATATTTCATATCAGACGGCATATGCACTACTGTAACTTTCACCAGCAAAAAAAATCAGTAACAGTGATGATGTCATCGCAGTATTGCTATGCGGTTATCGTCACATCTCTATGTCATGGTGGGAGTTCAAGTGAACAAGTTAAGAACTGAATGTAGTCAATCAAAGGTCAAAACAGGTATTGTCATTCTAAAATATAGGTTCTGATACAGTAAGTCACAAACAACCTCACGTGTATGATTGCAGGCTTGTGTGTGTGTGTGTGTGTGTGTGTGTGTGTGTGAGAGCATTTTCTCTATTGCCAACTTGTCACCTCTGGGAGGAGAGTAATGGCTGAATTTCAGCAGGCAATGTTGCTGATGCAGCTGCTGGTTGACATTCAGTAGTGGGTGAGCTTTGGGTCTCTGTGAGGATAATCCCTCCTGGCCATTTGGATGCTAGTACGCCTATATATGTCTTTGGGGAAGCTGTCATATCTTATAGAGTTTGGAAATTGATGTCTCAATTTTTTCTATTCACCTAGTTTTCTCCCTTACATTGTCTTCCTCTTTTCTGTCTCTCTCTGCTTCCATGGTCAGATATCTACAGCACAGTTTTTTTTTTTAAATATAAGCAATGATGTATATTATATAAAAAAAACAGTAAATAGTCAATAATAATGTATTTATCAACAATATATCATGGACAGCATATGGATATATTGTTTTAATATGTGAACAACAACCATGTCAAATGTATTGCAGTACTGTGTAAACCTGTGCAAATGTATGTGAAGCATATGAAACAACACATTTTCATTTGTTCATTTTTGTAAACGTTTTTTTTTTTTTACATTTGATCTAAAGTAACTGTTGTTTGTTCTGTGTGTTTCTGTGTGCCACCGCAGGTTACCTGTATGTTACCTGTCTCATCCAGAACTGTTCGGACAAAATGGTGACGGCTCAGTTTCTTGGCAAAATCGACCACAACTCGCTGCTAGTGCAGGACGACTACATTTTTGTCAAGGTAAACATCACAACAGCTGAAGTGAGAGAGTGGTGTGTATTACAATTATTTTAATGAAACAGAAATGGTTCTCATCTTGTTATTGTGTCCCAAAGGTAAAAGGATTTCTAAAACTTCCAAAAAGTCACGTTTTTGAGGGTGAATTCTTTTGGAGTTGTGTCTGTATGTCCACCTGGTAAGTCCAATATTGACTCTCATGTTAGATCTGATTGGGTCTCCACCAACTCCTGAGTGAAATATCTGGCTCTTTGTTTTGTGACTATAAGCAGTTGAGCACACCACATCTGATCTCATTGTCTGATCTTCAGACAAATCATTTCTTATTGATCTTTTAATCACCAATATGCCACATGAATACTCTGCAACAGGAGTCTTTGCTAATGATCTAAGTGATCACTTCGTGATCAGTGCTGTTAGGGGTATTAAAATACCTAATTTTAAGCCCCATGTGGTTAAAAAAAGAAATATGAAGTACTTTAGAAAGCAGGCATGTCTTTCGGGAACGTTATCGTTTTACCTGGGTCATATTTTAAAATTAGGGTTTTTCTTTTGTAAAAAATCATGTTTTTCGTTTAATGCCAGGAAATGGCTTGTTGGTGCCACAATGTTGTAAAGCCCTCACTCATCATTGCAATCTGTACTCTCTGCTCAATTGGTCATCATTATCCATACGTAGACTTTTGCACTGGTAAAACTTCATCTACAAATCCATCCTTGGATTGCTGCCAACATATTTGTCCAATTACATGTCACACAAGCACTGCAGTCACAGGCTACGCTAAATTTGGACGTTTCATTTTATAAATACTTATTACATATAGAGCATCCAATCTGTACATTTAATATTTTGTGAAACAAGGACCTTAAGCACTCATTCTTTGAAAAGTAGGTGTCAGGTGGATGAAAATCTCATTCTGAAGGAAAGCATTTCATTCACACATTATTAGACTGTTCTGAGACAGCAAAGAGAAGACAATCTGCAGTTTAAGTCAAAAGCATCACTTAAACCTAACAAACATCCATTAGACAATTGTAATCTCAGTCTATTGATCCAAAGTGGAGCAGATCAAATAAATGAACAGCTATTGAATTCAAATAGTTTCTACTGGAAGATACCTGACAAGTAGGAGCCTACACGTCCACTATCACAAAGAGCGCACAGTGCTTTACAGCGCATCACAGGGAAACACACAATCTAATAGGGTACAGATATGTATACAAACCAATTCATTACACGTGGTGGATTACCATTTTGAAAAAGTTTGAAAACAAATGTCCTACCTACGATTTATCAAGGTTGATAATGAATATAACAGCCATTCTTGTGGTGCCATTTGTCCATTAGGCAATCGGCTGCACAACATGTCATTATTAAACGAGCGAACCCGACCACCTACTCCACAGTCTCTTGCGGATGCTGGGTATTCACCAGACCAAGCTCAATCTTTTAAGATTGAACATTAGTCTGGGGAGTCTGCTCTGTATTTTCTACTGCACAAGAGGCGTGATCAACGGGCATAGTTCAAATGACTCTGTATGCAACTGGATAGTCCTTCAACCAATCAGACCAATGAGCGGGGTTTGAGCTGAGCTCCATTCTTTTGGCCACCAGCGGGGCTAGCTGGTAAATTAGGCTTTTACCAATCCACATCCTTCTTTTGTAGGAATTGTTCCAGGGCAAGTTTCAGTTCCGTTTTCAGAGAAAACTTGCCTTTGAAATCTTTTAAAACAGCAGCGACAGCGGCATCAACCGGTTGCTGCGCTTCGCTGGCCGCCATGTTGAATGTAAACAAAAAGCTGCTTGGTCGCTTCTCTATCGTCATCGTGTCGAACCCGCCAATAGTGCGCCAGGTGGATAAGCCAGTTTGTGATTGGTTCCCGCATATTCATAACAGAAGCAGGATAGATAAACGTACAGGTTTCCAGCCTGCGCTGCAGGGAGAAATCAAATCGCCAGCAGATCGGGCTGGGTTTACCCAGTCTAGGGTATTTAGCTCCTCTGTTGTGAAACGAAGAGGCCCCGCTTTCAATGAGAATCGTTTTTTACTTTATCACTGGATATATATTATATACACACGGCACTTCATTTTCGTTTGACTTAAATTAATTCAAAAGTTTGGTTATCGTGCTTCTAGGGAATGACATGGGGCCACCTCTTTTTTTTTGGTACTGACAGGCTCAGATTGTTAATAAAAGTGTCTGACAACATTATCGATCTCAGGACATGACTTTTTGTCTGAAGACAGCGGTGTGGAGAGTGAAACGCGAGACTAGAAATAGGCGTTCGGGTAGTCTG
The DNA here is from genome assembly GCF_008315115.2 of Sander lucioperca. Lineage (NCBI taxonomy): Eukaryota > Metazoa > Chordata > Actinopteri > Perciformes > Percidae > Sander > Sander lucioperca. The sequence goes on along the minus strand of NC_050179.1, from coordinate 31,095,041 downwards.
TTGAGTAGGCTACAGAATGGGAATGAGGTTGTTATAGTTCGATGACCAATTCAATTTTGTTATATCGGCATAGCTTCACTTTAATGTAAGCTAACGTAATTTAACTACATATAATATTACAAAGGTTATACATTGGTTGTCATGACAAGCTGGAGAGGAGACTGTCAGCTAATGTCGTTAGCTAACACGTAACTTACACTAACTTAGCTAACATTAGTAAATGATGCTGTTAATTATCAATGAGAACTTCTTCAGTAACGCTATCCGTTAGCTGTCGTACATTGATAATGATAAAAGTGTGTCTTGACTAGTTGATAACTGCAGTGGATACTGTGTCGTTAGTTTTAACGTTACTTACTTACCAGAAACGATGTTGTCAGTGAGTCTCGGACATGGATGTATAATAAGGTCTCGGATTGGCATCAGGGTTTCTTTGTTGGTGTTTATTCGGGGTAGCGTAGGAAGCAATCTGCACAAATCACACAGGTGACCCATTTTGGTTTCAAAATGGTGAATTTCACTGAAAGTTGAGGAGTTTGCATGCCTGAGTTATAGTCAGTATTAAAATATTATTGATTAGTCCTTTTAACTGGTCTTCTTTGTAGGAAAAACACAACCTTTATCTATCAGAAAGTATCAGTTCTCTTTTTAAGGAGTACTCTGCTGATTTAACATTGCACTCTTATAACACTGTCAGACTCACAATGGACATTTAAAACATTATCTGAATGTTATCCTATCCTAATGTATCCTAGTGCAGTGTTAGCCTTGGCACTCACACACACACACACACACACACACACACATATATACACACACACACACACACACACACACACACGCTCTTCCTTTAGAAAACACAGTTGATAGCACTTTCTAAAGGGACTCTAATTTAAAAAAAAAATCGCTTTCATTGTTTCATCACTTTTTTATTACTGTTCAGCATTTCACAAATCCAGCGCTAGTCTGCTTCTTTCAGTCAGAAACGACGGTTGTAATCACAGCTCAGATGATAGACGCTCAGATATCCAAAAAAAAGCTCATCCCACAAAGCCCAATATAGAAGCTCTAAATACAAAGTTTTCCATGAGATTTTAAAAGCAGCACCTCGAAAAGTTTTAGCGCTGCTCACCTTACAAAAAAGCCAAATGGAGACAGGCAGTTCATTTCCAAAAATGTTCAAGTGTGTGCAGGCGTTCGAGCCCGTCACTTGGTATATGATATGTTCAACTCCTGTTTAAGTCACTGTCAGTCACGAGCACCTTGTGAGCTTTCTAATCAGCTCTCTCAGGAGGGGGAAAGCATGACTCAGCCTTTTACCCACAGGTACCTGTTTGTGTAGTGAATACCAAGGTATGTGCACCGGCTGCACATTGGATGTTGACTAAACTTGTTTTTTTTCTCTCTTTCTTCTAGAAACATTATTTATATGTCGTACTCTAAATTGCATTTTCCAAAATAAAAGCCTTGAATTTGGTCTTGCAGTTTCTGGGTGCACAGGTTTCCTGGGGCTCAGTGACACTCAATTTTAATTTCACTTTCAATTTACAAACTGGTCCTGTGTTTAATGTAAACTGACGTAAACATGGTCCTAAAAAGTCTTTATAAATGTGGTTAATAGAACATGCACGCATGCTCCTTTATTTTGTTCTTAATGTATAAATGAGTTCTCTTTTCACACTCTTACATTTAGCCAATTTGCAATGAAAGTGTGATGGCGTTTGTTTGAAAAATTAAGAGCAAAGTATTAATAATCATCATAATAAGTGGGGATAACAAACAAGCTCAAACTAGAATGAAAAGTGTGGATTTTAACTTTTGGGTAGTGGGCACATTGTTGCGAGTAAAAGATTGCTGTGTTGAGACTGTGGTTTATTTGTATTTTTCCAGGTCACCACAGGGAATCGCACCAAGCACTTTGTGTCCTATCGGCGCAATGAGTTTGTCCAGATGAAGTTTCCCAAGTACGCCTTGCCAAAGGTAAAGCACAACACTAAATTATTCTTTCTCTTCTTCTGTGACGCTGACACAATAAACTTTTTGTAACAAGTCATATAGCTAACCCCCCATTCATGTACGTTCACACAGATTAACCATGTTGTGGTTTTTTAGACTTTTTTAAAATTGTTTTTCACAATCCTGAGTAACATATGTTTCAATGTTTCACAATGGTTTGTTTCAGAGGCTTTCAAGCTCTAAAGACAGTACACTCAAACACTGAACATGTAGAAATACATATTTTGTTGCCTTGTTGCATGTCTGGACATTTACAGAACTGCACATTTACAGATCTTCACATTGACAAAACTGCACATTTACAGAAGTTAACATTTACAGAAGGTCACATTTACAGAGCTTCATATTTACAGAACTTCACATTGACACAACTTCACATTTACATAACTTTACATTGACAAAACTTCACATTTACATAACTTTACATTTACAGAACTTCAAATTGACAAAACTTCACATTTACATAACTTTACATTTACAGAGCTTCACATTTACAGAATTTCACATTGACAAAACTTCACAGTTACAGAACTTCACATTTACAGAACTTCACATTGACAAAACTTCACATTTACATAACTTTACATTTACAGAGCTGCATATTTACAGAACTTCACATTTACAGAACTGCACATTGACAAAACTTCACATTTACATAACTTTACATTTACAGAGCTTCACATTTACAGAGCTTCACATTTACAGAACTACACATTGACAAAACTACACATTTACAGAAGTTCACATTTACAGAAGTTCACATTTACAGAGCTTCACATTGACAAAACTTCACATTTACAGAACTTCACATTTACAGAGCTACACATTGACAAAACTTCACATTTACAGAAATTCACGTTTACAGAGCTTCACATTGACAAAACTCTACATTTACAGAACTTCACATTTACTGAGCTTCACATTTACAGAGCTTCACATTGACAAAACTTTACATTTACAGAACTTCACATTGACAAAACTTCACATTTACATAACTTCACATTTACAGATCTTCACATTTACATAACTTTACATTTACAGATCTTCACATTTACAGAGCTTCACATTTACAGAACTTCACATTGACAAAACTTCACATTCACATAACTTTACATTTGCAGATCTTCACATTTACAGAGCTTCACATTTACAGAACTTCACATTGACAAAGCTTCACATTTACCGAACTTCACATTTACAGAACTTCACATTTACAGTGCTTCACATTTACAGAACTTCACATTGTCAAAACTTCACATTTACAGATACTCCATATTTACAGAGCTTCACATTGACAAAACTTCACATTTACAGAACTTCACATTGACAAAACTCCACATTGACAAAACTTCAGATTTACAGAGCTTCATATTTACAGAACTTCACATTGACAAAACTTCAGATTTACAGAACACATTTACAGAGCTTAAGCGGGGAGAGCAGCAGGGCAGGATCCCCCTAGGGTGATAGAACAGAGCAGCATCAATGACAGAGACACAACATTGATTAAATCAGACAACATGAATTTAAAAGGAGGAGCTGGGGTGGAGGTGGGTTTGCAAGCGCTAGCAGAGATGCAGAAAGGTAGAGTGGGAAAAGCAGTTTAAATAGAGTGCACTATTTGGAAATCCAATCAAAAGAGGGAATCAGCTGAGCCATCAGCTGGTGTGCTGCCTTAGGAACTGTCAGCTATGAGCTGAGATAATAGCCGAGCTTGACTCCGTGACCTGCCAGAACTTACGGTATGCTCCATTTCAGTCAGGACCACTTGTATTTGGCGGGAATGCTCTGTTCTGGGGCCTCCCCACACTTCCACGTGCATACGTGGAAAGCATGAGGCAATGGGAGCACAACTCCCTGGCCTTCCATGTGCATACATGGAAAGCCTTAAGTGGGGAGAGCAGCAGTGTAGGATCCCCCCAAACCCCCATACTGGGCAAAACCTCCCTGCCCATCCACAAGCCTACATGGAAAGCCTTAACAGGGAGAGCAGCAGCAACACCGCACTTCCACATGTATACGTTGAAAGCATGAGGCAGGAAGAGCACAACTTCTGGAAAGCTCTGGAAAACTTCTTAAGCAGGGAGAGCAGCAGTAGCAGGAACCATGTTGCATTAAGAGAAGTGGATATGGCATTCATTCCAATGAGAGTTGCTTAAAAGCGCATGATGTAGTCATGGAGCTCTAAAATACCCAGATCTTCTGCGTTGACTCACTGGCCCATAACAAAAAGATGGACATGCGCACTAGTGATAGTTTGTTTGAGTTGTCGTAGCAACACCGCTTGTCATGAGCTTCTCTTGCGGAAACAAGTACATACAGAGAACTCGTCGTACATTGTCTAAATTATTCATTAACGTCAAACATTGTGTTTATTGTTTTCATCGTTTAATGCTTATCTAAATAAACGATGGATGTATTAAGAGAACCAAGGAGATGTAATCATTATGTCGTGCTAGCTGTAGCCCCGGCAGTTTGTGAACAGAGACGCCAATAACTTAACATCCACGTTACACTAAGCCCATGGTTGCTTCAAGACATGGCGCTGTTCCTGGGGGCTTTGGCAGGAGCCCCCTGCTAGAATTACGGTGCGTGTTGAGCTATATTATGAGGCGGCGGGAGAATCTCGTACAGTAAACAGGGAACATCACTGCCTTTATTGCTGCCACGAGAAATTCAAAACACTATGAGGGTAAAAAACGAAACACAAGCACCTAACTGTCCGGGAATCTGCGTAACAGCTGAATGTTTCCTGTAACAACAAATCAGTTGCTAAGTCACGCTCATCTCTTTTCTTTCTCTCCTGTGAAAAAAGCTGCGTTCAAGTGTTGTTCAGAAACGTTAACAAGAACGATTTGCAAGTCTACTTGCGCTTTGGAACTGCACTTCTCAGCGATCCTGTCGCTGGAATGACGTCATCCATTAGTGACACTGGCGCAGGTCTTGCGGTGGAGGTAGATGAAGCGGGGCGGCTGATTTCACGCTGGATTTTGATCCTGGAATTCATGCCAGTGACTGCAAGCAGTGACTGGATGCCAGACAAGGCGGACAGGACGGGGCCGTCCCCCGAGCCCGCGGAGCCAGCCACTGGAGCTGAACCCCAGCCCCTCTTGCGGGAGCAGCGGAGCCGGCGTTTCTTCTGGGGGCAGAAGAGCCGCAGAGCTGCAGCAAGGGAGGCTGGGAAAAGCAGTTAAATAGAGCGTGCTATTTGGAAATCCAATCAAAAGAGGGAATCAGCTGAGCCATCAGCTGATGTGCTGCCTTAGGAACTGTCAGCTATGAGCTGAGATAACAGCCGAGCTTGACTCCGTGACCTGCCAGAACTTACGCTATGCTTCATTTGTGGCACTCACAATGTCATTGTAAATATATCCAACAGGTCAATACATGCACTTGAGGGTGAAATGCCCTTTCCTTCACTTAAGCCTACACATATTATGTTCCACTTCTTTGTAGGTGTCAGATGTTAGTACAGTGCCTGTACCCAAATTAATCCTGGTACTGGCCTGATACATGATAGCTCCCATAAAATATTCACCACTAAGCATCAATCCAGTCGCATCCCGTCTCACTGACATAGGCAAGACGAAAAATGAACTCTAGTTCAATACAAGACAAGGAACCTTTGCTGTCAGCGCAGGCAGCACAGGGGGCCATTTTAGCGTGACACTAGCCTGAGTGCTATTGAACTGCGCTGATTGAATGTAAAGCCCGGGGAGATGTCAGCCTTAAACTAAGAAAAAAACCTTTAAGACGATCACTGCAGTTGACGACTGTGTGGAGTGTTTTCCACCAGCACACACACACACACACACACACACACACACACACACACACACACTCTCTCTTTTCCTCTCCAGAAAATGTATACAATTACTCCAGTTCCAGCCCACCACAGAGAGATTGTATGCCTCAATTGCTTGACTACTTAATCTCCAATAATCAGTGATCCTCAAGAATTTTTTAAAAGATATTTTTTGGGGGCTTTTTCCTTTATTAGAACAGCCTTCGTTCCCTGGCCCATTTCAAAGTTTCCTAAGGCAAGACACTGAACCTGAACCCCGGATGTGTAAATGTGTGTGTGAATAGTGTTCAAGTGCTTTGAGTAGTAGTTAGAAGAAAGACTAGCTAACATCGGGCTAATTGGGCTACACCAACCAAGTGTGGACTTCTGTTTCTGGTCATTTTAAAGAAACAAGAATTGAACATTTACTTCAAAGGTATTTTCCCATAATAATACTGCAATTATTTTTTAAAGAAATTGCCAAGAGCATTGTCCACATATGGCTGTAACTCTTTAATGTTGTCAATATTCAAACATTTCTCTGGTATACAAATATTACGAAAATACTCATGACCATTTTTATTGAGAAATAACTTGGCTGCATGCGCTTATATCAAGGATACATGCGGGTCCCATCTTGGGAAAACAGTCACGACCAGTCGACTGACGAACACCATGCAATCAGTAACCAGTAACATAGCTCAAGCTCAAGTCGTCGTTCGACTGCTCATGACTGTTTTCCCAAGATGGCGCCGGCATGTATAGATGAACGGTATGGTATTTCTAAACTATCTTTTTAATAAACTGTCTGTACACTTACAAAGTTCTCAATGCTCTGGTTTACATGTAGGGACCCTCATTATGCTACTGTTGAAGTGTGGTGCTATTTTGAGCCTTGTTAGTGGTGTAGAAATAGAGATTTCTTTTTACTTTACCCATGCCGCGACGACTAGCGTTATAAGTTAATAGCGGTTTGCGGTAAAACTGGTCACATTCAGTTAGCCTAGCATGAAAACAAATCCCAGAGAACGGTCGACTCGGTACACGTGTTATTAACCCCTAGGTTCATTTTGCGCCGGATTCGTCCTTTAAAGAGTAAGATCCTTTTTTTTTAAACATAAAAACATCCGCGAAATTGCGTTTGCTAAAGCCTCCAGACTCCATGTAAATAAACAGTAATTTTAGCATCGTAAAATACACTTTATTCATATTCGACAGAAACAAAATAAAACTATGAAAAGCCATTTTGGGTCATCTTTCTAACCATCACAACTCTGAAATAAACACATAGTTTACCGATTTACATGTGAAAATATGTTTGCTCTATACACGCTAAAAGTATTGCTTTTTTAAATGGAGTCTGGTGGGTTTAGCACTAGCATCTTCAGAGCTGTTTCTGGTTAACAGAAAAGTCTTAAAGAGGTTTTAATCATCTAAAGGCTCTTTGGCAATTCTCTTCTACAGATACAGAGCAGGAAACATAGACAAAAGATAAAAATGATCAAACACTATGTAATTCTTTACTATCAAACGTGTCACATAACTGCTGACACTGATGTCTTTTATGACTTTAATATATACATCCATGCAGGTGTGAGCGTCGCTCCATACCATTAATCAGGGGACAAGTTTAATTTTGTTCAAACAGAGAGCAGACTACGTTCATTCTGTACAATCCAAGTGGGCACACACACACACACACACACACACACACACACACACACACACACACACACACACATACAATTTCTCTCCTTCCAACAGGTATAGACACTAATGATCAATTTAATTAGGTGTGGCAGGTAGGCGGCGGATAATAGGCGGCGGATAAATCAGTTTGTATACGAACATGTGTGTGTCTGTGTGTTTGCTCTCTGTCTCTTGTCACCCTCTCTTTCTACATGTGTCCTCTTACTTGGGTGAGCAGATAGGTCACACGTTGCAAAGCTTTTAGGTTGAGCGACACAGGGGGGAAAGGGGGGGAGGAGAGAGGGGACAGGGGAGAGAAATTGAGAAGGGAAAGATGGATGGAGTGAGAGACGAATGGAAGAGAGGAGGTGAAAGTGTGTGTGAATCAGTTAAAGAGGGACTGTTTCCAGCACTATGTTGTTCCACTGTGAATAATTGAAAGGCTGTAATATGAAAAATGCAGAGGCCATCAGAGAAAGCAGTTTGTCTCTGTCCTGCGAGACCTGACCCAAGTTATTAACCACACACACACACACACACACACACACACACACACACATACATACAGGTTTGTGGCACTATCTTTGTGGGGACCCATTATTGACATAATGCATTCCCTAGCCCTTATGCTAACCTTAACCATCACAACTAAATGCCTAACCTTAACCCTTACCCTCACCCTAACCATAATCTAATTCTAACCTTAATCCTAAAACCAAGTCTTAACCCTCAAACAGCCCTTTAACCTTGTGGGGTCCAGCATTTTGGCCCCACAAAGCTGTCGGGACCCCACAAGTATACTGGACTCCCGGTTTTTGGACCCCACGAATATAGTTAAACACACACACACACACACACAGCTTTAACGCTATTTTACCAAGTAACACTATACAAACACAATGTACAGTCAGCTCCAGTGAGCCAGATAGAATGTCTTGTCTCATGTGGGAGTTCTTGAAAGAGAAAGGCACTCCACTGTGATAAGAATAGTGTCAGGAAGTATGTAATCAACAAAGGCAACACACACTGATGCCATATAATGCACGTCATATACCGACAGTGTCTTAATTTGGGTCATCACAGGTTGTCACGTGTCAACTTGTTAAAACATGCTACTGCCTTATTTCACACGGTAATCCTCTGCAGCAGACGGCAGCAGTTTAGAGACTTCCTTTTTGGGGTTTTGAAGCAGATAGATGCGCTGTTTTAACAAGGTCTTCTGTATGATTGTTGGCCTTCCAGAAGCTTTTTAATCTACCCTGGAACTAGTGTCTTTGTACAATAAATCCATAATTACTAATCCATAAATCATGTTAGGTAATGTTCTGATTGGTTAGCATTAAGAAGCTAACACCTTTCCAAAGAGGGCTTTTGTGTGATTGTTGCGCCTTCCAAAAGTTTTGTTATTAAGCCAGAAAGTCAGAAAGTGCACACTAATCCCAAAACGATAAATCCACAACTGAACGGTTATGTATTCCCCTGCATCCTTCATAGCATAGAGCACATGCCAACTCTCCAATCATCAGCAGTTTCTTTATTGGAATCGTTTGGTGGATTTGGTTTCAAATCCGATCATCGATTCCAAATTTCATATGCGCAAGTTTTGGTTTCCGTAGCGGCCAGGCGCTAGTTGTGTTGCAGCCATGGAGCACAGTAAGCTCTAAAGTCTGGCTTTACTTTACATTGAAAAAGCCTGGTAAAACTGCAAACCCATATTGAATCAAAATAAAACTTTCCTCTTATTTGTGAAATAAGCATGTGACCCGTTTCAACTTCACTACTCAAAGAACCGGAATCGAGAATCGATAAGAACCTGGAATCAAAAGGAAGAATCGCAATTGGAAACAGAATTGTTAAAATCCAAATGACGACCAACCCTAGTGATTTGTTCAGTGTTTGGTATGGAAGTCAATTTAAATGCCTCATATGAGACATATGGTTGCATTTTATCTAATATTGTCATTAGTTTTTTTTTTTTTCTGTATTGTGTTTCACTATTGTTATTTCTGTTATTACAAAAATTCCTTGGTGGAGATAAAAGGTGAAAACTTGTATGGCTTTCAGTCTTAGACTGACCTGACAGGATGTCCAGGTAGTAGCAATCACCAGTGCAGAACCAGTGTGTTCTAAACTCCAAAAAAACAACTGATACAAAAGATTTCTTTGTTCACTTTTTCACAGCACTATATCAGATCATCATCAAATTCTGTTTGTAACCACTGACCACTGATTTTCCAGGTTTAACAAGAAGGCACTTCAGAAACATGCTTATAATAAATAGATAATAGGCTCAAGGGTATGTTAAGGAAAGCTGAAAGAAGCCAGAAGCCAGTGAAGTCTATCTGAAAGGTAAAATATATGTGCCTACTATATTAAAGACTTCGGTAACACTTTACTTGAACATAAGAGTGACATGACACTGTCATGAACACATGACACAGCCATGACACATGAACCCTAACCCTAACCCTAACTTGTCATGACAAAAACCAAATGACACTTCTAGGTACACTTGCACTAAGTTGTTGAAGGAACTCGGCTGGTAGGTTGTCCCAAACATCTTGGAGAACTAACCACAGATCTTCTGTGGATGTAGGCTTCCTCAAATCCTTCTGTCTCTTCATGTTCTCCCAGACAGACTCACTTCCAGGACTTCTTGTTCTTCTTTACGCTGAAGATAGTTCTTAATGACCTTGGCTGTATGTTTGGGGTTGTTGTCCTGCTGCAGAATAAATTTGGGGCCAATCATACGCCTCCCTGATGGTATTGCATGATGGATAAGTATCTGCCTGTATTTCTCAGCATTGAGGACACCATTAATCCTGACCAAACCTCCAACTCCATTTGCAGTAATGCAACCCCAAACTTGCAAGGAACCTCCACCATGCTTCACTGTTGCCTGCAGACACTCATTATTCTACCGCTCTACAGCCCTTTGGCGAATAACCTGCCTTCTGCTACAGCCAAATATTTTAAATTTTGACTCATCAGTCCAGACCACCTGCTGCCATTTTTCTGCGACCCAGTTCCTATGTTTTCGTGCATAGTTGAGTTGCTTGGCTTTGTTTCTATGTCGGAGGTATGGCTTTTTGACTCCAACTCTTCCATGAAGACCACTTCTGGCGAGACTTCTCTGGACAGTAGATGGGTGTACCTGGGTCCCACTGGTTTCTACCAGTTCTGAGCTGATGGCCCTGCTGGACATCTTCTCCAGACAGTAGATGGGTGTACCTGGGTCCCACTGGTTTCTGCCAGTTCTGAGCTGATGGCCCTGCTGGACATCTTCCCATTTTGAAGGGAAATAAGCTTGATGTGTTTTTCATCTGCTGCTCTAAGTTTCCTTGGCTGACCACTGCGTCTACGATCATCAACGTTCCCTGACTTTTTGTAGTGTACCTATAAGAACTGATGCTGGTTTGAAGGCAAAGGGTAGTAACACCAAATATTGATGTGATTTAGATGTTTTTTTGGTCGCTCACTTTGCATTTTGTAAATTGATAAAAATAAACAATCATTTATATTTTTGAAAGCATTCTTAGTTTACAGCATTTTTTCCACACCTGCCTAAGACTTTTGCACAGTACTGTAGATACCTTCAAGTAAAGTGTATCTACAGTACAGATTTCAGTGTGAATAAGGTCCAAGGGGCATAATGAGGATTTTCATGATTAATGGGATATATTAGAGTGTGAAAGGAAATGAGCTCAATGCTGCTGAGAGAGGGTGAGCACACTTAAGAGGCTATTATGTCATAGCTGACTGCCAGGGGAAGTCTGGTGGTTTTTTTTATTGAAATGAGCAAGATACCATTCTGAACCAAGTCTCAGTCATGTTGCAAGGACAAGGTGGTAGTTTAATCTTTTTAAAAAAAAACTGGAATGAATGTATGCAAGCTTTCATTACATAAGTAAGTAACTTTCTTAAAACCCCTTCTTATGTCAAGCAAGTATTAAGTTTTTGCATGTGGCATGAAGCGTGAATGGCCAGCGTGGCCAGCTAACGACCTGTCATGTCAGTTTGTGGAGCTTCTCAACTCTGAAAACGCTGGAGAAAATTTACGATTTGGCATCTTTTTTCGTAAAATTGCCCATTTTCCATCTACACAGTTGATTTCTCGCCTAAAAGATTCTCAGATGTGAATTTAGTGATGAAATAGCAGATGGCATAGCAAATTGTAAAATGCTTCCAGTTGTTAGCCACCACGGCATGCCCCATTAGTTGTAAACGTTCCAGTGCTTTGCATTGTTGGATACGGATACAGTAACCAAGGTAGACTGCTCTGATGCATACTGGAGATTTTTTCCAAATCAGTACGCCATCCTGGTATTTTTTGGCATACTCCAGATTTTGTTTTTGTTTATATTCTGAATACTACATGCTACATTTTAGCCAAATCAGTACATACTGCTAATATAGTATGTGGTTTTGAAAACGGTTTCTGGAAACAGGTAACCTAAACTAAATGTGTGTGCTTCATCTAAAACCTAGGTGCTAATAAAGAAATTCTAAACCAAACTATTGTTTTATATATTTTTAAAGGTCCAATGTGTAGGAATTTCTCCCGTCTAGTGTTGAGATCATATATCGCAATCAACTCTCTCGCACCACGCAGTTCAAAGTATGTATTACAGCTACGGTAGCCTTCACACTTCAAAAAGCCGGTCTCTTGCTCTTTTCAATATCCTTTTTCTTTTTCTGGGCAAAGATGAAGAAGAAGAAGAAGAAGAAATTTGGATTTTGAATACGTGTGGTCCTCCATGTTTCCTTCTTCGAACTTGCCGGGGCCGGGAAGCTACGATACCCATTAGCAGCATTTCAATCAGGAGAGACTTCATTGCAAATATGAACATATTTATTGTATAGACAAACATGAAATGGGAAATGTAAAATCTCTGGAGATTGGACTCCATCGAAACCATATGTCATAAAGGGTAGTGAACCCAAACATATCCCCCGATGGAGTCCAGACACTGGTGGTGGTGATGAAAGTGCACAGGAACCAATTGAGAGCCAAGCGCTGACGATACCCGAAGACGTGGGCGAGACTACCGGTGGTTGAAGGGGAGGAGGCGGGACACACTCTATTCCTGAAACGACAACTGACAATCGCAGAGGAGAGAGCAGATTTAAAACAGGATGTCATGCTGTGATAGGCTTGTGACAAATGGCCGACTCTGATTGGTTTAATTAACGACAAAGGTGAATCTGATTGACTACTGACAAGTGACATGCCATGAAACAGCTGATCAATTAGGAGTGATGAAAAAGGAATATGAAGTCTTCCTGTAAGAACTTACGCTGAGCTTCATTAGCAGCACCTGTGAGTTTATCATGTGACAGCGAAAACGTGAAAGGCGGAGCAGTATGTCCTGTATGTCCCTTACCGGCTAACGTATTTCAAGATGGAGCATGAATATGGAGCATCTACCCCAGTTCATGTGAATCCAAATGTAAAATTTCAAACCAAAAGGAATACTTGGAATTGATGGTGGTGGTAAATATTCATGAAAAAGGACAACTTTGTGAATGGGCAACACAGATTTTGATAATGAACAAGTAAACACGTTACACACTGGACCTTTAAGTAACTATAAACGCAGTAACTGAAAATGTGGTAATAATGTGAGTAAGTGTGTGAAGCTTTAAACCTTCAATTGTGTGGTTGTGGCCACCTCACCAGAAACGATTACTTTGACATCGTACTTTTCACCCCCACATCCTAATAGTTACTGTAAGTGTTTACATTACATACTGTGCTACACATGTTCCCTGTGTATCCTTTTACAAGAAAGAAAATGCTTTCTTCTTCACTGGGCTATGTAGTTCTACAACGGTTGGCCTGTAAAGCCAAACATCAAACAGTTAAAAAATGATGTGACAGAGCCGGACCAAAATCTCAGGGGGATCTGGGTGACTCAGAAACAGTACATTATGAAGATCAGTGCACAGCTTTCGATACTGTTATGACTCTGTACAACAACTGTAAATTAGTGGGTAATTGAGCTTTAGTGTTTTTTCTGAGCAAAATTACATTGTCAATGACGAGAGACACACCTTCTTAGGCACTTTCCCCTGCGCTCTGATGGCTTTATCTTCAAACTTTATGTTAATGTAATCACTGACACAGAGAAAGTGCTAAGTTGTTACAGTAGTTTATCAATAATGAAGCTATTTGCATCGGAGGTGTGTAAGCTTTGACAAGAACACCTAACAAGTTTTCTAAGCTACCAAAACCAGTTTTTCTATGGCTATTTCCTCCAGTTTGTTTCTATAACTGTAGTAATTACACTACTTTGCTGCTTTTACTGCTTTATCTATTAAGTCCTCTCTTTTTCCTCTTTCATTTCCCTTTTCCAACTACTTCTTCCTTACTGTCATCACTTTTATTTACTTCTCTGCTTTACCATTCAGTTGTTTTTCTTGTTTTCTCCTTCTTCAGTGTTAAATCACTTTTTCCTGTTTTAGCCCTCACACTGTGTCCACTTGTGAACCACTGATTTAGAAAATACTGACTGTCCCTTTTGACCCCCACTTGTCCTTCTCTCTCCTCCCTTCATCTTTGTCCCCAGGATGTTCAGATAGTGAGTACAGATGATAACCAGGTCTTCCTCGCGCTCCAGGAGTGGTACCAGTCAGACACATATAACCTGTACCAGTCCGACCCTCAGGGTGTCTACTACTCCATCGTCCTGGAAAATGTGCGCAGCACCAAGCAGCCAGAGGAGAATGTCCTCATCGACGTACTTGAGGTGAGTTGGGGTGAAGGAGTTAGTTAGTTAGGTAGTTGATTCTGTTGTTTTACAAATTAAATCTACCACAGATTTAGTTAATCCGTTGATGTTATCTGTGACGTTGATGGTGGTGTCCTGCAATGTTCAATCCCAGATGGCTCACCTCACATGCTTTGGTTTTTTGCATATTTTGGAGTTATAAAGTGACAGGTGACAGCCATATACGGGCCTTCTCCTGATTTGACATCCCCTGGCCTTGTTGCTGGAGGACTTTGCGATCCTCTAACAACACCTGTCTCTGTCAAAAGAGTACTCCGCCTTGAAAGGCCCCATCGGTAGTCTAGGACTTCTCTTACCTGAAAATGTTTGTGTGTCTCTGTATCAGTGGTGTTGGCCGTGCTGTAAGGTCAGCTGAGACTCACCTCGGGGGCTGGACAAGGACTGGTTTGAAGAAAACTCCAGAAATGAGGCACCACCAGAGCTTTTTCTTGGGTTCTTACGTGTTTACGTGTTTTTTAATCAACAATCAGTGGGTCATTGATTAATACAGCCAAACAATGTGAAAAATATAGCAAGAGTAGTGGAGAGGTAAACTGGTTTCCTAAGTCGTCTGCATGCCCTTAATTCTGGGCTTATTCAAAGAAAAAGATATTTTGAAATTTTGAGAAGTGCCTTTTAAAGTTTCAGTCACTCAGAATTTGCCTTGCGTTTTAAGTTTCTATTTTAAATTTAGGAGTTGGTTTACATTGTTTGTTTTTTGCTGAGTGGATCTCATCTACTGCATCGTCTGTAAGTACTAGTTTAGCACAGACCATAGAACAATATCTGGATATTTTTGTGATGAATATTTTATAAAGCCTAATTTCTTTAAGGTAGTAAATTCTAAACTAAACCACATGTATTTTAGCAAGTTATTAGCTTAACCGCATGCCATGTATACTGTACACTTTAATCACTATACAACAGATGCCTAGTAGTTATGTGGAGTTTGTACTATAGTGCATACTTTGATTATGCATCATGCTTATTGTATATTTTTGTTTGTATTCTACAGTTTCACTCCTATTCCTACTGTATATGATGTTGACGCCAAATAACTTAAATCACGCGGAGCTTGGACGTTATATCCTGACTCCCATATTCATTTGAATGGAGTTTGGCTTAGTGCTGAATTGTGCACACGCACACACACAAGGAGCGCAGCATAAGCTAACCCCAGCTGTTGTAAATCTACTTTGTTTACCAGGTGCGTGGAATCAGAGGAGTCTTCCTGGCCAATCAGAAGATCGATGGCAAAGTGACAACTCTCATCACATATAACAAAGGCCAAAACTGGGAACCCTTGGCCCCACCTACCACTGACATGAATGGCAAGCCAATCAGCTGCAAAGCGGTAAGTTCACCACACAAAAAGTTACTTTTCTTTTTTTTAATCTATTCTATCTACCGGGGATATGGAATGAATTTAGACAATAGTTCTGCCAGGCAAGCAGAAATTAAAACTTTAAAATAAACTTATTTAAAGTCACCATGAGTACAATTTCTGTTTGATTAAACATAACTTGGTTCGACATTTTAGGAAATACCCTTTTTTGCTTTCTGAGCATACATAACACATACACCCCTGTAAAACTCAAACTCAACTTGCCATATTTCACGAGCATGATGTAACATGTTAATTACTTAGCTTTAGAGGTGCTGGAAATAGGATTTGGTTACCTTTGGCTAGAACCAGGTTAGCTGTTTCTTTTTGCTAAGCTGAGCTAACAGGCTGCTGGCTGAAGCCTCATTATTAACGGACAGATATGAGAGTAGTATCAACTTTCTATTTTAACTCTTGGCAAGAAAGCAAATATGTGTAGTTGCCAAAATTTCAACAATTGAAAGTGTTGTGTTGAGTTGAATAGGGTGGAGGATGTAAGCCTGCATTTATTTTATTGCTGCCATTAATTGTCTGGACAGGAGTAGAATATTAATACCAGTAGGGAAGTACATTTCCAGGATTTCGCTCTCAGTGAGGAGAGGGGAGCTAGACAAAGCCAGATACTAAATGTACTATCTAATGTGTAACTGTTTTAGGAAAACACTGTCAGCTTTGATTATAACAGTCTAGCTAAGAGTAATGACTTTTTGTATGCACAAAATTATCATAATGTCTGAATGAAGTGCAGTGGAGATTAATGCCTACAATCTGTATTTAATCCAGTGTTGAAAAGTACTACATTAGCTCTGCATTACGTTTTATCAGACACAGACTGCTGTTGTAGATTGGTGTTACGTTTCCAGCGTCGCGGCTCCGAACCATAACGTTAGTTGGGACAGATGCTTTGTATCTTTAGGCTAACTGTATTTGCTTTAGCACATAAAACACAGACTACTGTAGCTTCCCTACCCATGGAAAAGCATGTGCATCACTGTGTCAGCGGCAGCTGTAGCTTACGGTACTTTTCTACACACGGAGAGCCTCACTTCCCATAACAACAAACCCCGTTGTCACATACACACGCTGCCCACATGACCACCTGTCTTAAAGGGGAAGCGTCGCCGGTAATTATCATGTAAAAGGAGAACGGTGAAAGTTTCCTTTTCTAACAAGCAGCAAAAAAGTTTTAGTGTCTACATTGCAACATCTTGCGATGTGACTATCGCGCATGCGCACAACACGATGTAGACGATGAAACAAAATATCGTGCAGCCCTAGGAGGGACTATCAAGCCCTGGACACAACACACAGTCATCATCTGCCACGCTGGAAGCTCACCTGCTGCTGCAGAGAGGGACAGAAACAGCCGCACTGAGGGAATAACCAGCTGAGTCTTCCTTCAGCCATCCATCCATCCACCTCCGAGTAGATCAGATTGCCTGTAAACTGTTTGATGCTCTGGGTTGTAAGGAAGCTATAGCAACTAGGGCCTTCAGGTGGTAATCTTCCGTAGACGTATACGCTGCTGTCGTTTGTCTGATTCTGCATTATAGTTTGCTTTATTCGTTGTTTGCCATTAACGTGTTAATTCTGTGTTAGTTTCCATTCATTCCTTTGTTTGATTTAGTTATGCTTTTTCTGATTTAGTAGTTTATATTCTTTGGTAAATGAATCCGTCATTTCAAAATGAAAACATTCTGGAGGGAAATGATCAATAACATTATGTTCATCTTGTCTATAAACATTCCACTTGATGCTAAGATGATTTTGCTGTACCTGAATCCAACAAATCTGAATCTGAAACCCAAGAATATAAATGTATTGGTTTTACTATACTACAGGCAAAAAGGACTATAGCTCCCATCTGGAAGAAAATGGTGCTTGGATCAAGAATATGGCTCAATGTACAGTATATCCATGGAGAGACTGACATATATATTGAGAGGCAAATTTTGGCAGTATATGAATAAATTTCTTCGTAGCAAAGACTTTCAATTTTTGGGATTAAAAGGCATGGTTATCAGCTGTTCTGTATTGAACTGGTGCCCCCAATTTATTCTTTGTTCAAAATATTAAACGTTTGCTGATAATAAACAAAGAGTGCAGGCATTCTATGATAAAGTAAATATTAATTAATGTCAATTAATTAGGTTCCATTGGCACAAAGGGTCTTAATGAAATGTCTATAGAAGGGACATGGGGAGTTGATTTTCATTAATTGGACTTTAAAGAATGTAATTGTGTTGCTGCAAACATACTTCAGACAAAACATATTTACTTATATTACTATATTTTATTATATGATATTATTTTCTTGTATTAAATGCCATTGTTACAAATCCACTGTAGAACAATCTATTAGAAGGTGGAACAGTGGCGTATGATACTTTTATCCACAAATGAAAATGTCTCTACATGTTTGCGTTCTGCAGCCGCACTGTCACCTCCATCTCCACCTCCGCTGGGCAGACAACCCCTACGTGTCCGGGACTGTCCACACCAAAGACTCTGCTCCAGGTCTCATCATGGGTGCTGGTGAGTCTCCTCAGCAAAAATAACGTATACATGTTTTTAAAGTCAGGTCTGTTTTATTCATATAGCCCAGCATCACAAATGTTTTCTCCAGGGGCTTTACAATCTTCAGATAAGGAAAAACTCCACGAAACAAACCTTTTAACAGGGAAAAATTGGAAGAAAGCTCAGAAAGAATAATATACTTTGGCGTGGGAAGTGGAGGTGCTGAGGGTGCTGCAGCACCCGCAGCTTTTCTGTAAATGTAAATCTATATATATATATATATATATATATATAGGGCTGTCAGTCTTTTTTTTTTTTTAGACTGAACTTACTCCGGGGGTAACTAACTTCACCTAGTTATATGTATGCATATAACTTTAGTCTTATCGAGAGAACTGTCATATTCCTCACTCTTTCATGTTACTAGATATAACAATGATAACCCAAACTACGACCGAATATTAACCGTTTATAAGTCCAACAGCAGCATGGCTAACACCAACAATGGAAGTTAAAGTTACACACAATCCATCAGGTGTATCTCAACTACGGATCTGACAGCAGCCAAAATACCTAACAAGAACCGTCTGGAAGGGCTTTAATACTGACTTTGTGCATTTGTTATGATCGCGTTAAACTCATCAAAAACTAGCGAGTCGGCTTTGCTAACACAGCCAGCCACATCAAGCAAGTGCAACAACACAAGACACGGCAAGCCAGGTAATAGCACTTATCCAGCAGCAAGATGGCCAGATCTGTGTCTGTCTTGCAGCCTTTTATTTCGCAAAGCTGCCGCCAACAAATAAAATCCAGTCTGAGATCAACTCTTTTCTGGCGGCCTCTTGCTCGGTAACTCTTTCCTTTTCTCCTTTAGCTTGTTGTTGACATGTCAACAACCTCTTTGGTCTTTTCACCTATGACCTGATTTCTGTAGAGCAGGGCTCCAGAGTGCCACAAAACATCGGTCAAGTGTGACTAAACATTCTCATTGGTCGACAGTGTTGGGCAAGTTACTTCCAAAATGTAATACATTATAGATTACTAGTGACTGTCATTTGAGAGTAATTAGTTATATTACAATATTACTGTCTCTGAATTGTAATGCTTAACACTACTTTTGCGTTACTTTCACCAAAATAAAAGCAGAAGTATGACTTGGCAGGTAGCTTGTGAATTTCACCACGGGATCAACAAAGTCTCATCTTCATCCACTATATACATCATCATTTATTCATATTATATTGTATTATTAATCTGAATCTGCAAAGTAACTAAAGCTATAAAATAAATAGTTAAGTAAAACGTACAATAGGCCTACTTGACTCTGAATTGTGGTGGAGTAGAAGTAGCCTAATAAGTAGGAGAAAATTAAAATAATCAATTAAAAGCACCTTACAATTGAATCGAAGTAGCTTACGATATAGTTACTTTCCAGCGCTGAAAATGTAATGATATTACATGTAGCAAGACTAAACATTAATTCCCGACATGTTGTTATCTGTCAGTTGCTCGGGCACAAATATTGTGCTATCAAACCTCCAGGAGAGCTTCAATGCCATTCAGCACTCCTCAGAAATTCAGAAACGTCCAATTACTCCTAAACTCTGGAAAAACCAAGTTCATGCTTTTCAATAGATCGCTACCCAGCCCTACCCATCCAATTAGCATTACCACGCTCGATGGGTTGGAATTAGAAAAAGTGGCGGTGTACAAATACTTAGGCGTCTGGTTAGACAGTTCCCTCTCCTTCCAGCAACACATAGACCACCTTCAGTCTAAAGTTAAGTCCAGGCTCGGCTCCCTATTCCGCAGCAGGGCCTCCTTCACTCATGATACCAAACTCACCTTGGTGAAAATGACAATTTTACCAATTCTCGACTTCTGTGGTGTCATTTACAGAACTGCCTCAAATTCCCTCCTGAAAAAGCTGGATGTTCTCTACAGCAATGCCATATGTTTTGTAACCAGAGCCTCTTCTAACACCCACCACTGCAACCTCTATACATTAGTTGGCTGGCCCTCATTACACACTCGACGCCTAACCCACTGGTACCAACTCATTTACAAGTCCTTGCTAGGCAAAGCCCCGCTGTACCTAAGCTCACTGGTCACAATAGCTTTACCCACCCGCAGCCTTCGCTTGAGCAGTTATATCACCTAAAGCCCACACCTCCTTTGGCCGCCACTCCTTCCAGTTCTCAGCTGCAAATGACTAGAATGAATTACAAAAAACCCTGAAACTCAAAATCCTAATCCCACTAACTGCCTTTAAAGCACGTCTGTCTGTGCTCCTATCCGATCACTGTAAGTGCTAACTACTCTCCATCTCCATCATTCATGCACTGTTTTTTGCACACCCTGTTTTTGCACACCCTAATCTCCTCCATTATCTCTGTCATGCCCCACTGCATTTTTGCTCAGATGCACATTATAACTGTTCTAAATCACTAACTGGTCCACAATTTGCAATATCTGTATTTTGACCCTTTAAGCGGTGATACAGACTGTCTATTAATGTATACTGTGTTATCACCATATCACTTTCGCATATCCTTCGGCTTACTTACACCACACATTTGTGCTAGCTTTGTAATGCCTACTTAATCTGCACTTAATGTAGTCTTTATGTAGCATATTGTATTTTGTACTCCTGTAGTGTATTGAATGTGAAACTCTATGTTGTCTTGCACGCTTACGCTTTTCTTAGCCAGGTCGCCGTTGCAAATGAGAACCTGTTCTCAACGGCCTACCTGGTTAAATAAAGGTTAAATAAAATAAAAAAAACATTGCTGTTGGCACTGACAGGACACAGATGTCCCTAGCCTACCGTCTCTGATCCTGGCTCTGACCACGTGAACAGTGACGGGTCACAGATGTCCCTAGCCTACCGTCTCTGGTTCTGGCTCTGACCACGGGATCAGTCACAGGACAGCTCGCTTAAACGCAGCATAAACAACTCCTGAAAATAATGTTCATGTCGCAAATGTTTCCGTCTCTGCAGTCTTCTCAACCATCGTATAACTCACATTACTGAGATTGTAATGAGTATAATATTACCGAAATTTAATTAGTAATGCGTTATATTACTGCGTTACGGGAAAAAGGAATACATTACTGTAATTGCGTTACTTTTGGAACGCGTTACTCCCATCACGGTTGGTTGCACCGGTGCCCCTGCAGGTCTGTCTCTGTGTGTGGATGTGTGTAGCGTTGTGTTTAGAGCATAGACTGTATAAAAAAAATAGACGTGGTAGCCGTGACCTCACTCATGACGTCACCCATAGGTTTCTGAAGAGTCAAAATAAAGCTCAAAGAGGGTGGTTACGTCCCACCCTTTATTTCCTTTCCCCCGCTACCACCATTCTTTCCATTCAGTAAATTGCTTAAAGAATAATCAAAAAGTAAAGCCCCTAAAATTGGTCTAAGAGGGATATCCTCAAACCTACTGTACTGCATTTGACTTTGTCTTTGTTTGGTTATTTACTGGCTAGTCTCCTCACATCGGTTCTCTCCACTTCTATGTTCTTCCCTGACTGTTTTAATTCTTGTTGTTGCATGTCTCATATGAGACTCCCTGCCTGCTTTTAAAATTCTTCATCTCTCCCTCAGGTAATCTTGGCTCCAAACTAGTAGAGTATAAAGAAGAGATGTACATAACTTCAGACTGCGGGAAGACATGGAGACAGGTACATTCTCTTCGTCTTTTTCCCTCTTCACTCCCTCTTTGCGGTTCCTAGCCTTCTCTACACTTTCCCTCTGCACTCATGAAACTTACACAATTTGAGATAAAAAGTCAAATTTTAGATCTGTCCAGTTTTCTTTTACTCCATACTGTACACCAAAGTATGACTTGTACCAAATTAAGAAAACTTCTAAAATGTTAACATAATTTGGACTGACTTATGAAAATATATTATTACATTTAGTAATAGGATTTTCTTGTCATTTTACCTAACTTTCTACTTTAAGGTTTTCGAGGAGGAGCATCACATCCTGTACCTGGACCACGGTGGGGTCATTGTTGCCATCAAGGACACCTCTATTCCACTCAAGATACTCAAGTAAGATTACTGTTACATTATGTCAACATATGAATAGCAATCCTTAATCCTATCCTACCGTAACACATCCTTTAACAGGATGAGATCATATTATTTAAGCAATATCACACGAGAGGGAGTACTGTTGTACTGAATATCAACACTGCTTTGCTTTAGTCATAGGCACAAGGCCTTTTTGCTTTTATACAACAGTTCTACAAGCACCATGTATTAGTTAACAGTAAAAAGCGAAACAGATTATGATTGGTTTGTTTTTTAAATAGTAATTTGTCTCCGCCAACACAAGTAGTCCCACAACTGGACTAGGACTAGACTGTTGCCCAGCAGCACATAAACATTTTCCTTTTCACTAGCTTGCTACTTTTTGTAAGCTAGGTCTACATATTACTGCAGACCAGCAACTTTGTATAATGACCATTTATCTGTGCAACCAGTGAAATAAGATTCTGTTGTTGACAGTTGCTTTAGTGGCATCTGTGATTCTGACGAGTTGAAAGGCAACTTTTTTTTTCCAACCTGGACCCTATGTTCCTATGTTTTTATGTCTAAGTGACTTTGACATTGGTCCAGTATTAAGACTGCTGCAGTCGGCAGCGGCAAAACAAGCTGCAATGTAAGTTAATTAATTTCCGTCCACAAAAAGTGCCTGCTGTACCACTGACATGCTCAGCTGATCGTTCTAGTGTCAGTATAGAACTAATCCCTATAGAGGATGACCTTTTAGGTAACCCTCTGGGGTCTAAGGGTGTTTTCAGACACAGAGGATTTTGGCATGCTCTGATATTGTAGTTCAGCTAGAATAATATTTAAGTACAATGTATTTCATGATTGTAAATGTTAAATAACTGGTAAATAAACAAGTTGTAAAAAGTAGTTTTAGAAGTATGCCGGAATTTGTGACTAACTGTTTTGGTCCCTTGAGGTGATTGTGTGAAGTCTTACACCTGTGGGGTGTTGAAAGTCTTAAAAAAGTCTTAAATTCAATATTCTAAAAATAAGGCCTTAAAAGTCTGAAATTTCATTCACAAAGTATTACATTTCCTTTACAAAGGTCTTAAATTATATATTGTCCTTTCGTAGGATTAAATAAATTCACATTGTGTTATATCAATCTACTTTTATTTTTGTAATTGATTTCATACTATTTTATTATTTTATATTTAGGGCTCTCAATCGATTAAAAAATGTAATCTAATTAATTACATACTCTGTGATTAATTAATTGAAATTAATTGCATACATAATTATTAACGGTGCCTGAACCAATACTTTTTAAGGAAATTAAAAAAAAAAAGAAAAAAAAAGAAGGGTACTAAACAACAGTCGGCGACATTAAAGAATGGCTTGTTTATTGCTAAGGCCATATGGTCAAAATTAAATGATTTAATAATAATGTATAACAGTAACTTATTTCACTAGTAAATTGCTGTTGAACGACAAAAACAACCACCAGATGGGAAAAGGACATTTAACAATAACTTAAAATGCTCCACGAGCCTGTAGGTTACCAGTTTCATTGAATGCACCGTCTGTGTTTTTCCAACAACAGCAGCTGCAGATTGTTACATACCGGTGTTGAATCCTCTACAGTAAAACACAGTCAAACTTTACACCATTTAGAGTTAGCTGTCAGCATTGTAACCGTGTTTAATCCAGCTACTAAATAAAAAATGCAGTGACGACCTCATTGCCGCGGTAGTGTCAGGTCACCGCCGGTATTGCGTTAATGCTGTTTTCATCACAGCCCTTGTTTTAATTGACAAGGGCCAGGGTTTGAAAGATGGTCAAATCCTAGGAGGGTGGTGTTTGTTATGTAGTCATTACTAACTCTAGTGCAAGGCTGTTTTAAAAACAACGATGGCTCATTGAGACTTATTAATGTGGTGATTGTGAACACTATCTGTTTCTTCACAGATTTAGTATTGATGAAGGACGGACTTGGACTGTTCACAACTTTACCAGCACCTCTGTGTTCGTCGATGGACTCTTAAGTGAGCCAGGAGACGAGACCCTGGTTATGACGTGAGTGAAACCCCAATTTCTAAAAGAAAAATGTTAACTTTCAAAGTGCTGTTTGAATGATGAAATGAAAGTCATAGGTGCAGTTTAATCTTAAATGGTCTGAAGACATCCTGACAGAAACTTCCAAATCTGAGCTTCCATTACAGTATAAAGGGTAAGTTCTAATATATTGACTCAAGAAATCTCTGTGGAATGATAAATTAAACACACAGTACATCTCCAATAGGTCAAACCTTCTGTCCACCTTTTACACATCCTAGAGCCTTGCCGGCCCACACACTACATTCAAGGGAGCTGAAATTTCTCTCCCATCACAACAATTCCCTCTCGGTCTGTTGGAGCGGGGCGCCCAATTTCGTGACGTTAACAGAAGCTGGTCACTCTTGATTTCCTGCAAAGCTGTCCTCTCTCTATTCACCTCCAGAAAGTTTGATTGCCGTTACAGCAGAGGTTGATGGGAGAGGAGGCCTTTATGCATGCTCTGCTCTCCCTCCCTGTCTCACTTTTCTCCACTCTGACATTTTATTACTAAGTGCAGAGCATTTTTGCACTCCTGTGCACTGAGTTTCGGTCTCCCTGTCCCTGCTGGACTCTTTGTCAGGCTCCACTATGCTTAGTTTAGCACAGCAGTCTAGGGCAGGTTGTTTTAGTAGCCGGTCATGCACTTTTTATTTGGCATAGGTTATTAGATTCATTACATTTATTATAGAAATGATCGGTAGTAGGCTTACACATGTTATTTATAGGAATTAGGCCCTTTGAGTGTCAGTCAGTCAAACCCTTTTCAACCAGAGGGAAATATAACCATTTTGTTTAATTTTGCACAGACATTCGTAATGACTGATCTCCATTTGCCCAAGACTTGAAAGTGTATTAGGAGTAAGTGTACAAACAAATGCTGACTGTTAGTCAGTCACAACTTTAACTTAATACTTGTTTAACAGTTATTTAAAAAATCATGAAATACATTATACACACCATTAGACCCCAGAGGGTTAATGCTGCAATGCTAATCTGCTAACATGTTAAATGTCTGTGATGCCTTTTTCCATTTCAGAATTATACTATGCTAACATGACAGCATGCTAAATCTAGTCTAGCTAGCTGTCTAAAGACAGCTAGCTAGACTTTCTGTCCAATCTGTGTTTTCTGTTGCACGACTAAAACTACTTTTGAACGTACACATGTTCCACCAAAACAAGTTCCTTCCTGAGGCTATTTAGCAGAGGCGCCGTTGCTGCGTCTGGAGCGTAGCGCCGCCCAAGACGATTTTGATCGGTTTAAAGAAATGCCAATAAACCAGAACAGATTTCTCTCCTATCCAGAAATGTTTAGTGGACTAGCCCGACCTTACTCTGCAGCCCTGTGAATATAGGTCTGCCACTGCGAGACTACCACCTACTGTATGTAAAGTAGGCTAATGAGACTGTTTACCTAGCCTGATAATCCAGGCCCAAATCTGAAAGATTAAGGGTCAGGCAATGAATAATGAAAATGGCACCAAGCATGCATTTGAAAATCTCACTGCACGCAATTGGATAACACTACAACCAATCACAACAATACACGGGGTGACGTATCCAGAGCCCCATACGCTTAGCTGGATATCCGTGGTACTGTTTACCTCCGATGCTTAAGGAAATTCCGGGTACCCCCTTTAAATACGTTAAATACACATCAAGAGTGTCCCGACGGGAAACATTACTGTCTGATATGGAACCAGCACCGAACAGGACCACAAGGCCCTGCAAAGAGTGGTTAGTTTGGCTGAACAATAAGTGGTGTTGCAAGAAAAAGGCTAGGAGAATCATTAAAGATCCCAGCCACCAAATAAATAACTTAATAAGCCTTTTCTCCCTATTAAGGTCGGGAAGAAGGTACTGGATACAACAGGCCGGCACTGAGAGAGTCAGGAAGAGCTTTTACCCTTAGGCCACTAGAATCCTAAATTAGGTCACTGAGCAGGCTACATTGAACGTGTAATATATGCAGACCGTTTGCATGTATGTGTCTGTCTACACTGGGCATGACGAGCAGAACATGAGTGGTGTGTATGCGCCATGGCGATCCGCTCTACGAAGGTAACGTCGGGCTCATCTTCTTTTCACTGGCGGACCTTTTACATGGCCCTTTTACACAGAAACGTTGCTGCTATATTAATGTTAAGTGAGCTAAAATGTTGGATTTCCTCCCAATAGTGGTTCAGATTTAGGGACAGCAAAGTTTGCAACAACTACTCAAAGCGCTTTTACATTACATAGTACAGGAACCATTCACCATTCACGCACATTAATACATCGGTGGCCGAGGCAGCCATACAGGGGTGCCACCAGCTCATCAGATAAACATTCACACACATTGACACACTGATGGCGCAGCATCGGGAGCAATTCGGGGTTCAATGCCTTGCCCAAGGACAGTTCGACATGGGACTGCAGGGATTGAACCACCGACCTTCCGATTGAAAGGCAACCATGGGTTTCGCCACTTCAATAGTAACCGTTGCAACTTACAATATTCACAAGTTCGAAAATACGTTGGTGGTCCCGTAGCTTCTGCACCGTAGCAAAGATGGCAGCCGTTGAGTGCGAGTAGTGTCCACTTAACATTTTGACCGCTTGAAGTGCAGCATCCGAGTACTCGTAGTGCCTTACATTTGGCCATACTTCGTCAGTGTGAACGCACTATGTACTTAAAATAGCAAGTGTAAGTAGAGAAGTGTGCAATTTGAGACACAGTGCTAGTGTTGTTATTGTTATTATTGTCTTGAAATTGAATTTAGAGATTTGTCTGTGCCTTACTCTTCTGGTGAAAATTAATAATACTGAATATTGGCACAAAATGTTGGCTATCAGCAGCTTCTGATATTGTTGATGTAGGCTTCAAGCGTTCCTCTTCTTTCATGTTTAAGAAATATAGTTTCTCCCTCTCTTTTCCCAATCTCTTCATCAGTGAGTTAGCTGGAGTGAGACTTGTCACATCATCGCAGACTCCAGGCCTTGATCCAGAGATAAGGCCGGTTCCCAGCTGTAATCTGTTCAGAAGGGCAAAGAGATGGCCACACACATACACAGACAGGCAGTACCACACAAGGAGAAGAGACTTGAACACTTAAACACACAGTTATTTGTCATATGCAAGACACACACACACACACACACACACACACACACACACACACACACACACACATACATACATATATCTGTCTCTAGGGTCGGCAGCCAAGGAGGGGTGTTGAGAGCAGTTTCTGTCTGACAGATTAGCCAGGGTGTCACATCCAGCTCCCGCTCTTAATTTGTGTTTTGTTTGTTTTCATGGACTTCCTGTTTTATTTTGAAATACACTGTTTGTCTTCGTTCCAGGTCACTTGTCTTCCCGTCTTTGTCTGCCTTCCCGCCTGTGTGATTACCTGTCCCCGCCCTAATGTGTATCACCTGTGTGTAGTTGTCTTCCCCAGTCCCAGTGTATATATATATCTATGTATATATACTCCCCTTGTTTCACTTACCCTTTGCCAGATTGTTGTAGTACCTCGTGTGTCACACTCTCCAGCGTTATTTCCCAGTGTGTATTTGTTCCAGTGTTACCAGACCTTTTGTTTTGTACTTTTGCCCACGTCTTCTGCCTGCCGATTTTGTACCGTTGCCTGCATTGTTCTCTGGAAAATGAACGTACTTACCTTTTCACTCCGTGTTCTGAGTTGTGCATTTGTGTCCGCCATTGTACCCTGACACAGGGTCTATTTTCTTGCCACTGAGTTTCGATTTCTGACAGCACCGCCTGCCATCCCATAATGAAGTCTTTGAGCAGTGATTTAGCACTGAGGACAGGTGGGGGGGCAGAGATTGTCCACCACTCATACTAATGGCAGCTGGTCAAATATCAGAGACTGGACAGACTCAATGGGCTTATACTGCACATGCTGCTGTCTGAGAGCATCATGCCATTTTATTGCTACTGAAAAAACATTTTCACTATCGTATTTCCCTGCACCATGCACTGTAATGAACATACTTTGAAAAACAAACGCCTGCAAATGCCTGCATCTCTCCTGGAAATGAGGCAAGGCAAGGCAAGGCAGCTTTATTTGTATAGCACATTTGAGCAACAGGGCAATTCAAAGTGCTTTACATGAAAACAGAATAAAAAATTTAAAACAGATAAAATACAAGAATAAAAGTTACAGTGCAGTATAAGAAATGAAACATTGAAGAGCAATTAAAACAGTTAAATATATAAAAGCAGATAAAATAGGAATTTCTCTTTATATGCTTATATAGATTGTCATACAGTGTCAACAATGCAACTTCAGTATAACAAATGAACAGTTATTTAAAGAAAGGCAACATCAAATAGATAGGTCTTCAGCCTTGATTTAAAAGAACTGAGAGTTGCGGCAGACCTGCAGTTTTCTGGGAGTTTGAGACATAAGTCCTTTAACCCTTGATATATTTTTAAGGTGGTAATAGGCTGACTTTATAATTTAGATGTTAAACAGGAGCGGCCCCAGAACGGAGCCTTGGGGAACTCCGCACGTCATATTTGTATGCTCAGATGTATAATTCCCTATAGACACAAAGTAATCCCTATTCTTTAAATAAGACTCAAACCACTTTAGTACATATCCCTGGTAATGTTTGCTCCCTCTTAGCTCTTCTATTTATAAGACTAAAGGAACATGTTCCCACTGTTAATGAATGTTGATTTCTTTTCACTTAGCTGATTGGAGTTGTTTGTTCACTAATAGAGCTTCTATGGCTGTGGAGTAGCTTCTCAAACTTGAAAAAAGTGCTAACAAACTTCATGCTACAAAATAACAGTGATGATTTTACTGTGTGCAAGATGAGCAGTAACACACCATAATGATATACATATCTGGACTGGGAGAAAACGTTCACCGAAACGATTGATTATACCACACTTTAAATCTTTTTCTAAAACATTTTCAATGCTGAAATATTGTATTGCTGAAAAACCTGTATTTATCATAAGCGTCACATATATTGCTCACATAGCGTGAAAATAAAACAGAGTATCTGATCTATCATGTTGATGATCTAACATACTGTATAGGTTTATTTATTGCAGGAAGAAAGAGAGGGATTGACTGCTGGGTGAACTAGATGAACTTAAACAAAGATATCAGCATACTGCGCTGTCAATTCATAAGCTTGTCTTAACAGAATCAGTCTATGATTTAAAAAAAAAATTAAAAGACAATAAAGTCATGCAGGAATTTTCAGCTCTATCTCCTGTGTTGCCTACATTGTTTTCTAGGTTGTTCTAGTCTTTATAGCAAATGCATTTGCAGCTAGGAAATGAGACAGTGACTGCATCTGCATTCTAAAACATAGATATGCATTCTACACAGCTGGAAACTGACACGTTACTATAGCCAACATAGAGCGCTGGGTGAAAACCTGAATACATATTTTTAATATAGGCCTATATATTTACATACATATTTTTTGTCTTTGACTTTTAGTATTCTTCATAAGTTTGACCACGTAAGTGTGAGTGAAGGCGAGCTTGAGCGCAGTCTATTTCTGTGAGTTGAATTGCATGCTGCTACAGTTTACATGCTCTGCCGCATTGCGGATTGCAAAGCACACCTGACTACAGGAGCCACTTAGCTCAGAGCTACGGCGGAGTCACTTTTTGTAACTTGAGTGAACTCACACTTTCACAACCAAGCATGAAAGGGACAGCATTAGCAATACATAGTTTTAATGAGCAAACTAATGATAGAAAGTTAGAGCTGAGAGACAAACAGATTGGTGAACAGCATACTCCTCGATGAACTTTCTATTTAATTTTATTTTATTAATAGTGTCAAATCTTAACAGAAGTTATCCCATGAAACTTTACAGACAGGATCTAGACCACACACTCTATAATTTACACTTCCACTTTAATTTACAACCTTGAATGGTTTGGTTTCAGGTGGGCAACCATCTGCCTCCAGCAGTTGGGGGGGCAGAGCGAGAGAGAGATGCACAGCAACTACAATGATACAATAAATAAGTACAAAGACATGACTCATAACTGAGAAAAGCTGAAACTGAAACTTTATTCATAAATCGTCACACACACATAGTACCATGTAGTGAAATGTTATTACTGCGTTCAACCCATCCTTAGTAGTAGGAGCAGTGGACAGCTATACATTCAGCATCTGGGGAGCAACTTAGGGTTGAGTGTCTTGCTCATGGACACTTTGACATGTGGCCGGAGAAGCCTGGGATCGAACCACAATCTTGTGATAATAACAGTGGGTAAGAAATGTTCTGACTGACACACAAGGAAAAGACAGCAGAGTTCAGAATGGTAGAGATCACCTGTAAGACATCACCATCTAGTGGAAAGGATAGAGAAGAGAAGGGGGTTAGCTCTGTGAGGTGAAATAGGAGTACTTTTTTCAAGGCTTTGCTCCTGTATGATTTTATTGTAGAAGAGTCTATTCATACAGTACGTATATTAATAATCCACATGTAATATGCTCTGTGTATTATCTGTGTGTTGGAGCTTTCAATGACTACATCATATAAGGAACATCATAACCAGAATTTCAAAGGAAGCCAGCTGTTAAGTGGACAAATAAATGCATGATGACTCGAGTCTTCGAAAAACAGGTGATTTGGGATTTAAATGAGGTTAACCAGTCCTGCCTGTAATCCAACTTGAATGCTTTTTCTGTATTATTCAAAACATGAAGAAAAGACTAGGATACCACTGATTTGATTCAGTGGCCAGGTTCCGGGTGGATGAGGACTTTGTGTTGTAATTGCTGAGGAGAAGGGAAAACACCTTAAATACAGAGCAGAAAATAGTATGTAATAGTATCTTATTATTCATAATTGTACTGTATGAACACATTTTTAGAACACACATTATACCATCTGATGATGACATATGATCATTGAGAACAGGCCCAGGAGAAGCTATAAAATCAGAATCAACTTTATTGGCCAGGTTTGCATAAACAAACAAGGAATTTGACTCTGGTTAATCTTTGCCCTCAAAGTACAGCACTCACTTAACATATAAGAATAAAAACAGAAGGCACAGTAAGAAATATAAAAATACTGTTAAGTATATGGTATAACAATACAATAGATTTTACAAATTTACAAAAAATATAGAATAACAATTGAAGAGAGGGAAGGAATAGTGTAATATCGGTCAATAGACACTAATAATAGTACAGTGCAAGGCAGATCAGTGCAATAGTAATATATTAATAACAATATTGTAATTGTAGGATTGAAAAAGACGTGAGGTAGATGAGCAGAACAGTGGTGATTGACTTTGTTCAGTGTGAGGGTGGGGGCTATTTCTGAGTGTTCAACAAAGTGACTGCTTGGGGTAAGAAACTGTCTCTGTGTCGGCTGGTTTTGGCGAACAGGGCCCTGTATTGCCTACCAGAGAGAAGAATAGAGCCCTGTATCTCCTACCAGAGAGAAGAACAGAGCCCTGTATCTCCTACCAGAGAGGACAGAGCCCTGTATCTCCTACCAGAGAGAAGAACAGAGTCCTGTATCTCCTACCAGAGAGAACAGAGCCCTGTATCTCCTACCAGAGAGAAAAGAGCCCTGTATCTCCTACCAGAGAGAAGGGTAGTGCCCTGTATCTCCTACCAGAGAGAAGGACAGTGTTATGTATCTCCTACCAGAGAGAAGGCCATTGCCCTGTATCTCCTACCAGAGAGAAGGACATTGCCCTGTATCTCCTACCAGAGAGAACAGAGCCCTGAATCCCCTACCAGAGACAAGGACAGAGCCCTGTATCTCCTACCAGAGAGAAGGACAGTGCTATGTATCTCCTACCAGAGAGAAGGACATTGCCCTGTATCTCCTACCAGAGAGAAGGACATTGCCCTGTATCTCCTACCAGAGAGAAGGACATTGCCCTGTATCTCCTACCAGAGAGAACAGAGCCCTGAATCCCCTACCAGAGACAAGGACAGAGCCCTGTATCTCCTACCAGAGAGAACAGAGCCCTTTCTCTCCTACCAGAGAGAAGAACAGAGCCCTGTATCTCCTACCAGAGAGAAGAACAGTGCCCTGTATATCCTACCAGAGGGAAGAACAGAGCCCTGTATCTCCTACCAGAGAGAAGAACAGAGCCCTGTATCTCCTACCAGAGAGAAGAACAGTGCCCTGTATCTCCTACCAGAGAGAACAGAGCCCTGTATCTCCTACCATAGAGGAGAACAGAGCCCTGTATACCCTACCAGAGAGAAGAACAGAGCCCTGTATCTCCTACCAGAGAGAAGAACAGAGCCCTGTATCTCCTACCAGAGAGAAGAACAGTGCCCTGTATCTCCTACCAGAGAGAACAGAGCCCTGTATCTCCTACCAGAGAGGAGAACAGAGCCCTGTATACCCTACCAGAGAGAAGAACAGAGCCCTGTATCTCCTACCAGAGGGAAGAACAGAGCCCTGTATCTCCTACCAGAGAGAAGAACAGTGCCCTGTATCTCCTACCAGAGAGAACAGAGCCCTGTATCTCCTACCATAGAGGAGAACAGAGCCCTGTATACCCTACCAGAGAGAAGAACAGAGCCCTGTATCTCCTACCAGAGAGAAGAACAGAGCCCTGTATCTCCTACCAGAGAGAAGAACAGTGCCCTGTATCTCCTACCAGAGAGAACAGAGCCCTGTATCTCCTACCAGAGAGGAGAACAGAGCCCTGTATACCCTACCAGAGAGAAGAACAGAGCCCTGTATCTCCTACCAGAGGGAAGAACAGAGCCCTGTATCTCCTACCAGAGAGAAGAACAGTGCCCTGTATCTCCTACCAGAGAGAAGAACAGTGCCCTGTATCTCCTACCAGAGAGAACAGAGCCCTGTATCTCCTACCATAGAGGAGAACAGAGCCCTGTATACCCTACCAGAGAGAAGAACAGAGCCCTGTATCTCCTACCAGAGAGAAGAACAGAGCCCTGTATCTCCTACCAGAGAGAAGAACAGTGCCCTGTATCTCCTACCAGAGAGAACAGAGCCCTGTATCTCCTACCAGAGAGGAGAACAGAGCCCTGTATACCCTACCAGAGAGAAGAACAGAGCCCTGTATCTCCTACCAGAGGGAAGAACAGAGCCCTGTATCTCCTACCAGAGAGAAGAACAGTGCCCTGTATCTCCTACCAGAGAGAAGAACAGAGCCCTGTATCTCCTACCAGAGGGAAGAACAGAGCCTTGTATCTCCTACCAGAGAGAAGAACAGAGCCCTGTATCTCCTACCAGAGGGAAGAACAGAGCCCTGTATCTCCTACCAGAGAGAAGAACAGAGTCCTGTATCTCCTACCAGAGAGAACAGAGCCTTGTATCTCCTACCAGAGAGAAAAGAGCCCTGTATCTCCTACCAGAGAGAAGGGCAGTGCCCTGTATCTCCTACCAGAGAGAAGGACAGTGCCCTGTATCTCCTACCAGAGAGAAGGACAGTGCTATGTATCTCCTACCAGAGAGAAGGACATTGCCCTGTATCTCCTACCAGAGAGAAGGACATTGCCCTGTATCTCCTACCAGAGAGAAGGACATTGCCCTGTATCTCCTACCAGAGGGAAGGGGAGTGCCCTGTATCTCCTACCAGAGGGAAGGGCAGTGCCCTGTATCTCCTACCAGAGAGGACAACAGAGCCCTGTATACCCTACCAGAGAGAAGAACAGAGCCCTGTATCTCCTACCAGAGGGAAGGGCAGTGCCCTGTATCTCCTACCAGAGAGAACAGAGCCCTGAATCCCCTACCAGAGAGAAGGACAGAGCCCTGTATCTCCTACCAGAGAGAACAGAGCCCTTTCTCTCCTACCAGAGAGAAGAACAGAGCCCTGTATCTCCTACCAGAGAGAAGAACAGAGCCCTGTATCTCCTACCACAGAGAAGGACAGTGCCCTGTATATCCTACCAGAGAGAAGAACCGAGCCCTGTATCTCCTACCACAGAGAAGGACAGTGCCCTGTATCTCCTACCAGAGAGTATAACAGAGCCCTGTATCTCCTACCAGAGAGTATAACAGAGCCCTGTATCTCCTACCAGAGAGAATAACAGAGCCCTGTATCTCCTACCAGAGAGAACAGAGCCCAGTATCTCCTACCAGAGAGTATAACAGAGCCCTGTATCTCCTACCAGAGAGTATAACAGAGCCCTGTATCTCCTACCAGAGAGAAAAACAGAGCCTTGTATCTCCTACCAGAGGGAAGAACAGAGCCCTGTATCTCCTACCAGAGGGAAGAACAGAGCCCTGTATCTCCTACCAGAGAGAAGAACAGAGCCCTGTATCTCCTACCAGAGGGAAGAACAGAGCCCTGTATCTCCTACCAGAGAGAAAAGAGCCCTGTATCTCCTACCAGAGAGAAGGGCAGTGCCCTGTATCTCCTACCAGAGAGAAGGACAGAGCCCTGTATCTCCTACCAGAGAGAACAGAGCCCTTTCTCTCCTACCAGAGAGAAGAACAGAGCCCTCTATCTCCTACCAGAGAGAAGAACAGAGTCCTGTATCTCCTACCAGAGAGAAAAGAGCCCTGTATCTCCTACCAGAGAGAAGGGCAGTGCCCTGTATCTCCTACCAGAGAGAAGGACAGTGCCCTGTATCTCCTACCAGAGAGAAGGACAGTGCTATCTATCTCCTACCAGAGAGAAGGACATTGCCCTGTATCTCCTACCAGAGAGAAGGACATTTGCCCTGTATCTCCTACCAGAGAGAAGGACATTGCCCTGTATCTCCTACCAGAGAGAAGGACATTGCCCTGTATCTCCTACCAGAGGGAAGGACATTTGCCCTGTATCTCCTACCAGAGGGAAGGGCAGTGCCCTGTATCTCCTACCAGAGGGAAGGGCAGTGCCCTGTATCTCCTACCAGAGAGAACAGAGCCCTGAATCCCCTACCAGAGAGAAGGACAGAGCCCTGTATCTCCTACCAGAGAGAACAGAGCCCTTTCTCTCCTACCAGAGAGAAGAACAGAGCCCTGTATCTCCTACCAGAGAGAAGAACAGAGCCCTGTATCTCCTACCAGAGAGAAGAACAGTGCCCTGTATCTCCTACCAGAGAGAACAGAGCCCTGTATCTCCTACCAGAGAGGAGAACAGAGCCCTGTATACCCTACCAGAGAGAAGAACAGAGCCCTGTATCTCCTACCAGAGGGAAGGGCAGTGCCCTGTATCTCCTACCAGAGAGAACAGAGCCCTGAATCCCCTACCAGAGAGAAGGACAGAGCCCTGTATCTCCTACCAGAGAGAACAGAGCCCTTTCTCTCCTACCAGAGAGAAGAACAGAGCCCTGTATCTCCTACCAGAGAGAAGAACAGAGCCCTGTATCTCCTACCACAGAGAAGGACAGTGCCCTGTATATCCTACCAGAGAGAAGAACCGAGCCCTGTATCTCCTACCACAGAGAAGGACAGTGCCCTGTATCTCCTACCAGAGAGTATAACAGAGCCCTGTATCTCCTACCAGAGAGTATAACAGATCCCTGTATCTCCTACCAGAGAGAATAACAGAGCCCTGTATCTCCTACCAGAGAGAACAGAGCCCTGTATCTCCTACCAGAGAGAAAAGAGCCCTGTATCTCCTACCAGAGAGAAGGGCAGTGCCCTGTATCTCCTACCAGAGAGAAGGACAGTGCCCTGTATCTCCTACCAGAGAGAAGGACAGTGCTATGTATCACCTACCAGAGAGAAGGACATTGCCCTGTATCTCCTACCAGAGAGAAGGACATTGCCCTGTATCTCCTACCAGAGAGAAGGACATTGCCCTGTATGTCCTACCAGAGGGAAGGGCAGTGCCCTGTATCTCCTACCAGAGGGAAGGGCAGTGCCCTGTATCTCCTACCAGAGAGAACAGAGCCCTGAATCCCCTACCAGAGAGAAGGACAGAGCCCTGTATCTCCTACCAGAGAGAACAGAGCCCTTTCTCTCCTACCAGAGAGAAGAACAGAGCCCTGTATCTCCTACCAGAGGGAAGAACAGAGCCCTGTATCTCCTACCAGAGAGAAGAACAGAGCCCTGTATATCCTACCAGAGAGAACAACAGTGCCCTGTATCTCCTACCAGAGAGAACAACAGTGCCCTGTATCTCCTACCAGAGAGAAGAACAGAGCCCTCTATCTCCTACCAGAGAGAAGAACAGAGTCCTGTATCTCCTACCAGAGGGAACAGTGTCCTGTATCTCCTACCAGAGAGAAGAACAGAGCCCTGTATCTCCTACCAGAGATAAGAACAGAGCCCTGTATGTCCTACCAGAGGGAAGGAGTTTGAACAGTTTGTGACCAGGATGTGAGGGTCTGCAGAGATTTTTGCTGCCCTTTTCCTGACCCTGGACCGGTACAGGTCCTGGATGGAGAGATGGAGAGAAAACAGATAAAAAGCACAAAGGCGACGCTAAAAAGGCAAGAAAAAAAATAAAAAAGGAAAGCTCTAGAAAGTGACACGGCCGGGTGTGCTAAACTGAGCATCTTTTTTATTAAAACCAGCGAGCGTGAAACGCCAGATGAAGACAATGACACGGGTAAGCTAGTTAGGAGCAGTGCAGGATGTTAGCTGTAGTGCAAAACATAGTACAACGTTGTCTGCAAACCAGCGTTCATATTTATGAAACGTTTTCTTGTAGCTCGTCAGCAGCAGCCATTAGTCCAGTCTGCTGCTTACAGGGACAATGAAGAGACGGTACCAATCACCAGCCATGACCTCATAACTGCAGAGTGGGCAGGCAGGATTGCTCATTGAGTGAGTGAATATTAATAAAGAGTATAGTGTAGACCTGCTCTGTATTAAAAAAGGCCCTGAGATAATTAATGATGCCAGATGATTCTGCACTACATGAATGAAAGTGACTTGACTTTGTAAAAAGGGGAGATTTGTGCTTTGAATTTTGACAATTTTTAAAATTTGATTTAGTGTCAGAAACAGAGCCAGTAGTGTGCAGGGGATAGCTGCTGTCAGTGTGGAATTAGAAAGTGCAATGCATTTAAGTCTTTTTATTTTATATTTTTATTTATTCTTTTTTTTAATTTTAAGGTTTGGATATATGTGAACATTTATTTGCATAGAAAATAGATTATCATATTGTTGAACAGCATTGTGTTGTTGTAAAGATGGTAACTGTTCTAATAAATCTACATTGTAAAGCAATATTTGCAGTGAATTGGAAAGGCTGTAGAGAACAGTGTGCTATTGCAGACCTATATACTAAGGTTTTAATTACATTATTTTAATATAATCAGTCGTGAAGTAAAGTAGGCCAGTCTAAGGCATGAAACTCCCGGCCCTGATTGAGATGCTTTTTTTTAACTTTTTGCCCCTTAAATTTCAACATTTTGGGAAATTTCAGATATTAATTTGCCTTTTTACAGGTTATTTGGCCAGGGGCGTGAAGTAAAGCTCAAAACTCAAATCCACTTCTGTCGTAGTTCCCGCTATAGTAGGTATTTTCAGGACCACATGTTGCCATGATGACACACAGACTTACAAGGTGAAAACAATACCAGCATTGTAGTCACTGCTGGTAAAATGCTATTGCTAGCTAACAATATAGAAAAACAGCAACATACCATTGGAACATTTGTTGTTTAGGACAAATAAACACATGGTCCAGCAGTCAAATTTGTAGGTGGGTTGAATTTTTGTGGATTTTTTAACAATTGGTCCGAAATGGATCAGAATATGGAAACTGGGACTTACTCCTGGAGCCAAACCTGATTCAATTCAATGAACTTTATTTATCAATTAGGAACTATATTTGTGCAGAGCATCAGTGCGTGTATAATCCATATACCCAACAACACATTACACACAGTCACACAGTTTGCAGTTTGCATGTACAGTTCACATACTCAACAACACAATACCATATACCGTACACATCACAGACCAACAGTCAGAAGGTAAAAACATGCAAAGCACAATACATGAAAAATAGGCATTAAAGTCATTAAAATAATGTTTAAAAATGTATATATATAAATAAATGAATAAATAAATAGATCAGCTATTCATGAGTCTGATGGATGTAAGAATAAAACTCGACATGGCTCTCTTAGTCCTGAATGAGAGTGACCTGTGTCTCTAACCTCAGGGTAGAAGACTATTGGCTGTGCAGTGTGTGGGGGGTGTCTGAGGCTATTTGTGTTTCTTTTTGATTAGTCCGTCTGTTCTAAATGCTGATCAGGGATTCCTGTTTCCGTCCGATTATTTTACTGCTCAATGATATGATTTTGTTGACATGACCCAAACCAGGCTGATATTTTGATGGTTAGCACTGATGAAACATTGATAGAATGCTGTCAGGACTGGTGAGTGAACCCTACTTGTGGAGTTTCATCAGGCAGAGAGGAGCTGCTGATATTTAGAAAGGATAGTTTCACTGTTTAGTTCGAAGGTGAGTGTAGAATTATTGTCCCAAGGTATCTCTATGACCTGACTCTTTCTATCAGCTGGTTGTTGATTAGCAGAAGTCAACAACCAACTCCTTTGTTTTCGAGGTGTTGAGCTCAAGGCAGTTTCACCTACACCACTCAGTAAAAATGTCCATCTCGGACTGTAACTGTCTCTGTCAGTTGGTGGTGTCCATGATCACATTGTCATCAGAGGATATAATGTTTATTATACCTAGGATAGTACTCCTGCAGTCATTTGTGTACAGTATTTACAGAACCGGTGAGATTACAATGCCTTGTGGGGCTCCCGTGGAGACTGTCTTGGATCTTCTTCTTCGAGTCCATTGCAATTTCAGATGTGGTTCTGCCAATATCTGGCGCAGGTCACAGCTGATGGGGTCGGTTCAGCCAGGTCCTGGGGGCTGCACTGGGGGGTGTTTTCACACTCCAGTAGGTGGGACATTGTCTATACTGCTCCACAGCTGCATGTGTCTTCTGTCTGGTGGTTCCATGCTTTCATAGGTGCTTTGCACCTCCCTTGTTCCACTCGTAGTCTGTTGAGGGTCTTCCAGGTTAGCCATGGGAGGTCGTGCCCGCTAGCGAGACATTCAGTCAGGGTGATTCCTCCCTCCATCCAGTCCTGGGCTCGTGTGTTTAGCTGGTTCCATTCATCTTTCCAGATGGTCCTTGCTATTTCTTTGGTTGTCTGGAGAGGTGGGACTGTCTGCAGAAAACTGGCTCTGGATTTCAGTCAGGGTGGAGGTACTGTGTGTTCGTGCACGGGGTGTCTGGTGTCAAACTCCTGTGCTCTCCGCTCGTCTTGGGCGATGATGGATTGTCTGATGTCGGGGGGGGGGCAATGCCAGCTAGGGCGTAGAGGCACGGGTCTGGCGTTGGCTTTATGCATCCCGTGATAATGCACCATGTGTCGTTTCCGACAGCCCGGGGATGTACTCAGTCTGGCATCCTCTTGGTATATGTCGCCAGGCTGACCTTTTCAGCAGGTCTGTAAACATGTTATAGTTGTTGGGGTGTGATGGAATGCTGGAGATGGAGTCTTCGATCTCCTGTTGGAATGACAGCCAGTCTGTCTTGGATGAACTAAGGTGATTATTGACTCGGACCCTCTGGTGTCTGTCTGTCAGGAATGAGAGAATCCAGAGGATCAGGTACGGGTTGACATCTATCTGTAGCAGTTTTCGTCCTATCAGGTAGGTTGCACTGTGCGCTATGCGCTATAGAAGTCCACAAAGACTCGTCGAATAAATGATTTGGCCTTCTCAATATGGGTATAGGCGCCATGCAGCAGCAGTAATACAGCGTCATCCACACCCCTGTGCTGTTTGTATGCAAACTGAAAAGGGTCAGCATGCATACTTTGCAGACTTTCATGACCAGAGATGTTAGTGCCAGAGGCCAGTAATCATTGTCACAGGCGGGATGCTTTTTTTGGCTACAGGACAGATGGTTGAAGATTTCCAGAGTGATTTGATTGAATGTTCTGACAGGGAGCGGTTGAGGAGATGACCAAAAACACCAGCCAGCTGGCTGCAGCAGGCGTTCAGCAATCGGCCACAGATCTGGTCAGGTCCTGGTGCTTTATTTCCTTTCATCCTTGTCAGCATGAGTTCCACCCCCTCTGTCGCAGCTCCAGTTGTACTTGGGTAGGTAACATTGGAGTGTACTCAGCCATTACCTTCTCCCTCTCGTGAGTACACAGTACTGGTCACACTTGCAGTAAAATTGGTATTTGAGGATGTTGAGTTGTTGTTAGGGAGGCCAGCCAGTGTTTTAACACCTCGCCAGGCATCCCTGGCTTTACTTTCTTGAAAGTGTTACCAACTCTCTCCTTGTACCCTCTCTTTGCTGCTTTTATTTCTTTGTTTAGTCTATTTTGAATGAGTTCGGACTCGATTATGTTTCCTGAGTTGAAGGCAATTTTCTTTTCATTCAGAGTTAATTTCATAGCTTTTGTAATCCAGGGTTTATTGTTGGAGAACAGAGAACAGAACAGTTTTTGTGTGGACAATCATTTCCTCGTGAAGGTGATATAGTGAGTAACTACATCCGTGGCTTCCTCAAGGCTGTTCCCTTGTGTTAACACCTCCCAGTCTGTACAGTCAAAGCAGCCCTGTATAGTCTCAACCAGATTATCGTCCCAATTTTTCACCAGCTTATTAGTCACGCCCTCGCTGCAGGTTTGTGCAGTAGGCAGGGATCATATTATGGTCTTAAGTCCTAAGTGGTGGTTTTTTATGCATGCTTTATATGCATTCTTTACATTCCCATAACAGAGGTCAATTGTTCTGTCACCCCTGGGGGCACATGTAACATTGTTGGTAAATTGGTAGTGTCTTAATTAGCCTGCAGCCATTAAAATCCCCTAGTATGAGAACAGGGGAATCTGGAGATGCACATTCAATCTGATGAACAGACGCAGCTATGGCCTATGACACGCGTGTGACGTTGCCAGAAGGGGGGATGTAAACAAGTACTAGAGCCAGCTGACCAAACTCAGGGGGGAGATACTTGGGTCTAAATGACAGAGGTAGCAGCTCTAGATCAGGTCTACAAGCAGATCAAGCTGGCCTCCTTGTATGGCGACTGAAATTCATCCAGTTTTTTGCGTAAAGAGCAAACGCTGGCAAGTATGATATTGAGGAGCGGCAGACATTCGTGTGTGCCAGTGAGTCTCTTCAGCCTCTGCCTCACTCCCCCTCTCCTTCCTTGCTTTGTCATTGGTGCTTTCTGCCGCCTGTTCAGTGGCCAGTGCCACTAAGCATTGTCTCATTATCAATTCCCCACAGTTGTCCAAGTCCAGTGCTGGCTAATCCATATGCTGCAAAAGCAATATGTCGTCCCGGTTATACCGCAGAATTTCGCCACCATATCTCCCTGATACTGCCATTTGCAATCCAACTGTCCAGGGCAGCAGCAGTCGCTGTCAATCTTCACATTCTACCATCACACTGGAGCCTTTTCAAAATATTTTAACAAGGTTAATGTTATTTTCGCCAAAAACGACTTATTTAGTTATTGTCGTGTTCTTTAATTGAGAGGAAGTCACAAAAGCCCCAACAGCTTTGATCTTTATTTATTATAAGTAATAAAGCAAAAGGACTACATGACACACACTTTGATGCGGGTCATCTTGCTTCGCTCTGACAGCTACGCAAAATGGCCCAGACTTCCAAGTTCAGACAGTTGATATTCTATTCTACTCCAGGGTGTCGCCTCATCCCATTGTTTGGTTGTGGCCAAGATCCTTTGGCCCTTTGCTTCAGCGCAATCCTGGTCCAATGACTTCTTCAGCCGACTTTTTAAAGGAGGAGCGTCCTATAAACATATAGTTCCCCTGTAACCCCTCACCTAGTTAAGAGATGTCTGACCTACAGGATGTGGCAACCCCCTCATGATACGGCCACATTCCCTTCTACTCTGAGAGTGGCTGTTGGACTTCCTTGACTTCTCTCCTCCAACATCTGCACAGAATACTGCAGTCAAAACTGAAGTCAATATCTGATACATCCCCTTTATATTCAAAGAAAGTAATTAGAACTGCTTGGTTATATAATAGAAAGTCATTATAAAAGATTGCTTTTACTCAAGGCCTTGGTGTGTCCTTGTTTTGCCCCTTTAGCATGTTGACTTTTATTTATTTCTTCACATTACTTACCTGTCTTCCGCGAGGAAAAACAGCCGCACACATCGTCAAAGAGCAGTATCTGCCCTTTTGGTTCCACTTTTAGTATATGTGCAAGCAACTACCACAGGATCAGATAAATCATTTCAACACAGCCAGCAGATGGCAGTGGACACTAATAGGCCATACATCATTCCCTCAGATTCACAGGAATCCATTGGCAGTCCAATCCTATAGGCCCTTGCAATTTCCTTTAATATGAACATGGAGCTCTTTGTTCATATATGCACATCGATCAATATGAATTTTTTACTACTATTTCAATGTTTTTAGAAGCTTTGTTATCTGTGACATTTCTATATAAAAATTAACAGTGTTAACATGTAAACAGAAAACCTGGCCAAAACATGGAGATCACCTGATATATATCTATATCTGTATAAATTGTATCATAAATGTTTTATTGTAGTTTGTGTTGTAGTTTTTGATTTATGTTTCAACCCTCGACAATGGTCATGAACTTTGGGTAGTAAAAAAACAAGCATTGTTGTTAATTTAGATTTGACATTGGTAGTTATGTTATTGGAATACAGCTGTTTTGCATCTTTTGTGTGTTCACAGTGTGTTTGGCCACATCAGCTACAGGTCAGACTGGGAGTTAGTCAAAGTGGACTTCAGGCAGTCTTTCCCCCGTCAGTGTACTGAGTCTGACTACGTGTCCTGGCAGCTCACAGACCTGCAGGTAATGCACACACACAAATACGGTACAGACATACTTAATTAAAGTACATTTATGCTTTTAAAACTGAATTGTCATTTCTATATGGTCACCCTCAGGGAGAGAAGTGCATTATGGGCCAGGAAAGGAGTTTCCGGAAAAGGAAGGACACAGCGTTCTGTATCAAAGGAAAAAGCTACACATCAGCTCTCACCACCAAACCCTGCCAATGCACCGAGCAAGACTTCAACTGGTGAGCACTCCACAGATAGATACATGACATTACTAGATTATTGTATCTGAAAACTGGAGATATATATATATATATCAGGGCTCAACGCTAACTTTTCAAAGGCATCAGCTTTTGGTTTTGCAGTTTTGAGTCACGGATCGGATAAATTTTTGGATCAGCACAAAAAAGAGGGGAATTTAAATTATTATTATGAATGTAATAACAATAATTACTTCTTTCACCAGTAAATTGCTGTTAAAAGGAAAAAAAACAGATGAGAAAAGAGTATTTTACAATA
Organism: Sander lucioperca; assembly: GCF_008315115.2. NCBI lineage: Eukaryota > Metazoa > Chordata > Actinopteri > Perciformes > Percidae > Sander > Sander lucioperca. The sequence continues at coordinate 31,051,539 of NC_050179.1, read as the reverse complement.
GATTTGAATGCACTACGAGGTTTACCAGTAAACCCAACCTTTATTCCCATCTGTGTTTTTCCGACAACAGCAGGTGACCAGTGCTAGTTTGTGTCTTTTAGCTCTTAGCTTTAGCAGCAGACTGTTGGACGTCCCGCTGTTGGAATTCCCTACAGTGAAATACAGTCACACTTTTAGCTGTCAGCATTTTAACTGTGTTTAATCCAGTTACTACTGTAGCTAATGGTAGTCTAACATTACCTGCTGCCAAGTGTAACGTGTTATTAGTGTTTACTAGCGTGACATGCAGCGATGTTTCTGTTTGCCTCTAATGTCTGTTTCGGAGCCTAAGAGAGCAGAGCAGACATTTAGGTGGCACCGTAATAAGGCACCGAAATCCGCGTTGCTATTTCGTCCGGTAGATACTGGGCCCCAGGGCCATATTAGCACCGGATTTTAACATGCGCCATTAACATGAACAGAAAGTATCTTTTCATGGCAAACGCACAACAGTGGAAATGTTGTGTTGCGTACGAACGTTGTGTTTAATATATATTAGGGATATAACGATGCATTGTGAATCGGTTAAAAATCGATTTAAATGTGTAAAGATTACAACCATTTGAGATAAAATTAATCGGCATGCAATTTTTAAACTGCCTAGGTCGTGACGCTAGTTAATATACAGCAGGTAACGTTAGCCTACCATTGGGTGGTAACATTAGCTGGCTTAAACACGGTTAAAATGCTGACAGGTAAATGGTGTAAAGTGTGACTGTATTTCACTTACAACAGTCTGCAGCTGAAGACACAGAGGAGATTAGCTGCACTTGAGACACCATGCTGCCGCTGTCGGATAAACGGTGATGGGAGTGTTGCGTTTGGGTCCGGCTCCGTAAGGCTGTGTTGCGTTCAATGTTGTTGTAAAATACCCTTCTGCCATCTAGTGTTTCTCCTTGTGTCGTTGTCGTTTAACAGCAAATGACTGGTAGATTTTTTTTTTATGTTAGTGTTATTACATTTTAAATCAATCATTTAAATTTAACCACATGCTCTTGGCAGACGGGGTTAAGTAGCCTCCTTATCACCGGGGCCAGTACCTTCAAGTGCACAAGCATTCACACAGCACACAGAACAAGGCCACAGGCTCTTTGGCTGTCACAATGACAAACTTAGTATTTAAATGTGCACAATTTGAATGCATAGGTAAATGTGCTAAATTAGTATTAAACTGGATGTGACCATACTAAACCTACGTAATCTCTGTTTCCTCAGGTGCATCCAACCATTATTTTCTTAGACCAGCACATTTTGTTGTGTATGATGTGTTCAAAAAATAATGTAATTGTATTAATTAAATTAATTATGATATCTGTGTTCCTGTGGTTTGTGTAGTGACTATGGTTTTGAACGTTCTCACACGGACGGCAATCGCTGCTTTGCTGACTTCTGGCATGATCTAGATTCACCACCCGAAGACTGCCATCTAGGAAAAACCTACGAGTCCAGCACTGGGTCTGTGCATGTGCGCACACACACATACAGTACAGGATGTGCTTAGCCTAGCTTAGCAAAGACTGGAAGCAGGGGGAAAAGGCTAGCCTATTGCTGTCCAAAAAAATACTCGAATGAGAGGAGATTGTGTGCAATCACATGCGGTCGCCCGCTAACATCAGTGACGTTAAAGAAATAAAACCCACAGGCAGTGCTGGGATGAAGCGCTCCCCAGCCCCCTGCCACTGCTTTTCTGGTAGAGAAAATGCCATATGGATATAGTCCCTTAAAGCATTCCCTTTAAGGTCTTTACACACCGGGGATGGGTTTTTTTGTGCGATTAGTTCACACGTTAGTATATTTTTTTTAAACCATTGTTTTTGTCCCGACTACTTTCACACAGAATGTTACGCTGTGATAAAGCAACTTGATTTTTTTTTCGAAACAACATCCATTTTTCGGAGCTTTCGCAACATGAATAACGACAACGTTGTGTTGTTTGCTTATTCATCCAACCCCCAGGAACAGCACCAGGCTTTGATTGGTTCTCTCAATACATCCATGGGTTTATTTTGATAAGCATTTAAACGATGGGGAACAACAAAAAAACAATGTTTAACGTTAGTGAGTATTTTAGACAATGAACGGGGAGTTCTCCACGTATAATTGTTGTATCCAACAGACTAGGTCATGAACGTGCAATGTCGCTACGACAACGCAAACAAACTGTCACTAGTGCGCCAGTGTTGCCCTTAGCGACTTTTTTCACAAAAGCGACTAGCAACAAATCTGGCGACTCAGTATTGTCCGGCGAGTATGCAAGGTCTTTCTCTCTTGTGGCCACCAAAACAGTCACCTCTCTTTTCTGTTCTGTGACTGAGGAGCAGCCCCCCCCCCCTTCTCTGCTCTCCCCTCATGTGCAGAGCAGCACTGCGCAGGCAGGTAGAAGGGGAGGGGGGACAGGTCAGAGCTAGTGCTAGCTACTTTCATTGGAAAAGAGTTGGCAACACTGTAGTGCGCGTGTCCATCATGACGTTTTGGGCCGCACAATGCGGAAGCAGAGCAGAAGACTCCAACTCTAATTGGAATGAACGGGGCTTTGAACACTGTATCCAGTTTTCATCCATGGGATCATCAAAAACAACATGGAGGCTGCTTTCCGAACCACAGACTGTACAGACGGCAAACTGTATTACTCCTTTCAACCTTGAAAAAGGCAGCGTTTACCAGAGACACTCTTTCTGTTCTTACCTTTCACAATAAAAACCCTAGACATATGCTACACTGTTTTCCAGAGGGAATTAAATTCACTTAGTATTTTGCTAAAAGGAAACTTAATAAATAGCTTACAGTAGCTTAGTGTTAGCTTTACCTTTGGGGGGGAGACAGGGTTGGAGTCTCCGGAGCTAATCCCCTTCACTCAGACACGGTACCAGGGGCGATTCTAGGATCAGACCTTTAGGGGGGCTCAGCCCCCAATGAGAATGTGACACGGATATAGTCCATGCAAAAGTATTCACCCCCCCTGCTAAATCAATAATTTCATTAGCCAATAATCGCTGAGCTAGCTACTGAACAACAATGTCAGCTAACGTTTATCCTCTGTCACTAACAGACAAGTTTGCAACTCTAACTTTAAGCACCAAAATTCATTAAAAACCTTTTTTTATTATATTTTTTAGAGGGGCTGAGAAGAAATTTAGGGGGGCTTGAGCCCCCCCAAAAAGAGTCTAAAATCGCCCATGCACGGTACACCTCCAGTTTTATTTGTGCTCAAACTGCAGACTCTAGCTCCTGTACACTTCACTTGCTATCTTCACCGGTAAACTTTAACTCTCCGCAGCCCAGATCGCTCTCTCTCGTCCGCTCACACTGCATTTCTCTTTTTCTTCAGCAGCTGTCCCACCAACATGGTACATGAGCTGGCGCGAATATCCGAAACCTTTATTGAAAACTGTCTGTATGAATAGTTTGATTATTGTCATTATTGTCTTGCTTTCAAGTTGTTATAACACAGATTGTCTTCGTTATTGTCTAACAGACATCCCAAACAATGCTAACTTAGCATTGTTTGTCATAATTTTTAAAGTCATAATTTAAGATATAACAAGGTCTTTATTATGACAACATAAACATAACATAAATAGGTCATGGCCGGCCTTTTTATCAAACTTTAAGAAACTATTTAGATTCATGTGTTAACAATATATTAAACTCATTTAGTGGTTGGTTTTTATATTGGCTGTCATGAGACCATTACAATTGTGTCAATAATATTTTTTTCCTTGACCTCAAGTAAAGTGAAACAATTTGGACTTGTCATTATGATGTCAAAAGTTATAAGACCAGTTTGACGATGATTTAATGAGTTTTTCTATAGGCTAACATTACTTAAAGTTAGTAAGCTTGGTTAGCTGTACAGCTGTCAAATTAGCCAACTCAGCCCAGGGGTGCCGGGAGTGTATCAATCTTTGTAGTGGATCCACTGTCGTAAAACTGGCCTATTCCGTATGTCTCGGAGGCTGATTTTGGTCCGGTCCGGCGACTCAGAGTTAGCTAAAGCCCTAGGTAATGTATTCCCTGTCGTAAAGCTGGCCTTCTCCGTATAGGCGTAAGGCTGTGTTTGGTCCCATCCGACCGTGTTCACTAAGAGTTCTGTTAACGGTTAATGGCTAGCAAATTTGTGTTTCCTAAGAATGGCAAAGACATTTCCCACCCTGCTCTGCCTCTGTTTGGCTTACCCTGTTATTCTTACTCTAAACAATCTCACTCCTCATGCCTAAACCTCACCAATCTAATCAATTGGCTGTCAGAGGCAAGGGAGGGACTTGTCGCGTCACAGATATTGATTAGAGTTTACAGTAGCTAAGAGCGCTGAATCTGCGTTACACTGGGTTTCCACAGGCAGCTTCGAAGCAATTCAATTCATTCCACCATGCTAGCACTTTAGCTGACTTTGAGTTGCTGGCCAAAAACAGCCTCCGAGACTTACGGAAGAGGCCAGTTTTACGACAGTGAATACACTACCGAGATGGTTTTCTTTCCGGGTTTGGCTCTTTGTACCCCGGGGCTGATTCAGCTAATTGACAGCTGTACAACTAACCTGAGCTAACGGTAGCTAATTACAGTTAGCGGTTACTTTAGCGCCAAGTAATGCCAGCTTAGGCTGAAACCTCATTAGTGTATTCACTGTCGTCAAACTGATATTATAACTTTTATAACATCTTAATTACAAGTCTGAATGGTTCCACTTAACTTGAGGTCAAGGGAATTATTCATGACACTGTTATAAAAGCACTTGACGGTAAAATCAAATGTTATGAGTCTAATTGTTTCACTGAGGTCAAGGAAAAATATTCATGACACAATTATATTGGTCCTATGACAGCCATATAAAAACCAATCACTTAATGACAGTTTAATGTGATGTTAACACATAAAGCTCACTCCAGGCTGTAGGTGGTGCCAGAGGAGCCATATTTTTTTTTTAAATGACCTGCTTCATGTAGTTCTACTGGAACATAGGGTCAGTTTCAGCAAATATGACAGAAAGTTAGTTTTATAAGGCTTATCTACTGCATCTTTAAGACACATACAGTATATGAGATTGATATTGACTTTCTCATCTCACTCTCCACAAAAAAGAACACAACCCTATCTCCCAAAATGTTGAAATATTCCTTTAAATACTCTGCATACACCTTCATACTCATGTATTACACACCTTCTAATGTGTTTCAGCTACAGGAAGGTGATATCTAACATGTGTGAAGGGGGGCTAAACAAGCAGCAGAGCGCCACACAGCACAACTGCCCTCTGCTGCCTCCTAAAGGACTACAGGTCAGCATCAAAGGGCAGATGTTGGCCGTGGCACCTGGTGATGACATCACATTCATTGTCCACCAGGAACAGGTAGGATGAAAGTTTTTTTTCTTGTTCTTGTTATTTTCTTCTTTCCATTGAATTTAAATCTGCTGAAAATCCTCATTTCTTCCTACTAGGGTGACACCAGCAGCACCAAGTACCAGGTGGACCTTGGCGATGGGGTTCGGGCTATCTACCAGAACCTAACGGTGACAGATGAGCCTATCCAGCATCGCTACAAAAATCCAGGCGTTTACAAGGTCACGGTGAAGGCTGAGAACATGGCAGGGCACGACGAGGCTACCATGTACATCCAGGTGACAGGTCGGTCTCCCAGACAGTCACTGAATGTTTTCATATGGTTATTAGACAACTGTGTATAATGTCTTTTTGCTGCCTTTAGAGGGCAAGTCCAAGTCCAAGTCAAGTCTTTAAAAGGCATGTCAAAGTCAAGTCTCAAGTCTTTTAAGAGCAACTCCAAGTTGCCATGGCTTCAGGTTTCACTGTTTCGCCAATGACACTCAACTTTACCTCTCCTCCAAGACCGTCATTGCTGCCACTCACTCCACCCTCACCACCTGCTCAACAGGCATGGATGCAAAGAAACTTTATGAAGAAACACTTATTCATGCATTTGTAACATCCAGTCTTGACTACTTCAACAGTATCATCAATGGTACCTCAAACAAAGTCCTCAAACTCCAGTGTGTATAGGACTCCGCCTGCCGCCCGCCTACTTACCAGCACCAGAGTTCCCATCAAAAAGATGTCAGTTTTTAAAAATAAGGGTTACTTATGTGTGGAAAATTTGGTATATAAAACCTGTATAATGGCGGTAAGAAAAAAAGAACAATTTAAGAGAATAAAGGGCATTCAAGGAGCTTAAAGTCCAAAACTCATTAAATCACCTCGTTAGTGTATTCACTGTCGTCAAACTGATATTATAACTTTTATAACATCTTAATTACAAGTCTGAATGGTTCCACTTAACTTGAGGTCAAGGGAATTATCCATGACACCGTTATAAAAGCACTTGATGGTAAAATCAAACGTTATGACAAGTCTAATTGTTTCACTTGAGGTCAAGGAAAAATATTGACACAATCATATTGGTTTTATGCCATATAAAAACCAACCACTTAATGACAGTTTAATGTGATGTTAACACATAAAGCTAAATAGTTTACTAAAGTTTGATAATTACGCCTTCCATGACAGATTTTTGGCTATGTTGTCTAGGTTAATGTCAAGTTGTCTTAACAAATACATTGACGGTTATATTGTTTTGCTTAATGTTAAGTTGTCATAACACAGAGATTGTTGTCTTCGTTAATGTTAAACTGTCATAACACAAACATCTTAAACAATGCTAACTTAGCATTAAAAGTGTCATAATTTACTGAATGAGACTTAACAGTCATGAACATAGACTCCTTCATGTTCATGAGGTGTCATGTCATAGTTATGACGGTGTCATGTCAGTCTTATGCACACCCCTTGAAATAAAGTGTTACCAATTACATATAATGTGGTAAAAAGTGAGTTTTAGATGTGTTGCTTAAGCCTAATTTTTAAACTTCAGATATAATCTGAATCTATTTACCCCAGTCCTTTCAGTCTTAACATTTAAAACCTGTACAGTGTAGGTAAGAAAAAAAAAGAACAATTTAAGGCGAGACACTACAGGTGAATAGGCTAAAATTTTTAAATAATAGATATCTCCATGAAACTTCCTCAGTTGATTACTTACACAAGTATATAAAAAAATGTATTACAAGTTTTTGAAATGTTTATGTTTAATTATGCAAATTAGGCATTTTCTCATTAAATATGCGCGATTTTGCATATATTTTCGGTAGATAGATCTGAACATATGATAAAGCCAGGTGCAAAATTCTCTTTTCATTTTGTTTACACACAAGATGAAAACAAAATTACAGAGGGATTTCAGGATATCTGCTTTCATTACCTAGGAAATCAAAATATACTGTCCATAGCCTCGATTTTCGCCATGTTTTTTAGCTTAAAATTTCACATAAATCAGGGCAGGAATAATTTATTAACAAATCCCTCTGTAAATATCTTCAGAATACTACTAAGTGTATAACTGGAAAGTTTGGTGTACATAGGTGCTACATAGGCTGAGATGTTTATACTGGAGAATGACAAAAAACTCATTTTGAGAAAACGGCATTTAAAGATTTAAATAGTGGAATTTAATACATTTCTATTGGAAAAATTGCTCAAAAACAGAATAAATGCTCAGGCCCTTAGTGATAATAATATAGAATATTTCAAGCTCATGAAAATTGATTATTTAATAAAATGGCAGGCATATAAGGCCTACAACTGCAGTAACTCAATGAATTAATATTGGCGTATCATGCACAAAGTTGCAGACAAAACCCACGCTGGACAGTTGTATGGACACAGAACAAGACCAACAATAGATGTAACAGCTTTTTAAAGTCTAACTGTCCATTCCAGCACCATATGTATTTTAGCTGTGCTTAGACTCTTGCGCCTATGTTTTACACTGGCAGCTGTGACGGTCTCAGCTTTTCAGGTCCTGAGCATATCAGTTTCTCTCATTGAATTGACCGTCACAACTGTGCTCTGAAGACACAACTTCTCCATAACAGAAAGCATGGCAGAGGCACCTTCATCAAGGTGGAGATGGCCATACTTGCTGCTACTCCAGCTTACTTTTCCCACAAAACAGTCCCCTTAGTTAGCTGATGGTGAAGATAACTAACCAGAAACAGTCCCCTCAGTCAGCTGATGGTGAAGATAACTAACCAGAAACAGTCCCCTCAGTCAGCTGATGGTGAAGATAACTAACCAGAAACAGTCCCCTCAGTCAGCTGATGGTGAAGATAACTAACCAGAACCAGTCCCCTCAGTCAGCTGATGGTGAAGATAACTAACCAGGCTCCCATCAGCACTGGTTCATAACACAACATGACAAAACTAATTATGACTCATTCAAAAGACCAATATTTAGAACATTGGAGAAAGCAAACAAAGTAGACTAAATTGTTATTTGACAGATTATCTTCACACTGTCAGAGATACGAAGAAGAGACAGATCCTGACTAAATACAGGCTCAGTGACCACCAGCTGGGTCAGACAGAGATGCACTTCCTCCTCCACTGGGAAAAAACTATCTTCACTAAGAGAATTACACCTTGGAAAAATAGCCAAAAAAAGTTAACACCAGAAGAGAAGCTGGTAGTTCTCCTAGGAGAGGTGACAGCAGCTCCACTGACAGTTACAAATGGATCTGCCTGCTACAGCCTGAGGGACTCACACCACTTAGGATCCCAAAATTACAGATTTGTTTAGTAGCCTATTATATAGTAATTATATTATACAAAACTGTAACTGTTGTGTAATGTAATTGTTTTGTAATATAGTGTGTTGTATTGCAATCAGTACAGTGTGGTACATATGTGACAAATATTTAATATATGACATGTAGGCTATGACTTTCTGTAAACTGCTGAGAGAGAGAGAGAGAGAGAGAGAGAGAGAGAGAGAGTCTGATTACCTCCGCTGTCTGAACACTCCTGTTTTCTGAACGATAGTTTAAACATCGACGTACTATGTGAAGGCATTTCATCATCTGCTGTCTTAGTTTGTAATCCTGTGTGTCTTCTTGCTAATGACAACTGTTTTCGTCTTCTCTGAGGTGATTTTCGGCCGTTTTCGATGCATTTCTTTCAACATTTTGAGCTACCGCGGAAATGTCAGAGCGTGTCACGTGACAATTCTGAACGAATCACGTTGTCAGAAATTGGCATCAGCCAATGAGATTGCGCATTTTCAGTTAAATCCCCCCTTTTACTTTCACGATTGGTTGCTGATAAAAAGGAAATGACCATATTTGGATCCGACAGCATTGTACAGGAGAAAGAGAGCTTTCCAACGGTATATGTGACGACAGGGTGCAGACAGCGATCGCGGAGCAGCGCGATGATTTAGAACGCCAACTTTTGTTGAATTTAGGTGAAATCTACCGACGCAAACAGACAAAGTGTAGTAAAATAAAGACCTAAATGTGTATTTCGGACTTTATTTCACCACAAGTCTGAAAGAAGACATGTTATTGAAGACAAATATCCCAAAATCTCAAAATTGACCAGTGAAAAAAAAAACGTGGAAAAAGGTTCAAGCTCAAATATGTTTTAAGAAGGCACTTAAAGACCGTTAGCCAGTAAACACTAGCAACACATTACACTTGGCAGCAGGTAACGTTAGCCTACCGTTAGCTAGTAAACACTAGTAACACGTTACACTTGGCAGCAGGTAACGTTAGCCTACCGTTAGCTAGTCAACACTAGTAACATGTTACACTTAGCAGCAGGTAACGTTAGCCTGCCATTAGTTAGTAAACACTAATAACACGTTACACAGCAGGTAACGTTAGCCAACCATTAGCTACAGTGGACAGTGTTTGGGCTCATATCAGGAGGAGATGAGTCTGCATACAGGGATGAGGTCCACTGGCTGGTGTGGTGGTGCTCAGCCAACAACCTGATACTAAACACAAAAACATTCTACCATTCATCTACCATTCTTCTATTGAGTGTATCCTAGTGTACTGCATTACAGTCTGGTAAGCCGTCTGTACAGCTGCAAACAAAAAGGCTCTGCAGAGTGTAGTCGATATGGCACAAAAAAAAAGCATTGGCTGTCCTCACCCAGGATACCATCTGTTTGACTTACTGCCCTCTGGACACGGACACACACACAGTGTACAATCCATTAAAAACATACCATTAGTCAATTAAAGCAGCTTGTGAATGAAAGTGTTTAATTCCTAATCTTGAACCTAAATGTTTTCTTCTCTTACAGCCCCTCTACAGGAAGTGCACCTGGAAGTGGCTCCCATTACTGGAAGAAACCATGAGGTCAATCTGACTGCCATAGTTCTTCCCACTGAGGCAAACCTGTCTGTCTTTTACTGGTGGATAGGAGACAACCTGCAGGTAAAGGACACAATCCACAAACATAACATTTACTAACATCAAATTATATTCAATCATTCTACTTTTTTCTTTGTACCAATTCTGACTTCTCTTTGGGGCAGTAAACAAGCTGAAAACACATTTCCATATCATCAATTTATAATGTTTTTCATAGCTAACATGTTAGCAGAACAGTTATAAATTACAAATGCAGTAGATACAAAGCAACATTATTTGGAGTCATGTTTGTGTCCACCTGATGATAGCTCTGTTTTTGGTCACTAGCAATTTTAACTGCTAAATGTTCCACTATGGTCAGCTTGGAAGCTTGTTGCTAACTTTTCTGTCTGCTGTTTGCTGCTGAGCAGGTAGTGTGCAGGGCCTTTAAGAGCTTTTCTCTAAAAACAGCTGTCTGTTGCAGCTGAAAACAACACTAGAGTAGTGAGAGTGCAACTAAACAGTAAAGTTGCAGCCGGACAGCAAACAAATGAGCTCACTAAGCTCCTTATAGCCGAAGTAAGCTGCAAATTCAGCTGAAAAAGGTGTGACCTCTTTCACATTGCCACGTTTTAGCATTGTCATATGACACATTGTTAGTGTTAAATATCAGTTATAGCCACTTTAATGAAGGATGATAGTTTGAGCCCAATTACTTCAGGTAATCAAGGAAGCCATTTTTTGATCCCAGACTTTTCAGACACAGTTAACAACCAACCTGTTGTGACTTTCTCCTGTAGCCTACGCTGACTCTGCAGAACAGCCTTCTGACCCGTTTCCCAGAGACAGGAGAGGTTTCAGTCACTGTCCAGGCTTCTAATGGCCGATCTATGGTGCAGGATACCAGGACAGTTCGAGTCTACGGTAACAATGAAATTTGAAAGAACAATATAGAATTGAGTCGATGCGGCAGCAAATATTGACTGAATATCCACCTTATTCTCGGGGGGCACTACTGTAAAAGAGGTAATGGGTGCTACTTCCGGTGAGATAGCAGAAGTAGCAGTAAGCTAGTTTGTCCCAGTGGCTAACCATTATGATAACAGCCAATGGTGGTTCTTTTGGAAGTAATTCATCTTCAATTTAGCAAACACTGCTTTGTTTAACATATATTTAACCAAAGTTAATTAGCATTTTTCATGTCCTGGTGGTTCCCAAACCTTTTCTGTAGGACCCCCCTCAAGTAATTTTTCTGTGTTTTGGGCAATACATTTTGGACATTTTCATCCACTCTTACATACAGCAATACACTCAACATGTTCTCATTAATGTTCATGTTATCCATCGGCCACACAGGATTAATAGAATTACAGTTGAAGTTTACACTGTTCTGTCCTTTTTTTCCAAATATTATGAAATATATAAATTAATGGTAATATGAATACAATTATTAATAGGAATTAATAATTTGGCACCAACCTGGACTCAGGGACCAATACCTGAACTGTGGATACAGTCTCAAAAGAGGTTGTTCACTTAAAGTGCTCATATTATGCTTTTTGGCTTTTTACCCTTTCCTTTATTGTGTTATGTATCTTTTTTGTGCACGTTATAGGTTTACGAAGTGAAAAAGCCCAAAGTCCACCCCAAAGGGACTTACCATCTCTCATAACCAGCTGTTAGCTTTTATTACAACGCATATACACAAATAATCACAGACAACTGCTCTTCAAAGGTAGAACAGAGTTTATTTAACATTAGATATACTGATTAATAATCAATAATACTACAATCAAGGGTGTGTGTGTGTGTGTGTGTGTGCGCGCAGACAAAGCAGGGAAAAGCAAAATAGATGAGATTGTAACTGCCCACACAAGGGGAGCTAATTGGCTTTATCCGCATTAGGGTATAACCAACAGTATGGGACAACACAATTATGGTAGCATATTAAGAAGACAAACAAGTAGCAAACACTGTGGTTGACATAATTCAACACAGCAATGAACAGGACTCGGCAGTTTGTATTTCACAATAAAACAGTAGACAAAAGCCTTTACTTGACATTGCTTCAGGTAGCAGTTAAGTGTCTTTAGACCATCTAATCTGTCCGGCAGATTCTCCGAGTTGGACAACGACAGGTCGTTCGCAACTCGGAAAGTTTAAATGGCAAGCTGGTCCCAGCTGAGTTGACTTAGTAAAGAAAACGAGCGATCCATATCTCTTCTGCAGGCAAAATGAGATCGCTGTTTTCACAGTGATCTTCTCTGGAACGTGTTATAATCTGTTACTGTAGGTGAAGAACTGCTAATTAAAAGTACAAACGTTTGACTGATGTCTTGTCTCCTGTAAAAAACAAAGGTAGTGTAGCACGTCAGTCTTTCATCTCCTGGGTGGCGTCATGGGGACTATCCATGGTTTCTGTAAGTCTTGTCCAATGGGACGTCAAGTTTTGAATTCAAACCTAAAAGTAAGACTCAGGTGCAATCTTAAGGTTTGGTTTTTTTGAGTTGTTTCTTTGTTCCAGGCTCTGTAGAGGCTGCATGGCTCGGTACCAACATTGTTTAATCTACAGCAGTCAATACCCAATATCTGTGGCTTATTTAACGCTGCTTCAATTATTCAGTTTGAGTTTTGAGTGGTGGCTGTGATGATTGCTAACTACTCCCATTCTGTCCGATCCCAGATAACTTCCAGGTCATCCGTCTGAGTTTCAGCACAAACCTGGACCGCTTCAACCCAAACATCCCAGAGTGGAGAGAGGACATTGGCCAAATGGTCACTAAAATACTTACTAAGGTAGGAATTCAAAATGAAGTTTAAAATTATGCTTTCTTTTAGTAAGTCTTCAAAATCCATTCACAAAATAATGGACCTGGTAGAGAAAAAACATGTAATGTTTACAGTGAGATTAATAAAACAGAAAATAAATTCAAGTATATTGTAGAGTGGAAACAGATAACTTTCAACTGTATTAGTGCGGCTTTATTTTGTAACTGACTTTTAACCATCTGACCTCAGACCACAGGTGTCCCTCTGGAGTCCCTTCTTACGGTGGTGAAGCCAGGCCTCCCCACTACTGCTGACTTGTACATCCTCCCACTATACACCAATCCAGCCAAGAGGACCATGTTTGTAGATAAGGTACATACCAGCCCGGTCTCATGGCAGTTCGTGTAAATGTGACGTTATTTTAATCTATTGATGAATCTATTGGTTCGTACGTGTTCACGGAGACGTTTCTGTCGGTTTTTACGTGGTGAACAGCACGGAAATGTGAAGTAATGTATTTCAATGGGAAGCATATTTCCTGGCCACAGCACGAAAAATGGTAGGGAGTAATATAAAAAGTCGAAAATCCGCGTAGGGAGGTTGGTCGGGGTGTGGATGGGTCAAACAACACAGGACTTTCACCCGGGCAAGCGGGGATTGCGTCCCGCATGTGGCGCTTTGTTTCCCAGGAATGGCGTCCCGCGTGTTACTGTGGCGCGTCTCCCGGCGTGTAAGGCGCCCTTTCCCCGTAAGGTTTTTCCTAAACCCAACCTCCGCCACCCCGTTATTGTGGCGCGTCCCCAGCGGGCCGCCTCGCGGGCGCCTCCCGGCTTATGGAGCGTCCTTTTCGGCCACCTCCCAGTGTCCTTTCCCCGAGAAAATAACGTGACATTTACACGTAAAAAACGAGAAAAACGACTCCGTGAACATGTATCAATAGATTAAGAATAACGTGACAATTACACGAACTGCCGTGAGACTGTGTTGTACATACATATGCAAAGAAAAGTTGATCCAGTAAATACATTTTTTCACCCTACAATTTAAAGCCTGTTTTATGCATTACACATTACACATGAGCGCACGAGGGTCCACGTGGCGTAAATGTCGTCATCAGAGGCACGAATAAGCTCTGCACATCTGCGTATCCACAATTATTTTGTGGCCACGCAGACTTGTACAATATAAAGACAATCAAATGTTCAATCATTGATGGAGTTTGGGGAAAAAGAAAGTGGTGCACCATGCAGGAATGTTTCTGTTTCCCCTATTGTTTCCCTGTTGAGGTGGCTTTCTGACTTTGTGAAGAGTCTGCGCCAAAGTGTCTCCTCCTCCCCTCCAAAACAAAGAATAGTTAAATCTCCCTAGGAGCCAAGATCAGGGCGACAATAACAAACATGGGGATTTATTTATCTAATATCTTGTCTAACTTTAGTGGATCATACCATATTGGTTATTGTAATTAATCTGTAGATGCTCTGCTTTCAAATGAGACAAAACTTTTCTATGGATGTCAGTTTTTGAGCCACATTAAAGGCCAAAATGTGGCCTGCAACAGACTAGGTAAGACTTGCTAAGCTTCAAAAAAGATATCCACACAGTGACTCTGTCAAAGAGACATAAACGTACTTCAATTGACGGTCAAAGCTCACTATCTTTTCAGCAGAGACACAAAGACTCTGACAGTAGCTGCTGGTAAGCTCTGACTGCTCTGACTACCACTGAGTGGGGACAGTCAGTCTCCTCCATGTCCCCCGACCCTGCGTGCCACACACTAAGTAGCCTGTGTTGCATGTTTCAAATACACTGGGAGGCTGAAAGGTAGCAGAATTTGAGTGGTTAGTCTAATGTGTTTTATGTGTCTGCCCAAACTGTTTTTCATGAGTATTTCTTAATTAATCTTTATTACTTAATTTCATATTTTCTTACCCTCAGCGTATTCCAGCCATCATACAAGCCTTAAACAGCAACAATGTCAGCTTCGTGGTGCGAGGAGGTCTACAAGTGCTGGTGATGCTAGCTGACCCAAATGCAGGTACTGTATTTTGAAATGCTATTTGCATTACTTCCCATGAAAGCCTGCTTTTTAAAACAACAGTTTTGTTTATGTTTTGTAATGATAAGTGCATGTCATTGATTTATTTCCAAGGTGTTATTGTTCATGACTCAACAACTACAGCAGCAGAGAATGGTGCATTCATGAACCGTACACCCGTGACTATCTGTATGGAAGCCTAACCTTAATGGTCTTAGATTCCTGTGCCTTTTTCCTTTCCTGGGTTCCTAACAAACCAAATATATTGGTAACCAGATATAAAAAAATATCTTTCTGTGCTGTGCTTTTTCATCCACCTGATCATCTTTCACTGAGTTTAAAATGGTCTGGTTTTGTGTGGGGATGGTGGTGTCCCTTTGGTCCTGTCGTTATTGAGTCAAGATCTTCTAACAATACTTTCTGGATTTGCCTATTTGTAACACTTTAAAAAACAGAACACAAAAATGTGAGTACTTACTACGGAACAAGTGAGGCATAAATAAGGAATTAGCTGTGGACAGCCTCTGTAGCACATGGTTAGCGTTAGCATTTCTGCAAACTGGGGCGGCAGTAGCTCATTCATTGGGGACCTGGCTTGGGAACCAGAGGGCTGCTGGTTCAAGTTCCTGCACGGACGGAGTATGGCCTCGGAGAGGTGCCAGTTTACCTCCTGGGCACTGCCAACGTGCCCTTTGCGCAAGACACCAAACCCCAACTGCTCGGGGCCCCTGTCCATGTGCAGCCCCCTTGCTTTTGACGAGATCATCAGTGCCTAATAATTTATTAATATACAGTAGTATCTCCAGATCTGTTCTCTAGTAACCCATCATTATGTTCTATATAGTCCTCACATCAGTTATTCAGGAAAAACTTAATAACAATTCATTAATTATCAGGTCATTTCTGATTCATTCCTCACTCGTTCCTTAGTAACTACTCACATTTTTGTGTACCGTAACACTTTTTTAAATCTGATTTATTGTGCAAACATGATGCATTTTTCATTGGTTTATGTGTGTATATCATCACCCCAGGCTTCTATGGAGCTGCGAAAGGTCCGGGTGTTTGGGCTCTAGCAGTAATTATCCTAATCAGCATCTTCGTCACCGGCTCCTTCATCCTCTACAAGTTCAAAAGGTGAGCCATGTCAAGAGCTGTGGTATTAGTCAGTCAGTCAGCCAAGACAGATAAGGCTGGGATCCAAACGCACCTTTTCAATTATTTTAGAGACAGAAACCAAACATGGAAATAGTTGTATTTTCTCCATTCTCTTAAAATTAGTTAGTATGCCAAAATATATGACTGTCATTGGTGTCCATCTCTGATATAGTAATGGTTCTTCTTTGTTTCTTCTGGCCTATGATTACATTTCCATGCCCCCAAATTCCAATGACTCCAGCCATTAAACAGATGCTATTTTGTCTTGGAAATGAGCATAGCGAATCAAATTGTTAATATAATAAGTACAGTATTTTATTCCTAATTAATTCACTTTCAACATTATGATCCCTTTTTTACAGCCCCCAATAGTTATGGAATGCCATTTTTAATTGTAATTAATACAGAAATAAATACATGAGGCAATAAATATATGAATATTTTTATTTGTTTATTGAAAATTCATTTTTCAATAAATAAATAAATGGGTTTTACTTTTATTTTAATATTTTTGTTCACTCTTTATTTCCACTTTATATATTCAAATGATTCACAGATTCAGACCAAAGCAACTAGCTAGGCAGGGTCATGCTCCCTCTTCCTGCCTCGCTCCATCTCCCTGTCTCTCCCCACCGCTGAGACAACTTTACCGTGAAGAGAGTGGATACCAGCCTAAAGATAGATCTGGAGTTCACAGCAGCAGGCTAGTAGCTAGCCACCAGCCCGTTGTGACCGGTCCCAGGCACTGGGGTTTGTGCTGGCATGACCCGCTCTCCTCCTTGTGAAGCTGTCTCAGTGGCGGCGATCACACTAGCTAGTAAGCCACAGAACACTGAGATTGATTAGTCCCCAGGGGATGCAAAACTTGCGATGCAAAATCTTTGCACTCTTTTGTTATGTCAACAACCAGTCAAGAAACCAAGATGTTAACAAGTAAAAAGCGACAGACAGTTTCTCTTCTTCCATTTCTCCTCTGTTCTGTCTTTCTCCCCTGAACAAAGGTTACTGTAAAATTAGCAAAGCTGTATGGGAGGAATTTACTTAGGCCAGACTGTGCTCTTGCTGAGTTCTTCTGTAGGCTAAGACTTAAATGCTATCCGTCTGCTCATGTACAGTATATATGTGATAAAGTAATACCATATCTAATTCCTCGCTCTATTAAATAAGTTGCAGGTCAAAATAAGTACACTAATTACTGTTACTGCACTGTGTCATATCAATAGCCCAAATGTCAGCTCAAGCACAAATCACTAAAACAGAAGTCAGTTTACTTTCAAAATAGAAAAAATAAACTAATAAATAGGCATTGTTGAATACTTTATCATGTAAGCTGTTGATAAGGATCCTATTTAAAGTGGCTACTGAATTTAATAACCTGATGGCGGAAGGAATAAGATTTGGAGTAATGATTAATAGCCTATATGAGGACTATATATAGCTATGTATGAATGATTGCTTTCATTTTATTATATTTTCACCGCCAACTAAAATAGCCCCTTTCCTTTACCTCAACTAAATGTAGCTAAAGTTAAGCAATTAAAGGTCACATATTACACTTTTCCATATTTTCTGTCATTATAATATGTTATAATGTCGGATTTCATGTTAAACCTAGCCTTCAAATAATGAGGTAAACGTATTTCAGAGAAATGCCTGTGAGCTAAAATGTTCAGATTTCCAATTGTTGTGAACGCTCCGGTTTCAGCAGTTTTTTCTCCTCTCGGCTAAGTGTTACGTAACACATAGCCAGCCTTCTCCAGATGGTCATCTGCTCCAGGCAGGCAGGACTGGAGTGGTTTTTTTTTAAGAAAGATGTAATCTTGGCTGCCAATGTTGTTAAATTCTCCCCAATTCCGGGTCATATTAGTCTTGGAACATTTCTGGTTATGTATTATCTGCAATTTTTGACTGTAGAAAGTGCTGCTATTTTTATTTGTGTCCACTGCTATCCAAAGTAGCTGTGTGCTAACGCCAGAGATCTGTAATCTTTACTGCCAATGTTGTTAATTTCTCCCTGATTTCCAGTCGCATTACTGCTGAACATGTCCGGTTGGGAAGTATATGATTCAAAAGCCTTATCTGCAAGTTTTTAAGGTAGAAAGTGCTGCTATATTCTATTACAATCTAACGTTAGCCAGATGGCGCCAATGTTGGTCCTTTTTCCCCAGTTTTAGGTCACATCACTGCTGGGACATGTCCGGTTGTGTAGTATTTGGTTTCAAAGCCTTTATTGGGGATTTTTCACAGTACAAAGTCCTGCTATATACTCCGCTGCAGCGGAGAGGAGATTCCAGGAGATGCCAGAAAACACGCTGGCCAATCAGAGCAGACTGGGCTTTTTCGGGAGAGACAGGCGCTACAACAGAGCAGCTTAGAAAGAGGGTGAATACAGGAGCAGCAGCCATGGACAATATGAGAAAAATACATGTAAACATGTTCTAGTACAAACACAAAATACAAGTATGAACCTGAAAATGCTATGTAACAACAACTTACAATTGCACTTTGTATCACTCATTTCATTGAACCAATCTTCCTTTCAAAGATTTGCGATGAGACAAGTTAACATAAGTTAAGTTAACATAGTGAGTGATACAGAGTACACTATGAAAACAAAAATAAATCTAATTATTTTTCTTATTATTGGGGGCGGGGGGAAGGAACATTACAGGGTAGCTTCAGCCCCCCTTAAATAGGCCTAACGACGTCCATCCCTGGGAACCAGATGAATCTGCCGAGCAGTTGAGTTTTAAAGCATCAATAGTGAGCTGGGATGAAACTAAAGATGTTAAAATATCCTCATTGCATCAAGATGATAAATACATAGGTTGTGGGAGTAAACAATATTAATATAATTTCTATCTACATCTATTACTTTATATTTTATAACATGATAGTGGATTTTCTAGAAATTCAATTAAGGTCAGACAACATAAAAAAAACAAATTTTTACTATTGGGCCCATATGGGCAAAACAACCAGTGCAAGCAGTATTCTGACAGTTGAGTAAATTTACTTACCTTGAAACTAATTTGTCCCGTGTGGTATTTCGTTGCTAAGCACAGACTGCACGGTGCATTTGCAGGAGGGGAACAAAGAGATGGGACGTTCATTCAAATGAGGCAGCGCAAAGGAAGTTGTGAAAATGTCCCCCTACTGCTAGTCTGGTAATTTTATCAACGAGCAAAAAATAAATGAGTAAAACTCAATATCCATTCTGATAATTCATAATTATTATATGCCCCTTTTCACTTTTCATTTCATCATGGCCTTTTTCCCAATTCTACCTTTAATTAATGGCAGGTTATATTTCATCATGTCACATTGTTAGCAGTGTTAGCTTGCTCCTCCTGTCTGTCTTTTTGATCTTTCTCTCTGGAACAGCTTTTAAATCAAAACGCAGCACCTCCTCGTGTCCTGAATACAAATGTCCAAATACTTGAAATAAAACATGCACTGCAAAACTAAGGCCAAATCTTACGAAAACAACAAATCCCACAGTCCTTGGTTTAGGACTGAGGATGCCTATCCCCCACTGTTTTTCAGAAAGCTCCCAGGCAGCCGCAATGTCTATGCTCAGATGCACAATGAGAAGGAGCAGGAGATGACCAGCCCCGTTAATCACAGTGAGGACACCCAGCACATCATCCAGGGGGAGGAGTTCATCGACGATGACCTGGACTCGCAGACTCTAGGTAACGCAGGAGGTAGCCCCGCCTTCCGTTCCCTTGTAAGGACTACCACTAACCACTGCTACTAAAACCCAAGTCACTAACATCTGCAGCTTACACACACCAAGGTACTGGAGGACTTCCCTTTTGTATTCCTTATTACTGGTATTGCTAAAACCCTTACTACTACTACTGTAAAAAAAATAACGTCAGATAACTGTTAACTGTAAGTGTAACTGTAATTCAATGCTGCAACAAAGACTACATGATGCCTAAAAGCTGCAGGCGAACAAATGATGAACATTCATTTAAATACCAGCTTGTTTAGTGACAGTATGTGAGCACACAGCCAGAGCCACTGAGCAGCAGATGTGCTAAGATGCTTTGGTATCCTTGCTGTGTCGGGAGAGCAGCAGTCTTGAATAGTTATAGTGAATAGAGTTTAATTTGTATGGAATCTGAATGAGCCAAGTGGAATGGATTTACGGAAGAAGCAGCAAGGCTGTAGCTGAACTGCAGAATTAAGTTTAATTTACAGTTTTTCTCAGTCGCTTTGGCACAATCGTTGAATGACTATTAAACTTTGTCAAACTATATGACTATTTATTGTGCGAACATAAATAGTCATATAGTTGTTTACATGACTATAGTCATTTATAATTGCTTTAGCACAAAATGCAATGAGTAGGCCTTGCAGATCAAAATAGTTTGCATTAATTTGCTATTGAATCATATTACTCTCAAATGCAAAATCTCATTTTGGAAATCCCTACATGCAAAATAGACTATCACAATAACTTGTCACATATATATTAGATACATAATAGCTATGAGGTATTGTTGTAAACGTTTTCAGATGAATAGACAAGTCAAGTCAACTTTATTGTGCTTCTGCAATATGTACCAGACATACAGAGCAATTGAACATACGTTTCTCTCCGACCCACGGTGCAATAAGCACACGTTCAATAAGTATAATATAAAAAAAGATAAGAAATATATACAAATGAGATAAAGAAAGATAAGTTTTATATAAAAAAAATAATTTTAAAAGATAAGTAATATGTACTTATTATATAGTATAATATGGACTTAGGCTACATGGGGAACAATACAACTTCCTCACAATTTAGAGCTACCAAACGCAAACAGGTGACAGGTGAGGATATCACAGTAGATTGTTGTGGGGGGGGGGGGTCATGCCAAAGTTTTTTCCTCTTTGCATTGCAAGGGGGGATATCAGGTGTGATGTCAGTAAAAAGTTACTGCCAGACGGAGAGGACATTGGATGACCCATGAGGTCGATCCATTTGAAGCATATTGTCTTTGTTCTTGCACATCTTGTACAACAGTTCCTGATAATGTTGCTGTTTATCTTTTTTGGTAAATGGTAAAGGAACCTTTTGTTTTGATGGCATTGATTTCTTCATTGGTGGGTTTATTTACATTTGAAACAAGCTAATTCTTTTGATGGAGTAATGCAGGTCATATCGAGTGATGTGCTGAATGTACCATGTGGTGTGAGGATTATACTTAGAATTTTGACAATTGTAAGTTTGATTCAGTAAATGTGCCAAATTGATTGAGAAAAACTGTATTAGGACATTTCTCAAGTGTAATGGATTTGACTGACAGTGCTCTGATAAAGTAGAGACAGTAAAAGTGAGTGGCTCCAATATAATTGGTCTTAGAAAGTGGGTGGCTCTTGTCCCAGGTGTTTCCGACGCCCATGATTTAGTTATTTATATTTATGACGAATAAGTAAATTTTTGGTACACCCGTACATTGTTGTTATGTATTGTCATACTAATGAAAGTAACACAATTATTTGTATGTAGAAAATCAAAGTGGGTGGTTGCTTTCCTGTATGACATGTTGTATCTACCACTATTTCACTTGAGTGTGACCAACATTTAAAGTGTTAGGTCAAATGTAAAACATGTCCCTCCACTGTGTGTCATGATCTGGACTTCGCATTGCTAATTGTTTGTCTGTGTCCTGTCTCTTCTTCCCTCTTGTTGCCAGGCAACCATTCGGGCGTGGTCCTGAGCATCAACTCAAGAGAACTACACAGTTACCTAACAAGCTGATGGCTGCCACGGCAATGCTAACGAGCTAGCCTAGCCTAGCTGGTTAACGAGCACAGGGACTCCACTCGGACTTCCTCCTTCTCTCCCCTCTCCTTTTTCTTCTCCTCTTCCTCGGATACTTAACCTCCACACCTTGGCCTCCTCAACCCTTAACCTCCAGCTTTGGTGATTTTCTTGTATTTCTTTGGTTTTTTGGGGGGGGTAGGATGAAGATCTTGATGGCATCATACCAAGGACATCTGTGTTGTGAAAAAGAAAATCAGTTTGTACTCAAAATTAGCATGACTGACTGCAATGGTTTCCAGTCATTTTCAGTCAGACGGTTGAAGAGGCCTTATAGTAGCTATGGCCTCTTGGTGACCAAAGACAGGTGCGCTAACATGATTCCCAAGCATTAAGATAAAGAAGTCTAATTAAAGGCAAAACATTGTTACTCCTCCCCCCTCGGTTTATTTTCTCTTTGCTTCCCATAAATAGTAGACACTCTCGCTTCACAGGCAATAATGGATCATAGGATATGATAGCCCTTGTGAATTTGCATATGACTAGTGTATGCATGCATACACAAGAGGGCGTAGTTGCACTTTCCTAAATTCACACTCACAGGTACTTGGAGCGCTCAGCTTCTTTGGAATATTCTGTATGTTCACAAAGCATTGTTCATTTTTCAAAATCTTGTAACCTTGTTTATAGCTCACACATTTACAGAAGTTGTTGTGTGGTGTTTAAAATAAGCACCACCTTTGTAGGAGCTCATTGTCTGTCCCATGGTGCCTACAACAGCAGACAATAATATCTGCTTAGTGACATTACACATTGATGGTTTTATTTATTTCTGATAACAGTTATGCCCCTTCCTCCCCACACTGTCTGGGTCAGAGGTCAAAGCGGACTTGTTCCCCTGGAGACAGAGCTCTGTCATGGAGGGAAGGTGTAGTTTATGTATTTTACTGTATCAGCCTATATTAGGCATAGCCCACGGTGAAATCATGTCTCCTTAAAGGTTTGGTTTGTTGTATGTAAATGTGTAAATATAAACAATCTCCACTTTGTACATATTCCCTTTGACGTGTGTGAGTGTTTTACACTTGTACCAAAATACACAGCAACTAGTTTTGGAGCGACTCTTCACTTAGTTTTCATTAGTTTGAAAGATTCTCACTGTTTCCAGTTTCCTCATTGCCATTACCTGCTTCACATGTATCCATTTTCGATACTTCCAGTGTAATCTCATGAGCAAGATCATTTTATGATATCCATTGTTAACTGGGATCATTTTCTCGTCTTATAAAGATACTCACAACTACACAGTGACAACTACGTATATCAATATTTTTGATACACAGTTTTTCTCTGTACGTGTAAACACTGGTTATTGTTTTCTCTTGCCTTTGGCTGAAGTCTTTTTGTTTCTTTGTACTAATGATGTAAACAATGCTGTCGACACATACTAAACAGCAACTGAACAGGTCTACAGACTCTGAATCAAAAGGTCTTTGGATAAAAGGCCTTTACAGACTTCCAATGCTACCATTACCACCAAGGTCACATTTGCCTTGTATTTGATATAAACAGCAGCTCACATTCACTCATCCTGATTCACACCTTGATTCATCGTTTGTAGATATTCTGCTCATGTTTAACTTGTTCTTAGTTTTTCTAGTGATGTGTCGTCATGTATCAGTGCCCCTAACCTTAACAAAGGGGAAAGTAGGACATTTGATATTCCAATATAATAATGGAGTTTCACACCTGATGGCACAACCATGTAATTTCGACCACACCAATTTTCTTTTCTTATTTTCCTCTTTCTGCAGGGTTTGTTTGATTTTGCTTTTAAAAACAAATGCGTGTCCTCAGCAGGACGCACACTGCACATAAACCTGCATCCTGGAATAAATCACTCCCACAACTTGTTAAGTCTGTTGGTTTTATCTGATGGCTTTAAATTAGGGATGTAACGATGTATCATGAATCGGTAAAAAATCGATTCCACTGTGTAAAGATTACAACCGGTTGAGATGAAAAATTAATCATGATACAATTTTTAAACAGCCTAGGGTGTGATGCTAGTTAACATACAGCAGGTAACTTTAGCCTACCGTTAGCTGGCTTAAACACAGTTAAAATGCTGACTGCTAAACGGTGTAAAGTGTTACTGTCCAAGTTGGGCCAACGGTGAGCGACGGTCACCCTAGTTTGTGCGGTATGTTTTGTATGGAATGCCAAAAGGCTCACAATACGTCACAATTCCCACGGCGTTTAAAACGCCGTTCTGAGCGCCACCTGGTATTTAATAAACGCCACCACACGTCTAATAAACACCAACAGGCATTTAATAATTGTTGGTTATTAAAGTTGATTATCAAAATGCCACCAGGGGGTTATTGCACAAAAGCAGAACTTATAAATCCAGGATAACTGATAAAGCGAGGCTTGACCTAGTCTAATCTGTGCAGCCTGGCTTGGTGCATTTCACGAAGGCCAAGCCAGGCTGAGGAGGAGCGACTAGGTCGAGTCAGGCTGAGGAGGAGCGACTAGGGCGAGTCAGGCTGAGGAGGAGAGACTAGGTCGAGTCCGGCTGAGGAGAGACTAGGTCAGGCTGAGGAGGAGAGACTAGGTCGAGGCGGGCTGAGGAGGAGAGACTAGGTCAGGCTGAGGAGGAGAGACTAGGTCGAGGCGGGCTGAGGAGGAGAGACTAGGTCGAGGCGGGCTGAGGAGGAGAGACTAGGTCGAGTCCGGCTGAGGAGGAGAGACTAGGTCAGGCTGAGGAGGAGAGACTAGGTCGAGTCCGGCTGAGGAGGAGAGACTAGGTCAGGCTGAGGAGGAGAGACTAGGTCGAGTCGGGCTGAGGAGGAGAGACTATGTCGAGTCAGGCTGAGGAGGAGAGACTAGGTTGAGTCCGGCTGAAGTAATTTGGATAAATGCACGTTCACGGCTTTCTGTAACAGACCGCGATGTCGATCACAGATTTACTGATGCTAAAATGGAGAATACGCATTGTTCATACTTTATACAGAGTGAGCAGCAGCTTCTTATGGAAGTATGATAATTATTGAAAAAAACATGGCCACTGTAATGAAACATCGAGATAAAGCTTGGCAGACGATCACGGACCGACTGAATGCGTAAGTAGCCTAAACATATACATTTACTGACCACTGCTCTGAACTTCAACCGCCATACCATTCAAGGAGTTAGGCTTATTATTTGCACAAATGAGCAGTTGTACTCTTTCCCTTAAGAGTGAGCAGAATGTTACTCAGGAAATTTACCATGAAGATCAATTACAACCAGTAATTTACAATGCTAGAATGTGATGCGTACACGTCTCTCTCTCTCACTCTGTGTCTCTCACTCTCTTGAATGGGCTAAAATATAAATTACCTAAGTAACATATTTACTCCCACTGCTCACTTTTCAGGCAAAGTGTACAATAGTACGTTTATAGAATTAATTAGCCTAACTCCTTGAATGGTTTCATTTAAGAGCAATAGTTCTTAAATGTATATTTTTAGATATATAATTCAGACGGTCCCTGCCTCGCTTTTTCTCACTTTTTTTTTTTTTTACAGAGGCACAGTTTCCTTCTTTACATATTTTATGCTTTGCTTCCTCGTAGGCCTATATATGGACATAGAAAAGAAAGACACTGATGAAATTGGACTCTAAAATCTAGAAACTATAAAGATAATTAAGTGATAAATTCCATGCACACTGTAAACATGACTGTAACGGAGTGATATTCATCAGCAATTTCCCCCCAGCAAAATATAAGGTCAAAAACCATTTAGGTGTCCTATCCCTGTTGTTTCCTGAATGTACAGTAGCCTCAACTATATAGTTACTGGTCCAGTGAACTAAGACTATAATTAGGGAGGGTTGTACAATTATAAAAACCTATAATAATTGTTCGATCCTCCCAAATTATAGTCCCAGTTCACTGGAGAGAACACAACTTGTGTGCTAAGAGTGTGCTAAGATGTGCATGGTCCTTTGTGAAAGAATACTAAAAGAAATAAATCATCTAAAATAATTAATGTTGTGTATTTGTGTTTAGGTGTATTTGTCTCTGACCAGTCATTGTTAGAACCACTAACATGTGTTTAGCACTTGTTGTCCTTCATCACGGACTTCATTTAAATCAGCCTTTTCTAAATACCTCCGTAATATATTCACCAAACTTCTAACAACAAGCAGTTTTCATACAGCAATATAACAGTAACAATGACTCTCACATGAATAATTATAAAAATAATGGTCAACTTTAAATAATAACAGTGCTTTACTGAACAGCAACATGCACCTGTTGTATTTTAATGCAGGTTGATAACAATAAAGTAAAAAGCACTGCTGGGTGATCAGAAAAGGCTCCAGTATTACAACACAGTCTCACGGCAGTGCATGTAAATGTCACGTTATTTTCTCGGGGAAAGGACGCCGGGAGACGGCTGGGAGATGGACAAAAATGACGCTCCATAAGCCGGGAAAATGACACTCCATAAGCCGGGAGGCGGCCACAAATGACGCTCCATAAGTTGGTAAGCGGCCGTGAGGCGCCACAATAACGGGATGGTGGAGGTTGGGTTTAGGAGAAACCCGACGAGGAAAGGGTGCCTTACACGCCGGGAAACAAAGCGCCACGATCCCCGGGAAGCAAAGCGCCACACGCGGGACAAAACGCCACACATCCCCGGGAAACAAAGCGTCACTATCCCCGGAAAACAACGCGCCACACGCGGGTTGGATCCCCGCTCGCGCGGGTGAAAGTCCTGTGTTGTTTGACCCGTCCACCACCCCGACCAACCTCCCTGCGCGGGTTTTCGGCTTTTTATACTACTCCCTACCATTTTCGTGCTGTGGCCACGAAATATGCTTCCCATTGAAATACATTACTTCACATGTTCGTGCTGGCCACCACGTAAAGAACGAGAAAAACGTCCCCAGGCTAGCTGTACAGAATAAATCTCTATGGTAACTTAGGTGCCTCTGCTTTTGTGCAACCAAGTCATGGCTAAATTCAACTGGAATATCCCGGCTTAATCACTTATCTTGGTTTTGTGCAATAGCCCTCAAGTTGTTATGTAAAAAAAAATGATTTCTTTAACTTGATTGTGCATTACAGTTTTGAGGTGTTACAAGCATTATTAAACAAGGAAACCAGGCGAACCAAAAATTGGAAAAAATGGCTTGGACCCCCGCTGCCTTCACCCTTCTGTGAGGTGTGTGTGTGAGGGGGCTAAAACGGTTCTCAGCAACTTCCCCACAGTCCCAAACGGCCCTCAGCGTGGGTGTTGGAGCCACTGGGACGGACTGTTTGTTGGTTTTAGTCTTTTCATGGGAGTTGTTGACAATAAATAAAGAATAACACCAGACTTATTCTATAAAGAGTTGGAAAGGAAGGCAGAAAATCATGCACATCCCCTCCCAGATCAGTACAGGACAGGTTAACAAAATATGACAAAGAGCTCACTGTGATTTTCCAACATGTTCAAACTGATGGAAAGAGGTGACATGGTGAGGAGGCGTACAGATATCCTGATGTGCTTTAACCTGCTAACGCTCCTGTGTGCTCTCCAAACAGCAGCGCTAGCATCAGAACCTCCAGCTGGCCATGTTGGAGAGGTGAGTGTGTGGAGCCGGTCCTAGAAAAGCAGAATCAGCCTGAAGGTTTGTACTGCACCATGCACAGGAAGAGACTCTAGACCTAGTGCTGTCGGCTGATCCTGGTACAGCTACAAACAGTGACTACCCAGTTTATTGGTCAGAACAATAACTTTATTGCCATATAACAATGGATTAACAAATTACCCACCAAAGATAAAATTCAAAAATCAGGATTAACACACACACACACACACACACACACACACACACACACACACACACACACACACACACACACACACACACACATACACACACACACACACACACACTCACTCACTCACTCACTCACTCACTCACTCACTCACTCACTCACTCACACACTCACTCACTCACTCACTCACTCACTCACACAGGTTTGTGGCACTATCTTTGTGGGGACCCATCATTGACATAATGCATTCCCTAGCCCCTTACCCATAACTATCACAACTAAATGCCTAACCTTAACCCTTACCCTCACCCTAACCATAATATATGGTATCTCCTGAGGAAGCCATTTTGATGGCAAAACGTAGAGAATTCTACTTTTAACTTCTTTTAAAACCTTTTATTGCACTTTTTTTACTTGGATTTTAACCTTTCTTTTAAAGCAGTGATTGGTTTTAAACTCACAAGAGGATTTTAACCTGCTACTGTGCATTTTAATGAAGGATTCTTTTTACCAAGCCACCCAGCCATGGACACCTAAGGGGTAAGTCATCTGAAATAATTGTGTGTGCACACTGAAGAATTCAAACTCACTACCTATACAGGATGGCTTTTTATCAACCTTTATTATGGCTTTTTATCCTCTTTTAATCTGCTGGAGATTGTTTGGACCTAGGGGGTACCCAAGGAGGGCCCTCTACTTTTGAGCAATGGCCTAAAGCACACACAAGGCCTCCGAACCTGTGAGTTTTAAGTTCTTTTATCCTCACTGTAACCTTTTACTCCTCAGTTTTAAGGAGCCTACCTTCCTTTCACGTTTCTCTTAAACCCCCTCTCTTTTTATTCATCCTTATTCTCCTTTTCTGAAGGTTCATTGGGCCTATTTGAACAGGCTTTTTATTTTTACTTTTAACCATTTTTTATCTACAGGTGGTCTCCTTCTTCTCATCTACGGGCCTGATCGGCTATTTTATATGTTCTGTGGTGGTGTTTTTACCAGCTGGGACTGTCCTGCAGTTTGGTGGCAACTATGCCATTAACATTGTACAACAGGTTCACACCACTAGCATTGGCCCCGGGGGGTGGTGCTGACGGGATGTCAAACTATCTCTCCCCTTCTGCCCTTCCCCCTGGTGCAAACAGCCAGCCTCCAAACATTCAACACACAGTCAACCATGATTACCTCCACACTAAAGCATATTTCAAACTTCTACAGGCCATCCAACACTCAGAAATCATAAATAACACACTGCACATAGGCACCTTCCCACAGGGAATGATGAGACAAATTAACAGACTCACATTTCACAGACTCACATTTCCAAATTGTATATATTTTTAAATATTGCTAGTGTATTATTCTATTATTATTTCATGTATATTTTTTCCTATTATTTAATGTTTACTCTGTACGTCTGCTGTGTGTCTGAAATGTTGCTGCTGCAACAATGTTATTTCCCATTTTTTTGGGATCAATAAAAAAATCTATCTATCTATCTTTCATCAAACCTCACCGAACAATAACACATTAGAACTGGTTCAACTCAACACAGACACATGGATGCACAATAACATGAACATACTCAGGGATCATTATGATACAGTCATTGCCACACAACTGCAGGACCTTCCATCATTCACACAGGCATCTTTTAATAAAGCTATTCAGTGGGGGACAGCGAGATAGAGGAGGAAACTCACGGCCTCCTCTGTCTCCACACTGAGGGACCTCATATCCAGGGGTCCCCAGGTAGAGGAGGCCCCCCCGCCATCTCAGCTCTCTCCTGACAACTTCCCACCACTTCCAAACCCAGCAGGTCCTCCCCTCCCACCCCCCTCCTCTTCCTCACACCTTCCTCCTCGCCCTTCTACCCCACCTCCCCCTACCCCTCCTTCTGCAACTATTACTCCCCTATCTCTCTCTAAATCCTCCCCCCCCTCTTCACTCCTCTCACCCTAACCTCAGCCCTCCTTCCTCCCCACCTACCTCACCCCTCTTTCCAAACCTACTTACCTCTACTTACGTACTGGAAACAGCAATTAAACTATTAACGGGGACCAACTGTCATAATACAACCCCCATTCATTAAAATATAACTAATCTCTCTACTGTTTTCTCCCTCCCACCCACACAGCTGGAGTTACTGGAAAAGGGCCTCACTTTCATTCACCCAAACCTCCTACCCGGCCGGACCTCAGGGGGGACCTACACACCTTTCACAGGAGGCTTAAACTGTTGGACCACTTCCAGGGAGGACAGAGGCGGGAGCCTGTGCTCTTCACCGGACCGTCCCACTGGGAACCACACACAGACACATTATCACCACACCACAAATAGCAACTAGCTACTCGATAAAAACAACCAAACACTCACACATTGGCGCCCTTTTCCACACAGTACACCCAACATTAGTCAGGAACACAAAGACATTATTAATTCACTAGGTTTATAACAAACAATCTCATTCAAGATAAGAACAATTACATTTTAGAAGCAAACAGACAAATAATAAATAACAACACATATTACAGACCACTTACTCACTTTTTACAATTGGAAACACAAACACTTATTAGGGACATTACAGACAACCTTTATCACAACAAATACATTAACTTAAAACAGAAAAAATACCTGGACGGTCCCGATGAGCCCAGGTCTTGCCTCTTCTATCTTCTCCCAAAGATCCACAAGCCTCCTGTGACTTGTGTGTGACCACTTTCTAAACTCCACCCTAGTTACATCCAAGATACATACGAATTTGTTAATAAAATAAAAAAAACTTTCAAGTACCCAGTCACACCCTCCTCTTTTCAATAGATATAGACTCTTTATGTACTAACATTGAAACACCACTTGGCCTCTCTGCCATAAAACACATCTTTGATAAATACCCAGACCCATCCAGACCCGACAGCCACATTTTACAGTTACTCCATATTACCCACCAGAAATGACTTCACTTTTAACAATAAACACTATCTCCAGCTTTGTGGGTGTGTAATGTATTCCATAAACTCACCATCAAACCTCTGCCTTATTTGGGTACTTGGGCGACATCTTCGGCCTATGAGACAACACTGAACAGACTTTTTTGACTTTTCTGCACATCCTCAACTCACATCACCCTAAAATAAAACTCAAACATAACCTACAACCCGTTACAGTGGAGTTCCTGGACACACGGGTCTTCTTCCGCAGCTCCGGCGACCAAACGAAAACACTAGCCACCAAAATGTATTTCAAGGGCACCGACCGCCATGCACTTCTCCATAAGACCAGCTGTCACCCCAAACACACGTACAGAGGCCTCATTAACTCCCAGTTGATACGCTTCCACAGGATTTGCACCTTCCCGGAGCATGTGGAGGAGGCCACTAGTACACTTTTTAGTGCGATGAGGTTGAGGGGTTACTCAAGGCGCTTCCTTAGAGGTATAAAGGCGGAGGTCAGCGGCAGTTTCACGAATAGAGAACAAGGCATCATTATTGTCGTCCTCGTCCTCCGGGTTATCACCTACGCAGAGTCTGAGGAACCTGATACCATCCATCAAAAGGAACTTCCAGGGGGCGAGGGAAGAGTGTGATGTGCTGAGAGACTGCCGTATGATCTTCGCTTACAGGAGGAACAAAAATCTCAAAGATATTTTAGTCCATACCAACCTCAACAAATATAATGACAATAGGGAGGCGCTTCGGGGTTCGGATGTTGGTTTTATGAGTCTCCCCCTCATTTTTAACCCCCACAGCAGAGTTGGTTTAAACCCGGGGCAGCCATCAATGTGGTTTATGCAATTAGGTGCAGGGCCTGCCACAAATTGTATGTGGGGGGAGACAAGAAATGCACTATATTTAAGAATCAAGCAACACCAGTATATTTTAAATAAGGGCGATGGCACAACTGTTTTATATGCACATTTTAAACTCCACGGCTCTCAAAATGTTCAGAGCATGGGCCTGGAGAGCAACAGAGCCTGGACCACGGCTCATCGTCGGGCAGCGGATAGGAAGTGGATCCATCTTTTAAAAACCATAGACCCTACGGGTCTAAATGAAAAATACTAAAATGGATCCACTTCTCTTTTTAATCTAAGTTTTACAGGGTATTTTTAGAAATACTACCTCCCACTGCTCTGGTCTCTTCTCTCCTTAGGTTTTATCTGGACCTCCTCTGCAGCGCATCATACCCAACCTTTAACCCCCCTGCGTGCATTTTATTAATTTGATTGTGTTTCTGTCTTTATTGCTAATATTTATTATTATTATTATTACAAATTGAATTACTTGCCTCAAGATTTTAACATGATGATACACATGCCATTGGTTTTATGCATTTTACTAACAGTGGTTTTATTCTATGATGTATTTTAAAATATTTATGGTTATTTATTGTGTGGCACTTTTTACTTTTTAAAGCACTTTCAAACACAACACTTATTACTAATTTTTAATGGTATGTGTATACATTTGTTGACCTCAAGGGCAAGTAATTCAGACAGTATTTTAGACCCTTTAAATATTTTAATTTTAAAGTTTTAATCTCCCGCTGTCCAGTGGATCTTTGAACCTGTTTTTAATATCTGGCCGTCTTTTAAACAGCATTTTTGTATAACCGAACCCGGCTTTTTTAAGGAGATTTTTAAATGTTAACACCAGTGGTCCCCTTGCAGCACCCATCCTGGGCGTTGCGTTTTAACCCATACCTAACCATAACCTAATTCTAACCCTAATCCTACAACCAAGTCCTAACCCTCAAACAGCCCTTTAACCTTGTGGGGTCCAGCATTTTGGCCCCACAAAGCTGTCCAGACCCCACAAGTATACTGGACTCCTGGTTTTTGGACCCCACGAATAAAGTTAAACAAGCCCACACACACACACACACACACACACACACACACACACACACACACACACACACACACACACACACACACACACAGGAACTCCCAGATGGTATTTGCAGACTTCCCTGTCTCTTGCTGGTCCAGAGTAAGACTTAGACTCCAAACTAACCATTCTTACAGGAAAAGCCAATCTTTACCTCATCACCCTGTTCCTCTGTGCAGAAGCAGAACCACAGTGTACTTGAATTTTTATCTGTACTCATGCTTCTCTGTAGCACAAATCCATGTGTGTACCTGTGTTGTCAGTATGTTTACTGCCCTTTAGGTTTAGATTTTCTCAGTGATGATGACACCTTTTGTTGCAAACTGTACTACTTAATCAAGATCAACATGCCCTGGATTTCTTTCAGTTATCCGGCTTCACCTAACCTAATACCCACGGTCCCGCATAACCTGTGTCACGAAGGTGGTTATCAACTAGTTCAGTCAACCCAGGTTTTTCCAATCTAGAGACGCGCATAAAAGGGGCGGTGATCACGCCGTATGTCCAATCGCAAAAATGGACAAAACAAGAGCCGCATATTTCACTCAGGAGGAGCAGACAATAATCCTACAAATGTATCAGGAATATAAACATATAATACAGGCTAAAAGCAACACAGTTGCTGCTGCCAAAGCAAGGAGGGAAAGCTGGCAGAAAATAGCAGATGCTGTAAATGCGTAAGTTACATGACTTATTGATATAACTGCCACAGGAGAAAGATCTGACCATAATTACACTTGTGCATTCCATAACGTTTAACTTGTGTTGCTGTATTATTTCAGTTGCAACCCTGGCAGTGGCAAACGATCATGGGAGCAAATAAAAATTAAATATAAAAACATAATTGAAACCGGTAAGTAGCAGTAGTGTAACAGGCCCCAGGCGTGAGGCCTGTGGTCAGATTAAAATGCCGTTCTGGAAGAACAGGAAAATGATGAGACCGGCAACAGGTATTGCGTTTCCTTCTCTCGCTTCTCCCAGACTTTATTTTACACATAAACATGTACTTTAAATATGTTCTCAATTTCACATTCCTTCTCATAAGATTAATTCTGTTAACAAAATAGTACAGCTGGCATGAGACATTACACAAGCAAAAGTTAACTCTATACATCTTAACAGTATTTCAAACACACACTTGCTTAAACATGACAGGGCTTTGTGAAATAAAATCACATAGGGTCCTCAAAATAGGACAATATAACCAACGTGACACACACGTTCTGTAAGTGAAGCTAGCTTGCTCGGCTTTAGCTGTAGCATTCCGACCACGTTACTCTGTGTTCATCTAAATACCTTCTAACTACAATCTTCATTCAGTATAAAACACGGAAAAGCATTCATACTTGGTACTGACATTATTTTGACCACATATGTGTGTTTTTTGCTAGCGACTAACCTGAAAAGAACAGGAAAATGATGAGACCGGCAACAGGTATTGCGTTTCCTTCTCTCGCTTCTGCCAGACTAAAGACGAGAGTCAGCTACAGCCACAATATTCCGTCTCACTGTGAGGCGAGGTCCCCTTGTGGTGGAAATTTGGAATACAGCTTACAAAATGGATTTACACCAAATTAAAGAAATTAAGCCCTTATAAAGCAATACACATATGCCAACTATTCAAAATAGACATTATTAAACCACATAATGTGAACACACATTGCTGGGCGTCACAGTAGCAATACTTGCAGATATTTTAAGGCTAACAAGTACAAGGCTGAATTGCGGGGTCAGTCCCTTTTGTAGGATATTGGTGTACAAAAGGCCTATAGAACAATGAAATTGCTTGCAGCCAACAGGAAGAAAAATGAGGCAAAGAAGACTGGAGGGGCCCCTTCTCCACAGGACTTCACTCCTGCTGAGGAGCTGGCCCTCTCCAGCAATCAGGGTCGTCCCCTGATGGAAGGAGTGGAAAGGGGCATTTCTTCTGACCCTGGAAGCAGCAGCTCACAGACCCAGGCATATGTACAGGGTATGTGTCAAGTAATCTACGTGACCATGTTCATTCAACAATTCTTTATGAATATTGTAGGAGTGAAATGTATTACTGTGCTCTGCAGTGACAGGAGATACAGTGGTGTTGCTGCCACCACCACCACCCACTGTCGTCCCACAGTGTGCCATACAGAGGTAACAGTGAAACTAATAGTCATACGCCAGTATGTATGCCATATGTGGTTGCTGAATATTGATCAAATAGGCCATTTATTTCCTCAGGTGGAGGTCCTAGTCCTAGATGATGAAACTGTGTCTGCCTGCTCAGAGAGCTTTACACTTTTATTTTTACCACTTGCAACACAGATGGTGAGTGTTTGAATGTGTGGCTGTGATTTAAGTGTCTGTAATGACTTGCTAATGGTGGTGGTCTGAACATGAGACACAAGTCCTTAAAGTGCTCATTTCAAATATGACTCAGTTGATTAAATTGCTATGGTGTTAAACTCAACAGGAACAGGAATAAAAACTTATTCCACCCCCTGAGCTTAGGGCCACCACTTCAAGGCCAAGACAAAGAGAGGTGGTAAGCAATGGACCTTGAAACACAGTAGTCAAATGGACACCTTCAACCTCCTCCAAGTGTGCCTTGCAAAGGGACAATGTTCTTTTATTTGTTTCAGGTTGGAGCAGACAATGTGAGGGCCCTAAATAAAACAACCCTGGAGCTCGATATAGAGTACAAGAGGCTTTTAATTAAAAAACACACTGGAGATAGAAACGCTGGAACATGAGAAGAAGGTAGTACATAACTGAATGTATAAATGACAAAACTTACAGTTACACTGACATTCTTTTTCTGTGTTCCTAGGAAAGGGACAACACATTAGGATGGATTTCTTGTACTTTTTTCTACGTTTTGGTCTTTTAACAATTTTTTTGTGGCTTTTCCCAAAGTTTTTTGTTGTGCCTTTGAGTCTTTTGTGGGGGTTTTCACCATTTGTTCTTTCGATATCATATTTATTGTGTTTTGAAACAGCTATATAAGTGAATAAAACATCCAAATTCAATGAAAGTAGTGAAATGATAATTTATTTAACGTATGAAGAGCATTGTATGGTACCATACATGTTGTTTTTTGTTTGAAATGTTTTGGTTGAAAGAAACCCAAATTACTGATATGGAAATGATCAGAAAATGGGTCAAATCGACCCAAGGACAACAGAAGGGGTTAAGGGGAAGACACCCCAGTGAATAGGGATAACATATCAACATGAAACCTCCCCAGTTGATAACTAATATTAGGTCAACTATTGTTTTCATTACTAGTTTCCTGTAAATGTATGTTTAAATGAGCAAATGATGCATTAAGTTGTAAAATATGATTACATTTGCATACATTTCCAGGATGTAAATCAGAACATTGGAATAAGACTGAATGACAATCCTTGTTTCATTTTGTCAACATATTAGAATCCAAAGTTTTTACACTGGGCACTTTGGATATCTCCTTTTTACCACTCCATTAATCAGAATGTGGTGGCAACAGCTATTAAAGAAAATCTGTATAGCTCAAATGCTATGGAACCAAAATAGCCCAACTGAATTGTAAAAAAAAACATGTTTTAGTCTCCCCTTAAACAAAAAACTTCTCTGTTATAGCCTCTCTCACGGCCCTGCCAGTAGGGTAGTCAAGGGTGAGGGGGTCTAACACATCTGGGGGTTGCTTCAGACAGGTGGGGCTCTCTTCTTTCTTATTGTGGCCACATTGTAGAGCACGACACAGGCTGTCACAATTTGACAAGCCCAGTCTGGGGCCACTCAAAGGCCACGCAGGCAGTTGAAGCGTGCTTTGATTATGTCAAAGGTCATTTCGATCCTGACCCTTGTTCTGCTGAGTGCCACATTATAAGCATTCTGTGGCCCTGTGTTCGGGTCAGGATAGGGGGTCATCAGAAAGGGCTGGCAGGCGTACCCTCGGTCCCCTACCAGCACTCCACTAAAGAGCCCTGAAGATGAAAATTGATATTAGCATTATCCGTATTACAAAATGCAACATATTAATTGCAATTGCCATACCTTACTCTAATCTGTGGCACAGTGCAGACTCCCTGAAGATCCGGGAGTCATGGACAGACCCAGGCCACTTTGCCTCAATGCTGGTAACCAGACATTTATGGTCACAAGTCATCTGCAAAAGCATCTTGTGTTAAAAGTCCATCCACATAACAGCATTAACGTGAGGGAAACATCAATGTGAATTAGAAGGACTCCTCCTTTACCAGTATGACCAAACATGTGTAGCCTGTTCTTTATGATTTACCTGAATGTTGATGCTGTGGTATGATTTGCGATTAATGAAATCGCCTTCATTCTCCCCCAGCGATGTAGAAATGGGGATATGGGTGCAATCGATGGCACCAATTACCCTCGGGAAGCCTAAGGAGTATGATTCATTTCATATGCAACGGTGAACATCATGGGGCCTAGATTATTTATAGATGAAGTTTTAATTTAAGTGAATATTTACCTGCTATTTCATAAAAGCCCTTTTTGATTGTCTGCGTGGGCAAGTGCCCTGGGAACACTACAAATGCATTTAAGTGTGCTTAAAGCACGCACCACCTTGCAGTAGTGATGTTACCCGTGAACCTCCTGCTTCGAGGCATGTATAAAAGAAATGAACCTATTTGGAATGAAGCTTTGTATCGGAGCTTGATTCGTTTTGTGATAATCACGTGACCAGTGACGTCCAAAGCTTCGTTTCACACACACCCACGTTGAATTCAAAGCTTTAAAAATAGTGCGACACAGGGCGTGTATTTGTGGGTTGTTGCAGTAGGAGAGTCAACAGAGTTAGTGAATATAGAGAGATTATTATAGCAAGTATAGCGAGTAGAGAGTTTATTGGAGGTAAGTTTGTAGCGAGTAGAGAGTTTATTGGAGTTAAGTTTATAGTGTGTAGACAGTTTATTGCAGGTAAGTTTATAGCATGTAGACAGTTTATTGCAGGTAAGTTTATAGAGTGTAGACAGTTTATTGCAGGTAAGTTTATAGCGTGTGTAGACAGTTTTTTGCAAGTAACTTTGTAGCAAGTAGAGAGTTTTTTGCAAGTAACTTTGTAGCAAGTAGAGAGTTTTTTGCAAGTAACTTTGTAGCGAGTAGAGAGTTTATTGCAAGTAAATTCATGGCAAGTAGACAGTTTATTGCAGGTAAGTTTATAGTGAGTAGACAGTTTATAAAATACTTTATAGCGAGTAGAAAGTATAGCGTTGCTAGAGTTTAGCGAGGATTAGACAGAGGCCGTTCAGAGATATGTGAACACTTTGATTTGATTTCGCCCAACAAGGTTGGCAATAGCCTATATTATTTTATTGCTTATATGGGATACGCCGGTGTGCATTAGGCTATGCGGCTCTCCATAATGTGAAAAAGTCTGCATTTAAATTAGCTACAACCTAAGTTATATCTTCATAATTAAATTGTTTGTGACTATAGGCAATAGGAATTTCTTAATATTCACATCTTTCATATAAATTCGGCCAAGCGCTAGTCTATTCTACCATTTGGGATATAGGCTT
Organism: Sander lucioperca; assembly: GCF_008315115.2. Lineage (NCBI taxonomy): Eukaryota > Metazoa > Chordata > Actinopteri > Perciformes > Percidae > Sander > Sander lucioperca. The sequence continues at coordinate 31,013,347 of NC_050179.1, read as the reverse complement.
GGTGTAGCCTATTCACAAAATCGGTTGTGTGTTTGCATCTATCATGTATCATCTAATGTTGGCTCATATTCCGCCACTGGCCAGGAAATGTATTTTAAAAAAATGATCACAGGCTATGGCCAAACATGAGAAAAGCACATCCTTTCATTGGAAAACAAAAAACATCACTTAAGGATGCTTATTGTGAATTTTTTTGTAGGTCCAGTGTTTGATTTGTGACCAGAAGCTGGCCTATAATAACAATACCTCATCCCTGTTGAGGCACTTCCGTGCCAATCATGATCGTACCACTGCCTTTGAACAAGCTGAATCCAGCAGTCAAGGTGAGTTTTTCTTCTGACTCATTTGTTCCTTGTCAAGTGTGAACTCAGTAGTGTCTCAATATACTTCTGTCTTAACCGTTTGTGTTTTTCACATTTCAGTATGCCTACATGCATGCAATTATTAATGTACATTTGTTGTGTTGTAGAAAATAGAAAGGACAGGATAGATGAAGCACTTGTCAACATGGTCGTAAAAGACTCACAACCCTTCAGAATGGTGGATGATATTTGATTCAGAGCTTTTATGAGCCTTTTGGATACGTCCTATATCTGCCTTCACGGCATACTCTGAAAGGCTTGGTGGAGTCCAAGTTTATGGAGGAAAAGCTGAAGGCCAAGAAAGAATTGCAGAAGGTTACAGCTGTGAGTCTGACCTCAGACATGTGGACATCAATCCATATGCATGCTTATCTTGCCATCACTTGTCATTTTATTGATGGTGATGACAAATTGTCCACTATTTTATTATCCGTGGGGAAGTTCCCAAAGAGGCATACGGCAGCCAACATAGCTGCTACTAAGAATTCTGTCATGAAGGAATGGGGGATTAAGGGAAAGGTGAGATGCCTTGTGACTGATGGTGCCACAAATATGATAGCATGTGGGACTATTTTGCAGGTCAGACACAGCATTTGTATTGCCCATGTTTTAAACCTGGTTGTGAAAAAAGCCATTGACCAGACACCGGGTCTGGAAGAAATAAGGGGCAAGGCAAAGAAGATTGCGGCCTATTTCAGGACGAGTACTTTCGCCAGAGAGCAGCTCCTCAGCATCCAGCAACAGATGGGGACACCTACTCACAAGCTTGTGCAGGAAGTGGAGACTCGCTGGAACAGTACATATGACATGATTGCCAGGCTGTATGAGCAGAGGGAACCAGTCAGTGCTGCAGTGGTGTCACTGTGCACCGATTTGGCAGCTCTGACCTCAGCTGAATACCAAACCATAGCTGAATGCCTTGGAGCATTGTCTCCCCTAAAAGAAGCAACGGTGGAGCTGTCAGCAGAAAAAAACTCAGGTTCCAAAATTGTTCCCCTTGTGAAAATGCTGAGGCATGCCATAAGTTCGAAACAGTGGGAGGTGAATGGTGAGATGGCTAAGCAGCTCTGCAACAACCTCACACGGCTCATGACTATTGAGTCACTACGAGACAGCCAGTCAACACTCCCTGGCCACTCTCCTGGATCCACGATTTAAAACTATGGGGTTTTGCAATCCTGGGAATTCTGACAATGCTGTGAGAAGGCTAACAGCAGAATGTTCATTTCTTTTAAGAGACAGCAGCACTCCACCTGACCCAGCAACACTAGAGCCTGCTGAGTCCTCAGGTATGAATCTATGGTCTATATTGTCATGTTTATATTGTATTTTTGTAGCCTAATGCATTTTTTTGTCACTATTCAGGAAGTGGCCTATGGGATTTGCTGGACCAACATGTTTCAGAGACCAGGAAGGTGAAAAGTGCAACTGCAAATGCCACCGTAGAGGTGCAGCGGTACCTCAGTGAGCCGAACGTCCCACATTCAGAAGACCCCTTCCAGTTTTGGGCACAACACAAGCATGTGTACCCTCATTTGGACGTGCTGGCCCGTAATATCCTGTGTACACCTGCCTCCTCTGTGCCATGTGAGCGGGTTTTCTCTAAAGCTGGTGAAGTGGTCAGTAAGTGTGGTGTCTTAAATAGTAATGCTGTGATGCTGTATGAAGAGGAATCCGCCGACACTGATCTTGATTATAAAAAGGTTTATTACAAGCAAAGATTCAGCATCAATTTTACAAACTCCTGCAGTGAGCTCGGAGAACGACCAACTCAAATTCTTCCAAAAGTCGTTCTGCCTTTTCTTTGTGTGAGCAACGTATATATCCTATGCAATGTATGACCTAAAGTGGGAGGGTGTATGTGTGAGTATATGAACTGGCCAATCGAAGCCTGTTATCTGGCACAACTCCAAAAAAGGTCTCTTCTGTCTTGGGGGAACCTCTGCTCATGTTAACAGTTTCCAGATGTTCTCAGTAAGTGTAAAGTAAAGTTCATAGGACTCCCTTATAACAAACCTTTAAGCAAAGTGTATAGAAAGTTATAGAATGGTCATATACTACATAAGAAAAGAAATCGGCTCAGCCCTGGAACAGTTTGTTCTGTTTCTGAATAAAAATGACATTTGATGTCTATTCCAACAAACATTTGTGTAATATCCCCCTGACCTGTCCACGAGCACTGTTATTGTCCATAAGCACCATCACTCTTTGTTAACAAAGCACTGCCCCAATAAATTGACTCATACAATTTCTATAAACACTACACTGGCAGTTGACTAAATGTCAGACTGTTAGATTGCTCATATAGCGTACGCCTTCTGCACTGCCTATCTCACCTATTTGGCTGAGGAGACAACATCCTCAATATAATCACAGAAATGTGTGTGCAATGTGTTCATTCATTTCCCTCCCAAATTGATGTATTTGTTTACAAACACAAGACAAGTTCACAACCAAAATCCTAACTTTATCCATGAATTCATACTCAAAATGTATTCATCTTCGACTCAAAGACATTCATGGATAATATCTGTGAAACAGTTTGTGACACAATGCTATCCTTAACTTCCACCACCAGATGTCCTCAGAGTTCTGAAGCTTCCAGTATTGAACCTTTTTTCAATACAATTGGATTGAAAGCTTCACTGGTTCAGAAAGCTTCAGTTCGCCATCACTACCTTGCGGATTGCACGGCAGATGGTGTTCTTGCTCAGGTTATCCGCATCACCCACACTGTACATGAATGTGCCCGTGGTACAGAAAACCCTGGGTTGAACCTGAAGTTACCCCGTTAACGCCAAATCCTGCTTCGTAGTACAGGCCTCAGGGGAACCTCACTGTTAAAACAAACAAACACACACACACACACACACACACACACACACACACACACACACACACACACACATGTACACATACACACAAATACAGTTTTCCATTATCAAGGTGTAACAGAAACACAAAGACAGAAAAATACCAAACGAGGGTTACAGCAGCAAGCAGCAATAAAGCAGATGTCATTCTCATTTCCCGTATTTAGTACGTATTTATTTACGTATGTGCTCTCATTTAAAATGTATGTTCTTAGTTAAGCCTACATGCCTGTGAATGCTGTACATATGTATAATATATGACTGTTATTAATGAATATTTAAATTGTTGTTAATAGACAAAAACACAAAATAAAAATCATTTTGAATGAGATTGGAGCATTCTGCAAAATCATAATTAATAATTCCCACTGCCCAATGGGCAAACAAAGTCAAATGGTCTCAAATTATATTATACCATATATATATATATATATATATACTTTGAGTGTGTACTGTGTGTGTGTGTGTATATATATATATATATATATATATATATATATACACACACACACAGTCAAAGTATTAGTATGCATAAGTAGCCTACTATTGCTGACCTGCAGTGTTTGAAGTAATCAGAAAAAGTTGGTAGTTGAAATGATGATGTTGATACTTTGTTGAAAGTGTTAAGATGTGTCCATGGAGACTGTAGGGTGTTTGAACACAGTAGTCTTAATTGCAGTTTTTTTTCTTTTATATCATTGAAATCAGATGTAGATACTAAACTATAAACTATAGTCCATCAACTGAAGATTTGATTTTACTGTGAGCCATTTTACACTAGGTACATGGAAATGGTAAGACACTGGTAAATAAAGGGGTTGCCACCATCTTATGGCCACTAACAGTAGTGCAGCTTTTGTTGGTCATATCAGTAATATCAGTAATGCATCTATATTCTCATTCATTATCATGTTACACACCAATTCTAGACTATACTATTCTAGACTGTTTCTTTCATTTTACTTTTGATCTTTTCATCATTATTAAAGAGTTTACTGCTTGTTTTTTTAATCTTAGGCCATTCTTCTAAAGTGTCTTTTGAGAACTCTGAAAAGTGGTATATAAGTATGAGGTATGATTATTATTATCAGGTAATTAACATCAGACTACTTTAGAGTCCAGCCTGCAAAGATACATTTATTAATATTTGGCGTAGCAATGTAGTTGACATGGGTGATCTATGGGGGCCCAATATTACATTCTTTCATGGGGTCCAATTTTCCAATTCTTACCTCTTCCTTTTTTTGAATGAAGATGCAGGTCTCCAGTTCTACCAGGAAGCCAAAAGCTGCATATGTCCCCTGATGTACTGCCGGGAATAGAAGTCCTTCCGGGTTCAAATCACCAACAGCACTGGAAGAAGAAACTCAGTGGAGCATTAGCTCAATCCCTTCAACCACCACTGTGGGAAGATCATCCGGGTTAAAGAAGAATTCAAATGGCTGGAGAAAACACAAGTAAAAAACAAATCCTAAACAATCCAGTATCAAAAAAATATATTTTGCTTGTCGCAGACAAGACAGACAGAAGAACCAATTTATAAAAAGATACCCATTGACAAATGTGCAAACACAGTATGATTTAAAGCCAAAGCTATATAACAAATAAAAAGCTCATCATTCACCCATACAATTAATTTTCATCCATATGCCATTTGTAACCTCACCTACATCTCTAGCTATGAAAGCCTCTCATTGACAAAATAACTTGTGAGATTTCCTCTTTGTGGGCTAAGTTTTTTTAATTATCATCACAATATCACCTTACGAAATAAACACATCGTCCAAGGTCCAATTTGTAATATATATTAACTTAGGATGACCAGATTTCCCGGAACTAAAACTGGGACACTTTGCCATAGTGCTCGTGCACGCGCACGCTTTTTAACGTGAACATGTGCCAGCCCAGGTTAGACATAGACTCAGACAGATTACACAATTTTGCCAACAGCACACGTAGGCCTACTGCTCACAACATAATGAGGTAGCTCAGTTAATATTCATTCTTTCTTGTTATGTAGCCTACATATCTAAGAAATAATATTTAAAGACATTGAGTGAGTTTCATGTGGGACCAACTTTATTTTTGGAAAATGCATCAATTCCTGATGATTCATGGGATATTAAGGAATGCAGTATTACATAAATCATTAAATCCATAATTGTAGGATATATATATATCTCCCAAAAGATAATAAGACGATGTACAAGAGGCATCATTGTGGAAAAAAAATATTACTCATCTTTTATTTACATTTGAACAAAAAGTGGCATGTTCTGTTTTTTTATGCTAAGTTGAAATATTATCTTTTCTGACAACAATACATATTTTTTATTTTATTTATTTATTTATTACAGGGACAGTGCATATTAATAAACATTTCTGTCAATATGCCAGAGTTAGCCAAAAGGCTATTTTTCATCTGCAGTCCCTAGACAGTTGGTAAAAAGTAAAATTACATATTTACATAACAATATAACCTTTAAAATACATTTAGTAAAAAGTACTATTAAGGGGGGGTCACGTGAGCACGCTGAAGAACATGGCCGCCTAGAACGGAGCTCCCAGCAGAATAACCTGTAACCTCGAAATGTGAGAGATAGAGCTTACTTTAAAGTGATAAAAGTGTGATTGAGAACTTTCCTTTGGCACAGTGTAACACATATAAGTTTTGGATGGCAACAGGGCAAAGCCAAAGGCCCCCTAGAACGCTGCTAAGTAGGCCTAATGCTTACAACATGGCGGACATACAGGACGGCGACAAAAAAGAAGAAGAAACTACCTCGGCTGGTCCAGGTGGTGATAAACGAAGCATGGATACAAGCATCCTGTCTGCTATGCAAAGATCGCTCGGAAAGGCTATGGACGAGACTGGGCATGTTAATAAGTTACTACTGGTATTGCAAGCTGATATTGACCAAGTTAAAAAGGACAATGCGGGCCTCTGCACAGATGTTAATGGCGTCATACAGCGTCTGGAAGCAGCGGAAAGTAGGATATCTGATTTGGAAGACGAAAACGTTGGCTTTCGGCAAATAGTGGAGAGAAATGTCAAGAAGTGCTCAGTGCTTGAGGCGGCCCAGCAGGATGCCAACTTTCAGGACAGGCACCAGAATCTGGTTCTGGTTGGTTTGAAAGAGAAGTTGCAAGAGGGCAAACCGGAGATATGTGTGAGGAACATCATTGTCGAGGCTTTGGGTGTGCCGGTGGATCAAGCACAGTTACAGAGAGTGCATCGGGTCCCCGGTGGACCAGTGGTGGATGAAAATCGCTCATTGAAACCTATTGTCATCCGGTTCCTGTGCTTCTTGGAGAAGGAGAAAGTGTTCGCTGCCGCAAAATGGAAGTATAGGGAAGGGGAAGGAGTGGAGTGGAAAGGTTGCAGGCTCTTTTTTTTCCAGGATCTACCACAGGAGTGGGTGGAGAGGAGAAGGAAAAAGTTGCACTCTTTGGACGTGAGGTTTACAGTGGCACACCGGCACAAATGGGTTAGGGTTAGGGGAAATTAAAGAAAGTCTCACAGCCGAAGGCTGTGAGACCTTAATGCACAAACCACTAATCAGGAGCAAAAGTCCAGGACATCCCCGCCCCTCCTCGAGGCCCCCGAACTCACACACCAATGAATCTCGAAATGTTTAGTTGTTAAGATGTATATGAGAGCACATGGAGTAGAGGTCAGAGGTCAGGGCCAAAAAAGAGGAGAGAGAGGGGTTAAGGGATAAGCTATGAATCCGGATGTCGGTAGGGGTAGCGACAGCAGTAAGAGTACCAATAGGGACTCCATAACATGTTATAATGGTTTCGACTTTGTATATATACCACTCTGTTTGCACATACCCTTCTGTGACGGTGCAAAATTTTAACCATAATGTTTTTTTAGCATAGTCTGATAGAGGACATGATGACGAACACGGGAATGTATAATACTTTGCATTTTTAATGTTTTATTGCTGAGATATGGGCAATTTTGTCCCAAAATTTGCAAGCGCAAAGCATTATGGGAAATGGTTTACCTTTTGTGCTGTATCTTTAGAACAGAAGGTGCTAGAGCGATGAAACTTTGACCTACCCCCCCATTTTCAATGATGGGCTTTCCCGTGGTACCACCCGCTTGTCTCTACGACCTTTCGTTTCCGAGCTACGTTACGTTTTTTAGTCAAAACGTCTGTATCTCCTGAACGGAAGGCCGTAGAGACTCGGGGACAAGTTCTGTGTGTTCGGGGTGGTCAAATTATGTCATACGGAGTCCGTTTCCAAGTGTGTAGGACGTACCGTTCTGGAGTTATAAGCGAAAATGTTCGCGCCATAGACTTTAATTGTAGGATTTTGTGAAAATTTGACCAAGTGTTTTTCCCGGAAAATGTTCCTCCAGGATATTTTTAGGAAGTGTGCGTTTCAGGTCATTTGGAGTCGATTGGTAGCTATTTGTCGTGTAACTTTTTGTTTACATATTTCTGATCAAGACACGTTTCTGGAGTCCTTCAGCACATATGCTGATCTTCCCAGAAAATGTAAATAGGGGATAAATGACACTATTGAGAGTGTGTCTGTCTGTGTGTGTGTATGTGTGTGTGTCTGTGTGTCTGTGTGTGTGTGTGTGTGTGTGTGTGTGTGTGCGTTTCTGCATACCTGCCGTTACATTTTGCCCCCCTCCCGACGGTCGTCTCGGCAGCTTCGATCCACAAGTGGGGTCCTTCGACGGCGTGCGGCCGGCATGTGAAAAAAGGGGGAAAAAAACAAACAACCTGAAGCAGCAAGCGTGCACTCTGTGTGTGCAGTAGAATGAGCATCAGACTTATGTCAGCCTCACACTTTTTTGCAGAAAACACATTGATTCTGGCGCATCTGTAAAGGATTTGAAGAAGCGCAGATTAGGCCTGCCGTGAGTGGACGGAAGCAGGAATACACTCCTTAGCGTTGTGCAGAGATATACCCTTTGCGGCGGCCCAGAGCCGACCGCATCCGTACACTCACTTTCGGCTGCCCTTCGCGTCTCTCAAGGGAGACTCAATTGGCCGCACGTCTAAGGTTGATTTAAGGAATTGTTTTTTTCAGCCTGCCACGAAGCACGGGAGAAGCAGAAATGTCTCTTCGCAGCAGCCGCGCTGACTGCGTCTCCACGTGCGTTTTGGGCTGCATTCGTCAGCTTTGTTTATGTTGAGGTTTTGCTGTTCTGCACATTTGACCACTGAGCTAGCAATACTCTGACTCATTAGGTCGCGTTTTGTGTGAGCGGTGTGTCTGTATGTGTGTGTGTGTGTGTGTGTGTGTGTGTATGTCTGTCTGTGCGACAGGTGTGTCTGCGTGTGTGTGTGTCTGTCTGTCTCTCTGTGTGTGTGCATGCGTCTCTGTGTGTTCTGTGTGGTGTCTAGGCAAAACACAGAAAAGTGGCATAATTTGTCCCACGCAGCATATGCGCTGTTCTGAGCAGAAAATGTCAGAGGATGATGAGGGATGAATGAGGGATCAATGGGTGGGTTGGTGTGTGTGTGTGTGTGTGTGTGTGTGTGTGTGTGTGTGTGTGTGTGTGTGTGTGGGCTTGTATTAAGCAAGAAGCCTTTCGACCTCAAGAAGTCCTAAAACTTCAACAAGTCTGTCTAGGGGTGTGCAGAGTAAAAATACCAGCCTTGCCATGAGGAGACAGAGAAACAGAATGAAAGTCCCTGGTGCGGAAACAAATTCATCTTCGTAGCAGCTAGGCTGACCACGTCCCCATCTTCATTTTGGGCTGTTTGAGGGTTGTAAATAGGAAGAAAATTATGCTAAATGTGAATGGGAAACGCAAAGAGTATTGGGAAGACGGGAGAGCCAGGGTGCACGCCCAAAGAGCGAGGAAGCGGTGTAAAACGAGTAGCGTATGTAAAATGTGAAAGAAAAATAGACGGAGAGATATTCACTTTGGGTTAGGGTTAGTGCATGTGTGTGTGTCTGTGTGTGTGTGTGTGTGTGTGTCTGTGTGTTGTGTGTAGGCAAATGGCAGACCTCCCGTTTGCTCCCATGAGTGGTCTTTCGTCAGGCAGGCAGGCAGGCAGGCAGGCAGGCAGGCAGGGCTGTTGAAATGAGGTAAAGGTACCAGTCATTTTTTCATAACCTTAAGCCATTTGGAAACACAGTTCAACACCTTACATTACCTGACAATTCAGTCTGTCTGTCTGTCTTGTCTGTCTGTGTCTGTGTGTCTGTGTGTCTGTGTGTGTGTGTGTGTGTGCGTGTGTGTGCGTGTGTGTGCGTGTGTGTGTGTCTGTGTGCGTGTGTGTCTGTGTGTGTGTGTCTCTGTGTGTTGTGTGTCTGTCTGTCTGTCTGTGTGTGTGTGTGTGTGTGTGTGTGTGTCTCTGTGTGTTGTGTGTGTGTGTGTGTGTGTGTGTCTCTGTCTTGTCTGTCTGTGTCTGTTTCTCTGTGTGTTGTGTCTGTGTGTGTGTGTGTCTGTGTCTCTGTGTGTTGTGTGTGTGTGTGTGTGTGTGTGTGTGTGTGTGTGTGTGTGTGTGTGTGTCTCTGTGTGTTGTGTGTCTGTGTCTCTGTGTGTTGTCTCTGTGTGTTGTGTGTGTGTGTCTGTCTGTGTGCGTGTGTGTCTGTGTGCGTGTGTGTCTGTGTGTGTCTCAGTGTGTGTGTGTGTGTGTGTGTCTGTGTGTGTGTGTGTGTGTGTGTGTGTGTGTGTCTGTGTGTGTCTGTGTGTGTCTGTGTGTGTGTGTGTGTGTGTGTGTGTGTGTGTGTGTGTGTGTTGTGTGTGTGTGCAGGCACATCAGAGACCCCCAGTGGTTCCAAGTGGTACCACTCTACATTTCCTGGTAACATCAGCACATGTGCTGATGTTACCGGGAAATGTAAGAGGGAGTCAAGAGCCCACACAAGCAGACAGACAGGCAGGCAGGAAGTGGGTCCCCCTTCGCAATAAAGCTTCCTGTTCTTTCAGCATAAAAGAGCAAAAGTGTAGTCTTTTCATTTCAGAGAAATGTTTAGTTTGAGAAAGTAAAAACAGTATGAGATGCCAAAAGTTAGTCCAAAGTTAAAAGAAATATTGTAATTAATTCTGTTAAATGTTGCAACTTTGCTAACCAATTTGGAAGTTCAGGGAATTTGTATTTTTATTCATTTCATGTAACAGCCCCGAGTGGTTAATTCATTTAAAGTGTTCAGTTTAATAATCTTAAAAAAACAATTTGCTCTATGCTTTAAATTACAAGGTTATTATGTATAATATTAGTTATTAACGCTTATAACCAAAGTCCTTTGGATTTTGTCGTTCTGCACAATTGACCCCATTCTGACTCATTGTGTCACGTTTTATGGTGTCCCTGGGAGCGCGCGTCTGCATACCTGCCGTCACATTTCGCTCCACAAGTGGGGTCCCGTCGACGGCGTGCGGCCGGCATGTGAAAAAAGGGGGAAAAAAACAAACAACCTGAAGCAGCAAGCGTGCACTCTGTGTGTGCAGTAGAATGAGCATCAGACTTATGTCAGCCTCACACTTTTTTGCAGAAAACACATTGATTCTGGCGCATCTGTAAAGGATTTGAAGAAGCGCAGATTAGGCCTGCCGTGAGTGGACGGAAGCAGGAATACACTCCTTAGCGTTGTGCAGAGATATACCCTTTGCGGCGGCCCAGAGCCGACCGCATCCGTACACTCACTTTCGGCTGCCCTTCGCGTCTCTCAAGGGAGACTCAATTGGCCGCACGTCTAAGGTTGATTTAAGGAATTGTTTTTTTCAGCC